>NC_091187.1:17098888-17271388 GCF_040958095.1 Procambarus clarkii
TCTGCCCCCCCTCACTCATCCACTCTGCCCCCTCTCACTCATCCACTCTGCCCCTCCCCTCACTCATCCACTCTGCCCCCCCCTCACTCATCCACTCTGCCCCCTCTCACTCATCCACTCTACCCCCCCTTACTCATCCACTCTGTCCCCTCTCAGTCATCCACTCTGCCCCCTCTCACTCATCCACTCTGCCCCCTCTCACTCATCCCCTCTTCTCTTGTGCCAACAGTTGCGTACGGGCAGGAGCGGGACCGCAAGCGGGGAGCGAAGATAGGGCCGCTCCGGACTCTCCAGCACAACGTCGCTGGCACCGTGTTTGCTGTCGACGAGGACAAGCTCTACATAGAGAACTTCACCTACGATGGCGTCGGTCCTGGTGAGTACTGGAGCAAATGTGGCGTCGGTCCTGGTGAGTACTGGAGCAGGTGTGGCGTCGGTCCTGGTGAGTACTGGAGCAGGTGTGGCTTCGGTCCTGGTGAGTACTGGAGCAGGTGTGGCGTCGGTCCTGGTGAGTACTGGAGCAGGTGTGGCTTCGGTCCTGGTGAGTACTGGAGCAGGTGTGGCGTCGGTCCTGGTGAGTACTGGCGGTGAGTGATTGCTTATGTTCTGAGGTGAGTCAAAGATGTGGGAAATAATAATATTTTTAGGCATGTTTATTCAGATGTAGATTTAAGTGTTGTCGTTAGTGTGGGTGATGGTATTGAGGTCGACGTTCACTGTTGACCGGAGGAAGCGACCAAGAGCCTGGAGTTCGGTCCCATCTGGTCCCATCAAAGGACCATTGGACTCTCGCCAGAGGTGGAACTCTTGGTCCAGAAAACTGCAGCGAAATAATCTTTGAATCTGGCATCATCCATGCTGTATTTGAGGGAGTTTTTGAAAATATATTAAAGATTCCATGTAAATTGTGTGTGAGTATTATGGGAAGAATTCCCTTGATTTATCAATTGAGTCACTAAATGGCCAAATGTACACTTCAGCGGATATCTTACGTCACCATCATAAGATAGCGGCCTGCAAGGCGCTCTTAAGTGACGCTCCCTTGGACATGCAACAATGTTATGACCTTGCTAGGTCTGAGCACCTTAGACACACGTCTTAAACCTTGATCGCCAGAAACTTTAACTGAGCGACTGAACAATGTTATCAGTGATGCAACCCTCCCCTACCCAGCAAGCTATTGTACAATGTCGTTTGCCATTGTTCTCTTCAGTTAAGACCTTGGATATCGTATCGAGGATTGCAATTCCTCGATACAGTTTCTCATGATGGTTCTTTGATGCTAGAAAAAGGCTTTCAAGGTCAAGCATCCCCCCCCCCTTCTTGAAGTAGATCTTGACAAGACAGCGCCCTGTGAGATTCCTAAAGCACTTGGCAGCTCTCACACCTGAGTCCAGAGTGTGTAGCGATTAACAATCTTGTCAGTGATCTACTGAAATGTTGACCAAACCACACACTAGAAATTGAAGAGACGACGACGTTTCGACTTGATAATTGTCCAGGACGGAGCGAAACGTCGTCGTCTCTTCAATTTCTAGTGTGTGGTTTGGTCAACATTTTTCAGCCACGTTATTGTGACTTTTCATCTGCTTCTACTGAAATCATAACTAACGTCTCAACCATACAAGCGTGACTGGGGCATGATGCCGATTTTATTTCCTCGGGTCCCTATGCCTGGCTTACATTGGTAGCGTTTAAATCTGTTGTGCTCCGATTGGTTCTCTTAAATCAAGCTCTTCCTGATTGGACCATTTTCGATTTCAAAACTCTCTAGGATTTTTGTCAAAAGTTGCCCGGGAACCACCACCATCTCTGCTGATCTCAACGGGTCTCTCCATTATTCCCGAGGCCTTTTTCCCATGTGGATTTGATCTGGAGTATTGTCTTTGCATTTACGGCTCCGGCGGCTAGAAAATTCCTTGTTTCTTATTCAATAATCGAAAAAAAGTGTCTCGTGCTGTCTGTTGTACACAGCGGCGTGTTGACCTTGAAGCAGTCGTCCCTTGTGAACACTGTAGTGGACCCTGAAGCAGTCGCTCCTTGTGAACACTGTAGTGGACCCTGAAGCAGTCGCTCCTTGTGAACACTGTAGTGGACCCTGAAGCAGTCGCTCCTTGTGAACACTGTAGTGGACCCTGAAGCAGTCGTCCCTTGTGAACACTGTAGTGGACCCTGAAGCAGTCGTCCCTTGTGAACACTGTAGTGGACCTTGAAGCAGTCGTCCCTTGTGAACACTGTAGTGGACCTTGAAGCAGTCGTCCCTTGTGAACACTGTAGTGGACCTTGAAGCAGTTGACCCTTGTGAACACTGTAGTGGACCCTGAAGCAGTCGTCCCTTGTGAACACTGTAGTGGACCCTGAAGCAGTTGACCCTTGTGAACACTGTAATGGACCTTTAATGAAGTGGTCTGGAGTGTCTCTTTTGTGTACAGTTTTAAAGGTCTCGATGAGACCAATCTCGTGGTGTGTCTTCTGTCTTCTCTGGTTGTTATCTTCTGCTGCTGCTGCTCTCCTCCTACCATCTGCTGCTGCTCTTCTACTTTCTGCTGCTGCTGCATTTTTACCTCCTGCTGGTTTTGCTGTTCTTCCCTCCTTCATCTGTTCTGTCATTTCTCTACAGTTCCACTCGCCATTAACTCTTAGCGCCACTTTCAACAGTCCTTTCCCACTTTCCCCCCCCCACCCCCACCCCCCTCCACCCATCCCATGCACCTTGTCCTTCCTGCTCCTGAGAAGGAGGGATGGGAGGTGGGAGAGGGGGGTGGAGGGGTACTCGGAAGAGGCACTGGTGCGCTTTGTGTCTGAACCTTTTGTGATGGACTCGAGTCGAGGCTCACTTGCTCGAGGTGCTGTTCCTGCTCCTCCTCCTTGGTGCTGTCGCTGCAGGTGCTGTCGCTGATACATGCAGACTTGCTGATGCACAGTGGTGTTGAGTTAGAGTTAAGTTAGACTTAATCAAGCCTCATGTAAGAGCTTCCCTGACTGATGTAGCTGGGTCAGGGTTTTTTAAACCCACTGGTTTAGTGTTGGGTTTAAAGTCCGTCATCCACAGGAGGGTTATTAAGGCCACTACAAGGGCTTATTGACCAACCAGTATGTATACTTTAGTCCTGATCATAGTCCAGGACTAAATTAGATCTCTGAAATGTGTATATGTACATACCGTGAGGCGAGGGACGTCGTCCGATGTATATAACATCTCACTACTTTTACTTATTGCTTTCTGACCTGGCTATCAGATATAACTTTAATTCTGGACAATGTCCAGGACACTGGACACTGTGTATATACTGTATATACACTGTGTATATAAGCTCTGTGTATATACAATGAGAAGCTGGATACACCTTTGATTTGTTAGAACTACATTAAGATAAAATATTAAAGTAAACGACAATTCTGTCCAGAATCTGTTATAGTGCGAGACTTAAGTTAAATGTTAATACCGAGTAGTCGTTTTTGCATTGATTTCAGTACTATAATTTACAATTGTTCCCACAGTTATAAATCCATTATAGGTATACAAAATAATATTACACTATGATCTGTGAACTCGCACACTTTTATTGATGGGTAAGGTCTGCCTCGTGTATGAGGTAAAGTGTGTGTGTATACACCTAGAAATAGGGTACACTTCTCTTGTTGATAAATGAATGTGTTTATGAATGTGTGAACACATATACATGCAGCTGCAACATTGGCTACAGACCCAAATATCATGTCTAGCTTTAAGAACGAAGGCTCTCCGGACGCCCTCTTTAATGAACAAACCTACACCACAAGTGTAGTGTAGTGCCCTCTTTAAGCAATTGAAAAATAGTCAGTCATTCAGTCGCCAAAAGAACTGTTGCTGAACACGGATCACTCTGAACATTTACATCGATCTCAAGCTGCTATATGTTAAGGTCTGTACAAGTTTAGTTAATGATGTCGCGGAAGGTCTGTTATATAATGTGACATAGTTTTTGTTTACTTAAGTTGTAAGACCTAATTGCTAGAACTTAGACGCATCGGATTATGAAGTATTCAGACATTTAAACTTTTTGTGGCTTAAATACATGGTTTTAAATTGAATGTAATTCGCATTGTAAGAATCATTAGCTACAATGAATTCTAGTTTGTGTTATATTAAATCAATAGTTATAGATATATGTTGAGAGGAAGATTTGGGAAAATTTGTAAAATGCCAGATGGAAGAATGTTTAGGGAGGAGATAAGAAGTGACATCTCTGCTTTACTTAGTAAAGACAACTTTAAAACTACACGGAAGAGTGGAGATCCTCAGAGGACTCTGTAACAAGGCGGCCCCATTGAATCCACGCAACAGAAACCTGCACACACACACACACACACACACACACACACACACACACACACACACACACACACACACACACACACACACACACACACACACACACACACGCACGCACACGCACGAGTACAAGAAGTCTACCATGGTCTAACCTTTAAAATAGACTCATACAAGGGGACCGAGACTATGAACCTCTTCCTTCGTAATCAGACTAATGGAGTAGAAAGATAGAATTTAAATCACGGTGGGATGGGGGGAGAGGGAGGCTGGTCTCTAACGGTTATTGCAAATCCGTTACAAGGGAGGAGTGGTTTTGGCGCGCGCGGGAAGAGAGGGGGAGGAGATTGGGCCGGACACGGTGTAAGGATTTGCTATTTGGCGGTGTTGTCTTCATGGATGTTGTAAGGCCTTGTCGATGTCTTTATGGGTGCTCTAAAGAGCTCTTCGTGTCTTTAAGGATGCTGTAATGACTCTTCATTGACTTTACGGATGCTGTAAGCGGTTATCCTAGTCTTGACGGATGCTGTAAGGGGTTATCCTAGTCGTGACGGATGCTGTAAAGAGTTATCCTACTCTTGACGGATGCTGTAACGAGTTATCCTACTCTTGACGGATACTGTAAGGGGTTATCCAAGTCTTGACGGATGCTGTAAGGGGTTATCCTAGTCTTGACGGATGCTGTAAAGAGTTATCCTACTCTTGGCGGATGCTGTAACGAGTTATCCTAGACTTGACGGATGCTGTAACGAGTTATCCTAGACTTGACGGATGCTGTAAGGGAATGTCCTTCCCGGTGTTATAAGAGCTTTGTCGTTTAACTGATTTGAGAAGAGGGAGGAAGGGGGAGTCTTCAGGCTGGACTCATTAAAGAGTTTGGTGATTAACTTAGCCAGTGGGGCGCAGTTATGGCGGGAAGCTGACAAAAGTAGCAGATAATGCGCCTTTGGGGTTCGCTCAGGGGTCTTCAACCATCGATCATCTGCCTTACGCGTCTGGGAGGAGAAGGATGTTAAGCCACTTGGTGTTCGTTAGGACGAGTGGGAGTATGCGATTCCGATGCGTCTCTGGGCCTTACGAGCAGGTACTCCGACATGCCGTTACCCTCTGCATTCGCCTTGCAGTTTGAAGTGAAAATAAGAGTGAAATCGATGGAATGAAGTGAAAGTAGAACATATGTGGTGTGGACGCCTTCCCCCACTCCGGGAAAATCCTGTTTTGGGACTTTCTGAAACAGGGATTACACCGGGAACCTCAGATTTCAGGTATGAGAAGAGGGTGGAAAAATTATCCCAGAAGGAAGAAACTCCTTTGAAAGGGGCGCGCGTCTCAGCGATGTATTTGGAGTAATAAAAATATGATATTTTAGGGTTGTTGGATCCCGGATGAAAAGTTGTATCTGAGGAGGATTGGACCAATCTGACAGTGTGCTCGTGAACACTGGATTAGGACTGGATCCGACTGGAACTATGAGCGAATTATTCCATCTTTTCCACATTCACAAATTCTCTTTACTTGTCCTCTTCCTCTTCTTTCCGCAGTCCCTTCTTCCATCCCCTCCCTGCCGTTTCCAAACCTTTATCTCCCCTCCCTCCCTCTCCCTTCCCTCCCTTCCCTCCCTCAACCCTCCCTCACCCTCCATCTCTCTCCCTCCTCACCCCGAGTGTGATCGGCTTATCGGATGTCGTCGGTCCAATAATAAAGTTCAAGCGATATAATCCCTTAATTTACAACCTCATAAGGGTGTTGATGGACTTGGGAAGTGAGGCTGGTGGATCATTTCGAGCTCTCCTCAACTCGCGCACTCAACGCTGAGTGCAGCACTGTGAGCACTCCCTGCTGAGTGCATCACTGTGATGCCCTGCCATCCCCCGTACAGTGCACAACTGTGCCACACTGTCATTGCTATGTGTAGCTCTGAGCTGCCCTCAGTAGAACTGAGAGACATTTCCAAAAAGCGATGCTCAGTAACCAATCACTGAAGAGCTTATAGTGCCTTCTGTTGTGCACGTGACCTTCGCGCGGCACTCGTGGCACTCCTGGCACTCCTCAGTTGGGGCTATGACTCATTAAGCGTTAATACAATCCCTTACGAAACCTGTACATCTTTCCCTTAATCACGGAGGCTTTGTTTACGTTTACGAGCTTGGAAACCTCACAATCCCAGGTTATTACTCCTGTAGACAACTTCGTAGTGTTTCGGCGATCGTAAACTGTTTAATAAATTAAAGCAAATCGGTTGTAAGGGAGAGAAAACATGTACAAGTTTCTTAAGTGAAGACAATATGATGATCGTGGTATATTCACAGTTATCCGTCACAGTTAAACTAACGCAAAATAAATAGGAGTTCACTCGGTGTGTAATGTGGTGGTGGAGAGGCCCGCACTAGCCAGGGACGGCTCCTGGTGGCACCCCCTAGCCAGGGACGGCTCCAGGTGGCACCCCCTAGCCAGGGACGGCTCCTGGTGGCACCCCCTAGTCAAGAGCGGCTCCTGGAGGCACCCCTTAGCTATGGGCGGCCCCCTAACTATAATTAGCAAATTGGGAAGTCGCTCTGACGATGTGCTAATCGAAAGATTTTGTGGAAGCTACGAAATAACACGGCTTCGAGGCAATTCATGATTGTATTCTCGTGTGTGTACTCACGAGAATACAATCACGTTGTGCTTGCGGGGGTTGAGCTCTGGCTCTTTGGTCCCGCCTTTCAACTGGTGTACAGATTATTGAGTTTACTGGGCTCTATCATATCTACATTTGAAACTGTGTATGGAGTCAGCCTCCACCACATCAATGCCTAATGCATTCCATTTGTTAACTACTATGGCTCTGAAAAAAGTTCTTTCTAACGTCCCTGTGGCTCATTTGGGCACTCAGTTTCCACCTGTGTCCCCTAGTGCGTGAGTGTGTGGGTGTGTGGGTGTGGGTGTGTGTGTGTGTGTGTGTGTGTGGGTGTGTGTGTGTGGGTGTGTGTGTGTGGGTGGGTGTGTGTGGGTGTGTGTGTGTGGGTGGGTGTGTGTGTGTGGGTGTGTGTGGGTATGTGTGTGTGGGTGTGGGGGTGTGTGTGGGTGTGTGTGTGTGGGTGTGGGTGTGTGGGTGGGTGTGGTGTGTGTGTGGTGTGTGGGTGGGTGTGTGTGTGTTAGTATATCACCTTCTAGTATATTACTATTTACTCCAGGTGCTTATAATTCCCTTACCAGTCTTTCATACAGAACCATATCAAAAGCTTCTGATAAGTCCGTATATAATACATAAACTTTAAATCCTTTCTCTGAATAGCTGAAAATTACCCTTTCCAAAAGTTTGAACAGGCTTTTAAAGCAGGATTATTATTTTTTTTTTTTTTTGACAAAAGTCACGTGGCGTTAATTTGACTTAATTGTTCACGATGAGATAGTGAATGATTCCCTCTTAGGATTCTCTCCGAGCTTGCAGGCCTTTGAAGCCAGGCTGATAGGATGGAAGTTTTCAGCCGAGCTTCTGATTTTTTTGCTAATAGGGGGTAACATTTTTGCATTTAATTCTTTCCACACTTTATCATTGTAACAAACTTACGGAGATAATAGAAGCAAACCAAAATGCACGTGTTGTACACACACAGTTTTGAACAAACATTTGACGAATGTGACCCACGTAAAGTGGGTTTTTTTTCAGTTATCTCTTGATAGATAGCAGACAGTGGCAGCAAACCATTCAAAGTCCGGATTGATTGTTGAACAAACATTTGACGAATGTGACCCACGTAAAGTGGTTTTTTTTTTCAGTTATCTCTTGATAGATAGCAGACAGTGGCAGCAAACCATTCAAAGTCCGGATTGATTGTGGCCTAATCGCATACTCTCAGGGGCCAGTCCTCACACTGCTGCTCGTCCTTATCCTCACAGAAGGCTGGAACACAAGCCACAGGTTCCTGTCATCTGTCGCTGGCGACATGAAAACAGTTCTAAAAATTTGCCTCGAGGGAAGATGCAGGAACGTCACAGCAATATTAAGAAAGTCGTTACGTTAAGTCGAAAGTTGGGAAATTCTAATTACTTGAAGAGGGGGAAATGGAAACCTTATGAGTAGTACAGGATGTAAAAGGGTTAGATCTTGTAGAAAGAGGCTATACCGCCTCGCCGTCAACGCTACCGCCGTCAACGCCGCTTCCAAACATGAAGTTTAACAAGCAAGTTTGTGAATTACCAAGTTGAAAACTTATTCCTGCACATATTAAAAGGAAAGAGGTTGAAATTCTCTCTCGCTCTTGCTCTCTCTAGCGCTCTCTCTCTAGCGCTCTCTCTCTAGCGCTCTCTCTCTAGCGCTCTCTCTCTCTAGCGCTCTCTCTCTCTAGCGCTCTCTCTCTCTAGCGCTCTCTCTCTCTAGCGCTCTCTCTCTCTAGCGCTCTCTCTCTCTAGCGCTCTCTCTCTCTAGTGCGCTCTCTCTCTAGCGCTCTCTCTCTCTAGCGCTCTCTCTCTCTAGCGCTCTCTCTCTCTAGCGCGCTCTCTCTCTAGCGCTCTCTCTCTCTAGCGCTCTCTCTCTCTAGCGCTCTCTCTCTCTAGCGCTCTGTTTTTCTAGCTCTCTTTCTAGTTTTTTCTCTTTCTCTGGCACATCATTTACAATTATTCCCTCTTCCATTACTTCGTCGGAATCACTGTCTCATCACCCTTCCATCTAAGGTTCCCTCCCTCCAACCCTCCCTCCTTCCCCATCCCTCCCCTCCATCCCTCCCCCCTCTTTCCTTCCCCCTCCCTCCCCCTCTCTCCTTCCCCCTCCCTCCCCCTCTCTCCTTCCCCCTCCCTCCCCCTCTCTCCTTCTCCCCCCCTCCCCTCTATCACTCCCGCTGCATTAGAAGAGGTTATTGGATTATGAAGATCAAATTGATTCGTATTTTCGCCAGTATTGTCTAGAGGAGGGGGTGGGGGGGGAGGGGATGGGAGTGATGGGGTCTGGGTTGCTCTGATGGGTAGGTGAGGGGGGGGAGGGGGGTGGGGACGCCGAAGGTGACAATGATAAAGCAGTAAGGTGCAGGGGAAGGGGGGGGGGTCTCGTGGAGACGAAAGTGAGAATGTGAGTGAGAAGGAACATTGCAGCATGGAGGGGGGGGGGGGAGGACAGAGTTTGACAACTAATGGTTTCTTCTATCACAAGTTTTCTAAATGACGTTCCCTATAGTCCTCTATAGTTAACTGCCTATTGAAGGTTATGAGAGATGATGATATTTGGATCACTTGACCCGGCCTGGGCCCGATGGTGTCCAGGTCGATCCAAAACCCCATTTTCGTGTTGGAAGCCCCCCAACCCGCCCCTCCACACCCCCCAACCCCCCCCCTCCCAACCCCGGCCGCCAAAAATGCAAATCTTCAAGTCAAATCGCAGAATATTATATAGCTGAAAACTCTCCGGATTAAATAAAAAATATCAACACGCCATTTCAGACTTCATGTGGTGTGGGCCGACCCCGGCCCACTTGTGACAGTCGCTTACCCCTTATCCGTCCCCCTGCAAAGTTGCGTGAAGCTAGCCAAGAGCGCTTTGACCTCGAACCTTGGACAGACGAACATACACAAATCTTTCTTTAAATAGATTATTATCATTATCTACTGGAGACGAAGAAGAGACTAAAGGGAAAGAGGGACGGAGGGATGGGAGAGGGAATAGGTGGAAGGGGTGGGGATAAAGGAAGGAAATAGGAGAGGGGGGGAAGAGGGGGGTCGGGGGGGGGGGGAATCGGACGGGAGCTTTCGATTACACGCGAAAAAGTTTCTTGCACAGTTGCGTCGAGCGAGAGGCGGCAAGGGGACAGTAGAGCCCTGGTGTGTACTGGTGTGTACAGTGAGGCGGAGCTCAGAGCCTACAGCTCGACCCTGCAGGCAAGTGAAAATAGGTGAGTACGCCATGGGTTTAGTGGAGGAGGGACCTTCACCTTGCTAGACAATGTCTCGGCTCTTATCCATGTCTTGCTAGACAATGTCTCGGCTCTAATCCATGTCTTGCTAGACAATGTCTCGGCTCTTATCCATGTCTTGCTAGACAATGTCTCGGCTCTTATCCATGTCTTGCTAGACAATGTCTCGGCTCTTATCCATGTCTTGCTAGACAATGTCTCGGCTCTTATCCATGTCTTGCTAGACAATGTCTCGGCTCTTATGTGTCTTGCTAGACAATGTCTCGGTTCTTGTGTCTTGCTAGACAATGTCTCGGTTCTTATGTGTCTTGCTAGACGATGTCTCGGTTCTTGTGTCTTGCTAGATGATGTCTCGGTTCTTATCTGTGTCTTGCTAGACAATGTCTCGGTTCTTGTGTCTTGCTAGACAATGTCTCGGTTCTTATGTGTCTTGCTAGAGAATAATCCACTTCTCAGACTCGAAAACTCCATCTTCACTTAACCAGATGTTGTCTACGTTACTAAGTATAAAGTCTTAGAGCGTGAAGACTTTAAAGACTTACCAAAAATGCTTTCTATTATTGACAGTAATCATCAGGATGAAACAGCCAAATTATAGAGTAGCATAGCAGACGTGGGATCATTTGATTGTTTCAAGCGCAGGTTATACATGAATATGAATGAGTTTTGATATATTAGCTGTTTCTAATAGTCTAATTGGCCTTCTATTGTATTCTATATCCTGATGTTCTGATCTATCAATCTATCTCCCCACCCCCCTTGTGAAATAAATTAAGGGAGGAGAGGTAGTTATGACACATTGTAGTTCTTGGGTCACATGTAGACTGTGTCGTTCATCTTTATGTAGTTTAGCAGTAAACTATATCAGTCTACATCTACTCCACGACTTGTCAGTCGTACAGTGAGGGTCGTGACTCTTGCATGTGGAGGAGCTGACAGGCTAACAGGAGAAGTAGCAACAGGAGCAGCAGCAGCAGCAACGGGGGGGGGAGTAGCAACAGTAGGGGGGGGTATAACTGGCACCAGTAATACAAAACAGTAACAGCAGCAGCTCTAGATAAACTAAAAAGCAAACAACAGTGAAGTAATATACTGTTGCATCACCACCACCACCTCCACTACCACCCACCACCATCACCACCACCACCACCACCACCACCACCACCACCACCACCACCGCCAGAAGCAGAGATGAACATTAAACGCTAAATTGGCTCTTTGATGGGGGAGAGAGGGGGCCTAATACCTGCAAACTGTCCAACATTACACCAATTAGTACAAGTTTTATTCTCAGGGAGATGGGGGGGGGGGAGTTGAGGGCACGAGAGTGGGGGGGGGGCGAAGAGCTGAGAGAGAGAGAGAGAGAGAGAGAGAGAGAGAGAGAGAGAGAGAGAGAGAGAGAGAGAGAGAGAGAGAGAGAGAGAGAGAGAGAGAGGGAAAAGTCTGGGGGAAAGTAGATAGCAATAGAGATATGTATAAGGATGTATAAAGAACAGTTGCCTAACTCCAGGGAGTTATGTATTTACTGCTAGGTGAACAGAGGGATTAGGTGACGGGAAACGTGTCTTAACCCTTTCTCTTCCTCCCGGGAATCGAACCCGAGATCCCTGATTGTGTCTGTCGTTGTAGACATGATAAACGCATGTCGAAGCTGGCTTCCTATCACACAGAGGAGGCTATGACTGATCATACACAACAACCTCGCGATGGCACGGCCTCCCTGCTGTCTCCGAGACATCAGGCGCTTGTAAACTCATTGTAAAACAGTCACCATAGTTTCTCATGGGTTAATGAAGGATGACTTATCCTATGGATCCCTTATATACAACTTCTGTTGGTGTTGTGGCATCTTCAAGTCGCTGTCTGTTAATGCTGCTGCGTTTGTCAGGTGACAATGCTGAAGACTTTTATACTCTAGGTTCCAGACACTTGATGATTCAGATCTTGTCTCAAATTCGTTCTTAATGTCCCCCTTAAGTGACGTCTCTCTCTCTCTCTCTCTCTCTCTCTCTCTCTCTCTCTCTCTCTCTCTCTGTTAATAAACATATTAAACCATGAAAATTAAAGCAGTAGCAGCCAAATCATTCTGTATTAGGCCCTCATATTAACTAGAAAGCAAAAGGACAATGCCAATATTAAAAGGGAACAGATAAATCGCACAAAACTGATAAAGGAGTAATAATAGAAGAGGGAATAATTGAGAGGCGCAGAGCACCAGGTGGGACAGATTGAGAGGAAATGGATTGGATAATGAAATTGAAAGGAGGCAAGTGGGGAAGGGGGGTGGAATAGTACGGGACTGTTTTACAGAAAATGTGTGAAATGTAATAGAAAGGAACAGGAGAGGGAGAATGGTGTGGTGTGATGGGAAACGGAATAAGGAATTATGAGGATGAGGCACAGAGAAGAAGGGGGAGGATATGGAAAAAGGGGAAGAATACAAGGATGAAAAGGAGGGGTAAGGAAAACAAAGGTATAAGAGGAAAAACAAAAAAGTGGCTCTTGGTTCCTCTTTTGTGATGTCTGAAGGATCGAGACTGTATTGTCTCTTGATTCACTAGGGTGTAGTCTTGAGTCCACAGGTGACCTGCCTCACTAGGGTGTAGTCATGGGGTCCCGCAGGTGACCTGCCTCACTAGGGTGTAGTCTTGGGGTCCCGCAGGTGACCTGCCTCACTAGGGTGTAGTCTTGGGGTCCCGCAGGTGACCTGCCTCACTAGGGTGTAGTCTTGGGGTCCCGCAGGTGACCTGCCTCACTAGGGTGTAGTCTTGGGGCCCCCAGGTGACCTGTATCACTAGGGTGTAGTAATGGGGCCCACAGGTGACCTGCCTCACTAGGGTGTAGTCTTGGGACCCCAGGTGACCTGGCATCTTACTAGCTAGGTCATGTAGGGACATATAACTCGCGAAAATGCATCTCAAATTTGTATTCCCGGCACTTAGTATGTCATTGTTCATGGGCCACTCGGTACACTCTCAAGTTTAACAATTTTGTTATCACAATAAAAACTTAGAACGCTACTGGAACAACGCACTCAAAGGATATAGAGTCGATTGTGGGCGTGTGCCCCTGTGTCTTTGTGGGCGTGTGCCCTTCTGTGTCTTTGTGGCCGTGCCCTTCTGTGTCTTTGTGGGCGTGTGCCCCTGTGAAATCTATGCCCTTTTAGCTCTCCCCCCTCCTTTCCCCTTCTTTGTCGCATGCCCTTTTTTATTAGGTAGGATCTTGGGCGAAGCTGCATGATCTAGGACTAGTCTCACGTAGGTGGTGAAGTGTGTTTTGAATCTCTGCTTTTACAGGTTCGTGAAAACTCTTAAATTTATATTGGCCTCTGATGGCAACACGTTGTATTATAAAATATAAGAAAGACATAATTAAGTAAACTGCAGAAATACTTTTAACCCATTCGGTTCAGTTCCAATTGACATCCACCAAACTCATTTATATCTATGAAGTATAATTAATGTCAAAAGAAGGAAGACCTCGTCCAACTTTCCAACATGACACTTCGAGAGGGGGAGCGGGAATGTGAGTGTAAGTTGGGGGTCGTCCCCCAGTGCCACCCTCTAAGAAATATCGGCATATTAAATACCCCCCAGCCCTGCAATTTTTAGGAGTACCCCCGCCGTTTACCCGCACCATATTTTCATGGTTTACTTGAAAACATTTTGTGTGTGTGTTCACCTAGATGTATTCACAGATTTGTGCTTGCGAGGGTTGAGCTTCGCTCTTTCGGCCCACTTCTCAACTGTCAATCAACTGTTACTAACTACTAATTTTTTGTTTGTTTTTCTCTCTCTCTCTCTCTCACACACACACACACACACACACACACACACACACACACACACACACACACACACACACACACACACACACAGGAAGCAGCTCCATAACAGCTGACTACCCCCAGGTACCTATTTACTGCTAGGTAACAAGGGCATTCAGTGTGAAAGAAACTTTGCCCATTTGTTTCTGCCTGGTCCGGTAATCGAACCCGGGCCACAGGATTACGAGTCCTGCGTGCTATCCAGTCAGCTACTAGACACCCGTGTGTGTGTGTGTGTGTGTGTGTGTGTGTGTGTGTGTGTGTGTGTGTGTGTATGTGTGTATGTGTGTGTGTGTGTGTGTGTGTGTGTGTGTGTGTGTGTATGTGTGTATGTGTGTGTGTGTGTGTGTGTGTAAAAGGGGGTTGGAGCCAGACCCAGGTAACCACTGGGTATCTCATCTGGTTAATATAAATGTCTAAACCACGTTTGAAACAATCAATCTATTATGTTAACCCGTAACTTGTTTCACAAATTAACAGCCCCCGTTTCCAAACCAGTATTTACCCAGGTTTTTCCTATATCGGAACTTAGAATCTATATATTTATTAACTTAAAGCTTATATTTCTTTATTATCTGCCCATTTTGTAATGCCATTTCTCGATGTTCCCTTTAGAATGATTTTATTATACATATATTTGTTTAATGAAAATTTGTTTTTCTGGCTTCGTTCTTGGCCTCAAAAATTTCTTCGACTTCTTTCAGACGCCTTTTTCTGGATCGGCAACGGAAGTCAACCCAGCCCCAAAGGTCACCTCATCCGCTACCCCCTAGACTCCACCGATGGGTAAGTACCCACCCGCTTATGTTACCCACTTCCTACCTCCCCTGTGAGGGGCGAGTGCTGATATCCTACTCCTGCCTTGACGAACAGAAGCAGGTGAAGCCTCGGACAGCTTTGTCCCCCGGCAGGTGGAGCCCCTCCGGCAGATGGAGCCCCTCCGGCAGGTGGAGCCCCTCCGGCAGGTGGAGCCCCTCCGGCAGGTGGAGCCCCTCCGGCAGGTGGAGCCCCTCCGGCAGGTGGAGCCCCTCCGGCAGGTGGAGCCCCTCCGGCAGGTGTAGCTCGTCCTTCAGGTGGAGCCCCTCCGGCAGGTGGATCCCCTTCGGCAGATGGAGCCCCTCCGGCAGGTGGAGCCCCTCCGGCAGGTGTAGCTCGTCCTTCAGGTGGAGCCCCTCCGGCAGGTGGAGCCCCTCCGGCAGATGGAGCCCCTCTGGCAGGTGGAGCCCCTCCGGCAGGTGTAGCTCGTCCTTCAGGTGGAGCCCCTCCGGCAGGTGGAGCCCCTCCGGCAGGTGGAGCCCCTCCGGCAGGTGGAGCCCCTCCGGCAGGTGGAGCCCCCCTACAATTCTGCCAGACCACGAAGCCAATTAGTGTCGGATGATAAGTGAGCGGCTGGAGAGTTTGTGGGGGGACGGGGGGAGTAACGGTGACTTCTGGGGGTGGAGGAGTTAGGGGTGGAGGAGGTAGGGATGGAGGGAGAGAAGAAGTATTGGGAAAAGGAAAATTTTATTTATAAAGCCATAGTAATGAAAAGCTTTATTGGTTCTACGGTATTTTGTGCCCTGCTCCCGCTGCTATTTTTGCTGCTGCTTCTACTCTTGCTAATGGTGCTCCTGCTGTTGATACTGCTGCTGTTGCTACTGCTGCTGTTGCTACTGCTGCTGTTGCTTCTGCTGCTGCTGCTCCTGCTACTGCTGCAGTTGCTACTGCTCCTGCTGCTGCTCCTTTACAGCGCCAGAAAATGGCGTCACCAAGGAGCTTTGACTAACGTGTAAACCACTGCTGCCAGTGAGTGAAAATAGCAAAGCCAGATGAACAGTTGAAGATTTTGGAGACAAATCAGAGGATTACCTCAAGGTTGGGGAGCTGAAGGGAGCAGTGAGGAACAATGGTGGAGTAAGAGCGGGGTGCAAGAAGAGGAGAGGGTAGTGAAAAAGGGGTGCAGGAAGGTGGTAGTAAAGGAAGTTGGTGGTGATGGAAGTTATTAGTGGTAGAAAAGAGGGTTAGGGGGTAAGAGAGAGTGGAGGAAGATGGAGAGATGGAGGTAGGGAAGGTAGAGGGAAAATGGCTTGTCCCTCAGGGACCAGTTATACTGTAAGGGATGGACGCTGGGATTACCACCACCAATAATGATCTCTTGCCCTTCCTGACAACTGTGGAGGTGGTGAGGTGTAGTGAGCTGAGATGTGGGGGATGCTGAGCCGAGATGTGTGGTGCTGAGCTGAGATATGGGAGTGTGAGAGCTGGGACTAGCGCATCGTGCCCCTCTTTGGCGATGTAAACAAATCAATCATAGTGATATGAATATATCAAAGATAAACTTTTACCAGTCGGTCCAGTGGCGCCAGACGAGCAAATTCAATAAAACCCAAATTGTTTGTGTATTGGTGGGCAGTGTTGCCGGATTGGTCATGTTCTCACCAGGTCAAGTGGTGGTTGGCAACACTGGAAATGGTTGTGGTGGTGGTTGACATCATTGAAAATTGTGGTGGCACAGTCAGTTGCGGTGGTTGGCATCATTGGGAATAATGGCGGTTGGCGTTATTGGAAATGGTTGAGGTTAGCGCTTTATAAGAGATTTGAGAGTAAGGAAAACCTTGCTTTTAAAGAACACAATAGAGCAACTGGCACATCGGTTGCAAGGAAAAACAGCAAAGGCTGGATAACGAGAACCTTTCTAATTGACGCCAGACCAATGATGGTATCAAACTGTGTTCTCTTCAGCGTAGGCGAAAGAGATACATAATCATTTACTATTCGAGGAACTTGTAGAAATCAGCACGCGGAAATATCACCATAACAAGGCCAGAAGGCATGTCATGAAGTGCAAAATAGCTCCATTGAACAGCAGAGAGGGGCAATAACTACGATAGACAATTCTATCAACATTAAAGATCGAGACTTTTCAACACACTCGCTCTAAACATAAGGATCATAACTAACCGACCTCTCTCACGGTATTCAGAGAACTTGATAAACACCTCCAAGGGGATATCTGTCAACCTGATCAACCAAATCACGAGAAGCGCTGTCTGACAGCCTTCTTGACAGCCAGGAGGCCGGGTCAGTGACTTGGCCGCGGGGACATTGATTCTTGTCGGTGAAAAGTGGTGGCGTCAGCACCAGCAGCTTGGCCAACAGCAGGGAGCAGCAGGAAAAGGAGTAGGAAGAACAAGGACAGCAGGGAGCAGGAAGCAACAAGAACAGTAGCAGGAGGAGGAATAGTGACAGCATTAACAAGGAGCAACAGGAACAGCAGCAGTGGGAGGAATAGTGACAGCATGAACAAGGAGCAACAGGAACAGCAGCAGCAGTGAGAGGAACAGTGACAACATGAGCACGGAATCAATATTCCAAGAGGCAGGGGATCTGGGTGGGATCACTTGCTAATGTTCCCTCATCTGGTGAATGGATCACACAGAGTGCAGGTTTTGTGCAACGGTTGCCACCATCTCTTATCTGGCTGGCTGCTGTTGTCTTCCTCTCTCCCTCGCTCTCTACCTCTCTCTCTCGCTCTCTACCTCTCTCTCTCCCTCCCCCCCTCTCTCTCTCTCTCTCTCTCTCTCTCTCTCTCTCTCTCTCTCTCTCTCTCTCTCTCTCTCTCTCTCTCTCTCTCTCTCTCTCTCTCTCTCTCCCTCTCTCTCTCTCTCCCCTCTCTCTCCCCTCTCTCTCTCCCCTCTCTCTCTCTCTCCCCTCTCTCTCTCTCTCCCCTCTCTCTCCCCTCTCTCTCTCCCCTCTCTCTCTCTCTCTCTCTCTCTCCTCTCTCTCTCCTCTCTCTCTCTCTCTCTCTCTCTCTCTCCTCTCTCTCTCTCTCTCTTCTCCCCTCTCTCTCTCCTTCCCTCTCTCTCTCTCTCTTCTCCCTCTCTCTCTCTCCTTCCCTCTCTCTCTCTCTCTCCTTCCCTCCTTCCTTCCATCCAGGGTCCTCATGCAGCATTTTCGCCCCTGTAGGGTACTCATGTTCCATGTTATCTCTTTTCAGGAAACATGTTCAGCTACCGAGGATCGACGGGGAGAACATCCTGCTCCACCTGCCGCCTAACATCAAGGTAGTCGACATGGACTGGTTCTCCGTCTGGTGCCGGAGGTTTACGGTACGTACACGGCTCTTGTCTGGGTGATGGGCAAGGGAGGGCGGTCTTGGTGAAGGGGTCTGGGTGATGGGCAGGGGAGGGCGGTCTTGGTGAAGGGGTCTGGGTGATGGGCAGTGGGGTGGCGGTCTTGGTGAAGACATCTGGGGTGAAGTTGACGGGTTAGGGTCTGAGTTGACGGGTGATGGCCCGTTTGGATGATGCAATTCTCTCTCCGTTTTCCCGAAGATTGCAAACCTTTTGCAATGGGAATAATAACTCCCAGGCATGTCTTCAGCGAAGCACTCGTGCAGTGTGTCCTACCACTAACTGGTGTCTGCTGCCTGTGGAGCAGCAGCTACTCGAGCAGACCGCGGGTGGACACTCCTGGATGGGCGGTACTAGAGTGCATGTTGATGTTAGAATATAACTGCCATTGTGTGGTACGCCGAGGCCTCGTCTGTAAGTCACACGTTTGTGACTTACAGACGAGGTCATTAGGTCTTTAGGTCTATTTTTGAAGCAAATATTGGTACAACAGTGAAGTCTTTTCGGTTATCTTTGAACTGTTGCCTTTAACCTTTTCCTACCATGTGCTTCTTAGCTTCCTCTCTCTCACCCTCTTCTTTCCTTCTCCTTTTTACCTCTCTTCTTCCCCCTCTTCCCCCAACTACTTGGGCTGGACGGTAGAGCGACGGTCTCGCTTCATGCAAGTCGGCGTTCAATCCTCGACCTTCCAAGTAGCTGGGCACCATTCCTTCTCCTCCGTCTCATCCCAAATCCTTATCCTGACCCTTTCATAGTGTTATATAGTCGTAATGACTTGGCGCTTTCCCCCTGATATTTCCCCCTCTCTTCCCTCACCTCGTCTGTCTCCTTTTCTCTACTTTCTCTCCAACACCTTTTCCTCTCCCAAGGAGTCATGGATGGTCGGTGTGTGAGAGGTCTGCCGCCGGGGCCCTGGCGGTCACCAGGTCAAACCCACTCCCCAGTTCCTTCACCTCTCCCTCCTCTCTATCGACGTCCCTCTCTTCACCCCTCTCCCTCCTCTCTATCGACGTCCCTCTCTTCACCCCTCTCCCTCGTCTCTTCTACCTGATTCGTATCATTTGCAGTTCCCTCCGTCAGTATCAGACGGCTGCCACACTTGTCATTTTGACTTAGAGGGAGAAAAGGGGAAGCGAAAAAGAAACAACCCGGAGGGAGAGGGGAAGAGAGGCCAGAGAAAGAGAGGAGAGAAGAGAAGAAGCATGTGCCAGGTCTCCTCTCCACTGCTTGGTATCGAACCCAGACACCTTAGTAACTGACAAGAAAGAACCAAGTCATCATGGCTATTTTGCACTTGGAAGGGATATGAGGACAGGGAGCAAGGATAGGACAGGAAAGGAAACCAGCTACATTGACCATCAGTCATTGAACGGCGACCTGTATGGAGCGAGGCCTTCGCTGTACCGACCAATCCAAGGAGCGCGAGAGTGGTATCAGAGGTTTGAGCCCCCTACAGGGATCACCGCAGCTGTCGCCGGCTGTTCCCTAGGAATCTACATATGGGAGAACATGTCCAGAGTCTATAGAGAAATCCAATAGGCTCAAGAACGCACGATATCTATCCTCGGCAAAAGTAAAATCCTTGTTTGGTTTCCAGCAAAGAGGTATTTGTTTAGTTGTGTGTGTGTGTGCTCGCGTTCATGTGTGTGCGTGCGTGATTTCGTGTGTGTGTGCGTGATTTCGTGTGTGCGTGCGTGCGTGTGCGTGATTTCGTGTGTGTGTGTGTGTGTGTGTGTGTGTGTGTGTGTGTGTGTGTGTGTGTGTGTGTACACGTGCGTGTGAGAACCTTGCACACCTTAACCCCTACGTCAGTCTTTACCACATCTTTCTGAAACTCTTAATGAAAGTAGTTCCGGTGAAGTTTTAGCCATTCAGGTTATTTTTTGTTTGGAAAAGAGCGCCTTTTCTTGACCGCCAAAAAAATACGAAATGAACAAAAAAAAAGATAGAAAATGGTCCAGATATTGAATTTAGAGAGATTTTCTTGGTTAAGGAAATTTTTCGAAAGGTGTATTGGAGATGTGGGGGGGGGGGAGATTTCAGATTCCAGCTACGCATGCGCATTGCATAACACAATTGTTTGGCTTTCCCGCCATCTTGCGTGACAAGGGCACTGTGTTCTCCTTGTATAAAAATATATGTAATACACACAATACGCAGTATAAGAGGGTACAAAGCGGTCCGTATGTCTGTCTCTTCCATCTCTCTCTGTCTCTCTGTATGTCTCTTCCATCTCTCTCTGTGTCTCTGTATGTCTCTCTCTCTCTCTCTCTCTCTCTCTCTCTCTCTCTCTCTCTCTCTCTCTCTCTCTCTCTCTCTCTCTCTCTCTCTCTCTCTCTCTCTCTCCTAGCAAGCCCTGAAACCCCTCCTCATCTGAAAGTGTAATTGGAAGGAAAATCGATCTGACTAAAGCCGTATCACAGACACAAAGCCCGATTATGGCGGGAGAGAAGCAACTGAGGAGGTGGTAGTGGTGGTACTGGAAGAGGTGGTGGTGGTACCGGAGATGGTGGTAGTGGAGGTACCAAAGGTGGTGGTGGTTATGGTGGCACTGGAGGAGGTAGTTTTGGTGGTACTGGAGGTGGTGGTGGTATTTGGGCTATTGGAAGTGACTCCTTAGAATTGATGTATAGCTTGTTATACCCCGCCTAAGGGCCTTGTTGTACCTGTTGCTTTATAATTGGCCTATTCCGACGATCGAGTTCTTTGTTGGATCTAGCCCAAACGTTATGGATGGAGGTGGGGTCCACAACTACGTCGTCCAAGGCCTCCATCTGTTGCCCAACTGTGCGCATCTTCCCCCCACATTTCTTAAAACTAGTTTTAACTATCTGCGTTCATCTACGTCCCATTTACTTTAAATTTAACGAGGCATTACTTTCCCTCTTCTGTCTTTAGTATCTCGTATGTAGTGATCACTTCTTATCTCCTCTAGGTTTGTGATATCCAGTTAACCTGTCCTCGTTTAATCTTAATATATACACTAGTCCTGTTGCAAACTTGTTTACTTCAAGTTTAGTGTTGAGCTTCACAAGGTGCGGATCCCAGACCGGTGCTGCATATTGGCGCACTGTCTTGCTAGAGCCATTATTAAGGCTTGCCAGCCTCCCATATACTGGCGATGTTAACCCTGTGTGAGCCTCTGGTGGTGACACTCGAATTAACATACATTCGCAAGAAAGGGGTGAATGCAGGGACGGAAGGAAGAAGGCCCTGAAGGAAGAAGGCACGGAGGGCAACTGGATACTCAGACACCATTACTAAACCTCAGAGAGCAGACGGAAAAAATAAGATAGTGGACACGAAAACAACATTCCCCAGCAAACAACAGAAAAAGACCCAAGCAGGAATATGAGGCCACAAACAAACCCTGCATAGATGAACTGTAAACAGCAGCAGCAGCACAGATTTATCCACCTATTTCACAGAGAAATAGATTGGGAATCGGCATAATAGGGGAGAAACGTAGGGAGGCAAAACTAGTGGAAGTTTTGAAGAGGAGCTTCGTAACACTTCATGCCAAAAATGACACAAAAGAAAAGGGTGATTCACGTGGCCTCCTGCATCTGGAGCCAGATTCACGAAGCAGTTTCGCAAGTACTTACGAACGTGTACATCTTTCCTCAATCTTTGACGGCTTTGGTTACATTATTAAACAGTTTACAAGCATTAAAACTTCCCAGTCAACTGTTGTTATTGTTATAAACAGCTTCCTGGTGCTTCGGAGCTCATTATCTGTTTAAATAATTGTAAACAAAGGCGCCAAAGATTGAGAAAAGATGTATAGGTTCGTAAGTGTTTGCGTAACTGCTTCGTGAATCTGACCCCTGATCTTCACCAATTGTGTGACCATTGTGTCTTGGTTTATGCCTGTAAGTTTGGATTAAAAACAAAAGATATTAATCAAAGGGTCAGAGAAAGGAGAGTAAAGGAACGGTATTTACTACATGCAAGTAGGAGCGTACTTGAGAAATTTGTAATCGACGGTAGAACTTGTGGGAAAGGGAAGGATGTTTGCAGAGGATGCACAGTTAACCAGAAGAGTCGAAATGGTTGAAGATTGTTGGATACTCAAAGATGACTTAGGCAAGCTGCAGATTTGGTCTGATAAATGGCTACTGGATTACAACACTAGTAAATGTAATGCGATCCAAATGGTAACAAGGGCCAGGAAATCAAAGGGAAAAACTACCTCCTAGTACCGAACCGAAAAAAAAGAGCTAAGAGTAGATATAATACCAAGCCAAACTCCGGAGGCATATTTTAATAGGATAACATAAAAAAATGTGAAAAGGTTCATAGGTTTGCAGCGAGGCTCGTCCGGGAATTGTGAAAGATAGAATGTGAAGGAAGGATGAAAGAATTCGACTTCATGTCAGAAAGAGAGGGAAGGAAGACGGTAGGGAAGGAGGGAGAGAAGTAGGGAGGAAGGGAGAAAAGAAAGAAACACGAAAGAGACATAAAATACTTAGGGGGATTGACAGACTGGAAAAAAATTAAATAAAAAAATAAAAAAAAAGTTTAATTCCAATAAACGAGAAGGCAAAGACGGAAGTTTCAGAATTAAGCGAGCCTTAAAGTTATTAGAAAGTCCAGCCCAGCCCAGCCCAGCCCAGACCAGACCAGCAATGTTAAATATACAATCCCAGTATCAGAACCGATATTTAAAGGGAGATAAAAATAACGTTGAAAAAAAAACACAGAGGCTCTGACCAGAGCTGCAAGAACTTGGCTATGAAGGTTCTGAGGGAGCTGAACCTCGCCACACTCGAAGACCAAATCGAGGTGACATGTGAACGACATGCAAGATTCTCATAAGGTGTTAGAAGCGATAGGATTAGGGAGTTTTTGCAAAACTTTTGCGGGGCAGCTGGTAAGGATGGCTCTGAATCCCTGTAGATACGTTGACGAGAATCTGTTTTGGGGGGGGGGGGGAATATCCCCACGTGCATTCACAAACCCCATTTGCGTTTTCTATCTTCATCATTCTCTCTCTCTCTCTCTCTCTCTCTCTCTCTCTCTCTCTCTCTCTCTCTCTCTCTCTCTCTCTCTCTCTCTCTCTCTCTCTCTCTCTCTCTCTCTCTCTCTCGCTCGCTCGCTCCTCGCGGGGGAAGTGAGAGAGGTGGTCAGGTCAGGCTGTAAGCCGATTACAAAGCTATCGCCGTGGCTTTGGCGCGCGCACACACGCGCACAAAGGATCGAAGAGCCAGAGCTCAACCCCCGCAAGCACAATTAGGTGAGTATACACACACGGGATGGGGCGCCGGTGGCTGTGTGGATAGCACGCTGGGCACGTAATCCTGTGGCTCGGATTCGATTCCCGGCGCCGGCGAGAAACATTAATAGGCAGAGTTTCTTTCACCCTGATGCCCCTGTTACCTAGCAGTAATTAGGTAGCCTGGGATTTAGACAGCTGTCACGGGCTGCTTCATGGGTGGGTGGGTGGGTGAGTGTGTGTGCGCGCGCGTGTGTGTGTGTGTGTGTGTGTGTGTGTGTGTGTGTGTGTGTGTGCGTGCGTGTGCGTGCGCGCGCGTGCGCGTGAAAAAAAAAAGTTAGCAACAGTTGATTGATTGACAGTTCAAAGGCTGGCCGAAAGAGCAAAGCTCAACCCCAGCAAGCACAATAGGTGAATACACACACACACACACACACACACACACACACACACACACACACACACACACACACACACACACACACACACACACACCGGCGGGATCCAAGAGTCAATGCTCGATCCTGCAAGCACATATAGGTGAGTACACACACACACACACACACACACACACACACACACACACTCGACGATCATTAACAGCAGAGATGAATGCAAAAATAAGAGGCAACGGTTGGTCATTAGTGATACTAAGTATATCGAAAAGAATTGTAACAACTTATGTAGTATAGGAGTTATAAGTAGATGAAGTGGGCTGACTCGATTCAAAGTCAAATTAGAGAATATTAAACAAAATTCTTATTTGTAGGGACTAATTAGTGATTAATTCTCGTGTGTGTGTATTGATTCCCGCCTCTTACTCCAGGATTAATTTTGTTGCGATTTAGAAATTGCGACTCAGCTTGTGGAAGAACCTTTTTGGCAACGTAAGTGTTGTAGCTGGATAAAGAGCACTGCTTGACAACTAGTATTTCTGGCGCTTGACAACCTGTGTGTCTGGTGCTTGACAGCTCATGTCAAGCTGACAGCTGCTTCTTACTGACTCTAGCTAGAGTCCTGAGTTCTGAATTTCCAGCAATGGTCCTTTGTAAGGCGTGAATGCGAGCCTATCAGTGATCCACGCCTTTCTCCGAAGAATTACCCCCCTTTACACGGCTTTACCCGAAACGGCTTCATTACGACACAATTTTCAATGAAGGAAGGAATTATCAGGGGGAAAGCGCCAAGCTATTACGACACAATTTTCAGTGAACCACTCCGCCTGAAGCTATTGAGTAACACACTGTTTGTCTTGGGGCAATTCCCCGCGTTTGAACGTCCCGTTAATCTCACATAAGTGCCTAGGTCATTTTTTACGTAATTATCAAATCTGCGATATCTCCTGTGATTAGTTTGCGTGTGCTTGTGAGTGTGTTTGTGAGTGTGTCCATGCGTGTGTGAGTGTGCGAGCGTGCGTTTGTGAGTGTGCGTGAGTGCGTTTGTGCGTGCGTGCGTTATGACCGTCCGCGCATGTTTTGCTTAGTGAATACAAGCAAAGCTAGGTCAGGGGGCGTTATGCCCTTTCCTTGCGTTTAAAGTCATATCTGAACGTATGGTTGAGGATGGAAGTGGCTTCAAATTCATCTTCTGTCAGGTCATTATACTTGCTGATCATCACAGTTTGCAGCATCCGTCTACCTCCTCGTGTCATATTGACCACCACCCTGATTATTTACCCTCTGTTTCGTACACGTTTGTATCTGCGCGCAGCCATGATGCGACTCTCTCCCGTTCTCTATGCTTAAGAGGTAACTGAAATTTACCAGGGCAGAATTCGCCGTTATTTTTCGTAGAAATAACAATACAATACACGAACAATACATTCCTGTGCAACAACTTGCAACCTGGTTATTGTTACAACTGTTTTTGTCAAACAAAATATAATACGAAACATTATAGATAACTTGAGCAAGACTATTAGGATCCTGTTTCGGAACTTTATTCCCATCTATCCCCCTTCCCTGACAAATTCCCCCACTCCTTGTCACACCTTTCCACCCCCATCTATTCCTACCATATCCCCAACCCTTTCCTCGTTCACTCTACCCGTTAACTCCTGCCATACTCCGGCTTAAAAATCCCTTCACTGGAAATAAGAATATTCGATAAATTTCGAATTGCTGAAAAGCGTAAATATATATATACAAAACCGCCAAGAGACTTGGTCTTAATAATTAGTCATATATAGATGAAGAGGGAGAAGATAGTGAGGGAGAGGAGAGGGTGAGGGAGGAGGGTGAGGAAGGTGGGAAGGAAGTTAGTGGAAAGGGAGTGGAAATGCGGTGGGAGGGAATAGTAATGATGGAGAGAGGAAAGAGACATGGCAAGGAGAAAAGACGATTAAGAGGAAGGGTAAGAATTATCAGGAGGAGGGGGTAAGAATTTATCAGGAGAAAGCGCCAAGCCATTGCGACTATATAGCCCTTGGAAGCAGTTCAGGACAAGGATTTGAGATGGGACGGGGGGAAAAGGACTGGTGCCCAACCACTTGGGCGGTCGGGGATTGAACGCCGACCTGCATGAAGTGAGACCATCGCTCTACAGTCCAATCCAAGTAGTTGAACAATTAATAGGCCAAGTTGAAGAAGAAAAAAATCAGAGGGGATAAATTGAATGGTGGGAAAATGTAGATAAAGTCGAGGAAAGGATGAGATATGAGAAGGGAAAGGATAGATTGGAATGAGATTGGAAAGGAGGAGAAGTTGAGGGGAAGAGGCTTGAAAGGGAAGGGAGAGAGAAGGGAGGGGAGAGAGAAGGGAGGGAGACGGGAGGGAAGGGAGAGAGAGAGACGGGAGGGAGGGAGGGAGAGAGACGGGAGGGAGGGAGGGAGGGAGGGAGGGAGGGAGGGAGGGAGGGAGGGAGGGAGGGAGAGAGACCGGAGGGAGGGAGTGGGAGAGGTCGCAACATATTACTGCCCGAAGACAAACACTGTCAACAAACCACAACAACCCGGCTTGTGTCATGTAATATGTGTGGAGGCTGCAGGCTGATGGGAAGGGAGGAAGGTGGGTGGAGGAGTGGTAGAGTGGAAGGGGTGAACAGGAATGGAACAGAGAAAGACAACTGGTAGAGATTGGCAAGAAAGGATATGGGGGCGTTAGAAGGTGGCAGGGAATAAGGGAGAGGTGGGGAAAGGTAGAGTGAAGACTGGGAGGGATGGAAGGTCACAATTGTGGGGGATTTGTGTATCTAGAGGAGAATAGGAAAGGATTTGTGGGTTTGAGAAAGAGTCGCGGTTCATGTGACCAGAGCAGCGTGGGTTGGACATGGCTGGGAGGTTAATTGTGTGGTGGTAGGGTGGGAGCATGGGAGCCAGATCCTTAGTGGTCGTTCAAACAACACTCGCAATTCACCCTTGTATTGCATTACAATGCTCTTTAGCTGTTGACCTTCGCATTACATTACCAATACGTATACTTAACACACACACACACACACACACACACACACACACACACACACACACACACACACACACACACACACACACAGAAGGGGCCTCGCGGCTGAGTGGACAGTTCTCGGGGGTCGTAGTCCTAAGGGCCCGTGTTCGATTCCCGGAAGAGGCAGAATCAAATGGGCAGAGTTTCTCCCCCCCCCCTCCTTTAGTGTCCCTGTTCACCTAGCAGTAAATAGGTACCTGGGAGTTAGACAGGTGCTACTGGCTGATTCCTGTCGATATATGTGCTCATGTGTAAGATAAATACATGTAGTAGACATAATAGAGGAAACATAAATTGGTTAGAAAGGCGGGGTCCAAGAGCTAATAGCTCGTTTCTGCACATACAAATAGTAAATACAATTATTAAATACACACACACACTGTTGGGTGAATGTGTGTGCGCGTTTCAGTAGTAAATTATTATGTATCTACTTACAGCGAATCTCAGGTATTTGCTGCGAATTATACACGCATTGCAAGATGGTGGAGATTACATGTAGGTTGGAAGGCCACGAAATGGGGGGGAAATGTGGGAAAATGGGGAAATGTAGGGAAAGGGGAGAGGTTACTGTGGGGCAGTGTCGGTGTGGGACAGTGTCGGTGTGGGGATTACTGTTGTCGGACAGTGTCGGTGTGTAGATTACTGTCGGACAGTGTCGGTGTGGGACAGTGTCGGTGTGGAGATTACTGTCGGACAGTGTCGGTGTCGGACAGTGTCGGTGTCGGACAGTGTCGGTGTGGAGATTACTGTCGGACAGTGTCGGTGTGGGACAGTGTCGGTGTGGGACAGTGTCGGTGTGGGGATTACTGTCGGACAGTGTCGGTGTGGGACAGTGTCGGTGTGGAGATTACTGTCGGACAGTGTCGGTGTCGGACAGTGTCGGTGTGGAGATTACTGTCGGACAGTGTCGGTGTGGAGATTACTGTCGGACAGTGTCGGTGTCGGACAGTGTCGGTGTGGAGATTACTGTCGGACAGTGTCGGTGTGGGACAGTGTCGGTGTGGGGATTACTGTCGGACAGTGTCGGTGTGGGTCAGTGTCGGTGTGGGACAGTGTCGGTGTGGAGATTACTGTCGGACAGTGTCGGTGTGGGACAGTGTCGGTGTGGGATTACTGAGAGCTGTGCAGGAATGCAGGCGAGGACTATCAGTGAAACTCGCCACTCTTGCCTCGTATCGACCAGCTCTTTCTCTCTAACTCTCTCTGTCTCTCCCTTTCCTCCTGCACACCCCCCTCTCTCTCCCTTTCCCATGCTCCTATCCCAAACTCTCCCACACTCTCTCTCTCTTCTCCCTCTTCCCATCACCACTACTGACCCGCTACTCGGGGAAAAGCTCGCTTTTGCACGCGGAGTTCCCTGCTTTCATCCGGCATCCCTGCTTTCATCCGGCATGTCCTGCTTTCATCCGGCGTGTCTGCTTTCATCCGGCGTGTCTGCTTTCATCCGGCGTGTCTGCTTTCATCCGGCGTGTCTGCTTTCATTCGGGATCCCTGCTTTCATCCAGCCTCCCCCTGCTTTCATCCATCCTCCCCCTGCTTTCATCCAGCCTCCCCCCTGCTTTCATCCAGCCTCCCCCCTGCTTTCATCCAGCCTCCCCCCTGCTTTCATCCAGCCTCCCCCCTGCTTTCATCCAGCCTCCCCCCTGCTTTCATCCAGCCTCCCCCTGCTTTCATCCAGCCTCCCCCCTGCTTTCATCCAGTCTATCCTTGCTTTCAGCCAGCCTCCCCTGCTTTCATCCAGCCTCCCCTGCTTTCATCCAGCCTCCCCCTGCTTTCATCCAGCCTCCCCCTGCTTTCATCCAGTCTATCCCTGCTTTCATCCAGTCTATCCTTGCTTTCATCCAGCCTCCCCCCTGCTTCCATCCAGCCTCCCCCTTCTTTCATCCAGTCTATCCTTGCTTTCAGCCACTCTATCCTACCCCAACGTCCAGTTTCCGACGTTTCTGGTATGTTTCCACATATCGTCGTTAACTACATATTCTTAAATTAGCCCAATAGCCTTCGCACTCTGCTAGTTAAAGAAAAGATATATTTCTAAACGAATTTGTCTATCTTCTAGTTTTACGGTTGTTCTTAGTGTTTAGAGCATTGATATGTCGCATATTTACTTCGTTCATAGCATATTAGTATATCATATTATATCATATTTGATAGTATGATACAGTGGTTATGTAAAATTATATCATAATTATATATATATCATATATATAATATGAATATATCATAATGTATGATTATACGACAGGGGGCTGAATATACATTGTAGCATATTTTTTAATAGTATACCCGATGGATTTGGGTATGTGATATATCTAAGTGTTATGATAATTGGTTCATTAATGCCTATTAATATATATGTATGGGTATTTTATATATATTGCATAGGTATATCGTGTTGCATCATTTATCATCCGAGCATTTTTGTGAGTATGTGGAGTATATCTCCAGAAATAGCTGAATATACCGTATGTTGATAATTGCTTGTGCAGTGGAGTATTGCCATCACACTGGTCTCTCGTTAGCTTAAGGAATTATCATCATTGTCGTCATTTTTCAGGTCGTGGGTGGCAGAGAAGTAGAATTGACGAGTAGAATTTTGTTATCTTATCTGTTGCGTTTGATATTTGCGCCTTTATTGAGTTTGTGTGTGCGTAATACAATAGAAGAGCAAATCAATAAAAGTTGGTTCCCCTCCGCCCATGGCTGCCGCTCGCTTGGTAAACTCGTCGACGCGTACGACAACCCGCGGAAATTTCCACAGCCAGCCAGCTGCCAGCCGGCCCGGTCGGAAGTGGAACAGGTTCATTCGAATACCTAAAATGTTTATCAAATCTTTTTCTGGTGGTGAATGTGCGAGTGTTTAAATCGTTGTGATTATTTTAGTTAATTTATTTTCAATGGTTATTGCACTGTGTGAACCCCGCCACCTTTGCAACTGGTCGATTGCCAAATAGGGCGGGGCCTTCCCTGCGTCTTGCCGCGTATTGGCTGGAGTCTCTAAACGCGCGCCAATACAGCGCACCTACCTGGGGAGCGCGAACGCTATTGGTCAACTTCCGCATGACGTCATGCTACAAGTGGCCGCCCCTATGCGCCGCCCTGGTGCCGAGCAGCGGCTGCAGGAGCTGGCGGGTGGGCGATATATCCAACACTCTCTCTCCTCTGCTGCTCTCTCTGCGGTCTAATTAAGCAGAGAACCGGGCGCAGGCAAGCCACTACTCACACTAACATGGCAGCAATTTCTTGTGTCGACATATTACTCCATGATTTCGGTAATAAATGGTGGCGGACGGCGTGCATGATGGCGGCCACTGAAGGCCTGGGTGCACCTCGGCTCTGCAAGAATTGCCACCCGTGATTTTCAACATCTTTACGGCTTGCATTTTTTGTCACTTCACAATACTATAATGCACAAAACGTGCTGGCAACATTAAGACGTTATTACACCAACATTTTTCTTAAAATTCAAGATTTTCCTCTGAACGTATTAATTAGCTTAAGATGGCTACCCTACCAGGAAGACTACCAGGAAGAGAATGTTTATTTCGACCTATAAATGAACAGAATCAATTAACTAATGAACTTAGATTTTTTTTAAGCAATCGCGAAGAACTTTTTAATCTATAACCATATACAAATAATTGTTTGAAATACTTCCCCTTCATATCGCAGTACGGCTTTATAACACACTGGTAGAGTCTAAGCGTTGTTTTACCGCCATCTTGATAAGCGACCTAAAGCGAAGACCACTCAGATACTTACTTACTGTCCCAATTCTTTAAGAAAAAATGATTAGAAAACGAGGACTATAGAGTGACCAAGTTGACGATAAAGTCTACGGTCCTTCTTACCCATGTTTCACTATCTTTTATAGCTTATATATAGGTAATATAGGTACCTAGATATAGGTATATAGGTATAATATATATATATATAGTACTATATAGGTAATAGCCTTACCAAATTGGATTTTATTATCTATAATTTATTAAGTTAATATCAATTATATTTATAATTTTTCTGTTATACATTTTTCATATGTTTAATTATCAGTTACTGCTAATATTACTTCTACTATTATTGTTTTTATTATTATATATATTAATACTGCAAACACTATAATCATAATTATTATACTACAGGTATTCCAATACTATAACTATAAGATAACTAGTTACCTCATTTTACAACAGCACCATTGCTTCCGTTGTAACTATTGCTACACCAGACACCTTTGTTGCCGCTGCTACTAGTAATTATTCCCATTTAAACCATGAGACAAAGGCGTCACAAGCTTCTATTGATATATCAATATGCGCATGCGCAACACCGATAATATATTTATAAGCAATTAAGTTCCTTCAAGTTAGAATCAAAATATTATTCAATAAATATTATACAAATGTATATCCGTTCCTTACACACGCCCGTGGGTGGGCGTGTTTGTTTGCACACGCCCATGGGGGTGGGCGGGGACCGTTCGCTTCGTTACTGCTGTTGTTCCTGCTCTAATTGACCATTAACTGTGACTGTGGTGGTTCCGAGCAGTGATTACTCCTCTGCGCCTCGCTCTCGTTCACTTCCTCACTATTATCGCGGCCATTTTCTTTGTAGTTTCATTCACCTGTACGTTCTCTTCTCGCTGTTTTCTCCACCCGTTTTTGCCGTTCCCGTCTCCTGTTCTTGCCGTTCCCGTCTCCTGTTCTTGCCGTTCCCGTCTCCTGTTCTTGTCGTTCCCGTCTCCTGTTCTTGCCGTTCCCGTCTCCTGTTCTTGTCAACTCTCGCAGCCAGAATTCCCGGCAAAGATCAAACGAAAATCTTGTATTGAAACAGCAAGAGCCGCATCAGAAGCCGAGGCGCCACAAGATACAACGGAAGGGAAAAGGGAAGAGGTGGAAAAGGAGGAAGGGAGGAGAAAAGAGTAAAAAAAAAAAGAGGTTCTAAGGAGGGAAGGAATAAAATGCCGATGCTCTGGAGGAATTACGGTGGAAGGGGGGAAGGAGGAGTGGCAATACGGGATAGTGGAGGGTGGAATGGTAGAAAGGAAAGGGTATGAGGACCAGGAGGAAAATGTGGGAAAGGGGAGAAACCAGTCGAGGAACTTTCAATTCCTCCTTCCCCTACTTTTTGCCTCCCCTACTATCCTTCTCTACCTTCTTCTCACCCCCTACCCAGTCCTCCTACCCTCTCTTCCCCCCTACCCAGTCCTCCTACCCCCACCCTCTCTTACTCCTACTCCCCTCTCTCTTCTCACCCTCTCCTACCTCTCTCCCTCCTCCTACATCCACCCCCCAAGCTCTCCTCCCCACTTTATCCACTCCTCCCCACCCACCCCCATTTCCCCCCACCCTCTGCTTCGTCCCCCCCCCCACCCGCCCCCACGTCCAGCACCAGCCGGCTACAATGGCGTGACTCCTCGCTCAGTCGCCAACACTGCCCCCTCTCTCTCTCACCCACACTACAATTCGCCATTTTCTGAGCTAGTCTCAGCTTTATGGAGCGGTACCGTAGTGAGGCGTGGGGAGGTCGGGAGACCACACGGATGGGCAGTGATTGGTAGGGCTGGCAGGGGGGGTAGAATGATTGGTAGAGCTGGCAGGGGGGTAGAAGGATTGGTAGAGCTGGCAGGGGGATAGAAGGATTGGTAGAGCTGGAAGGGGGTAGAAGGATTGGTAGAGCTGGCAGGGGGAAAGGATTGGTAGAGCTGGCAGGGGGATAGAAGGATTGGTAGAGCTGGCAGGGGGATAGAAGGATTGGTAGAGCTGGCAGGGGGGTAGAAGGATTGGTAGAGCTGGCAGGGGGGGGGGGAGGTAGATGGATTAGTATAGTGAAGCTCCTGTTTGTATAGAGCTTATAGTAACAATATAAACCATTGTACATATATTGACGTAATAGAAAATTAGACAGTATAATTTTAAACTATTGAATTTACACAAACAGGAAAAAGCTTCGTATTGATGTTCCTGATAAAACCTGACCATTCAAGGCCTAATTTCACGTTGAGGCCTAGTATCGTACATAGAAGGTAGGCCTGTTTCCACTGTGAGTCGCTGAGGGAAAGGTTGAGGGCTTTTCCCAGTGTTGATTTCAGCAAACTGTCGTAATCTTCTAATTAAATATTACGTAAGATGCCTAGGGCCTATTCCTAGGCCTAGAATATGCTATGCTAGGCCTAGGAATATTCAAGTTTGTCTTTTGTTTTACATTTTCCGGACTCTTTAGTGAATAGTACTAAATTCTACTATCTAATTGTCTATTACAACAATATATTTATTTATTTATTTGTTTCGTTTGTTTACAAGAACGTATATTGGGTTGAGTGCATAACACTGGTATTCTTACAGCATTAAAAAGTCGTTCGATGGTCTACATACTTAAAAAGTACTATATCAAGACAGGAGTATAGGATCGTATAGAGTGAGGGGGGGGGGGAATGAGATGGGCGGGAGTTGTTAGTAGAATGAAATACAGTAACGTGGTTACTGTATTTATATTCTACAGTCTGACTCATACAGTTGTTTCATTCGCAATTGCTTACAGTTGTAATGGTACGTACTCGAGAATCCCTCGAGCTGTAACTTGTGTTTAGTGATCGTCTGGTGTCACTGAAGTTGCTGGAAAAATGAATTATTCATTATTATGAACAAATTTATCCCAGTACTGCTTATCATGGATTATTTGCTTAATAATTTTTTTCACAAATGGAGAGCTTTGTATAATTCTTTCACCAACTGATTATAAGAGTGTATTTTTCGTAATATTCGATCCCGGGTCTGGGTTTTGTGTGTTTCACCATCATGCCTGACTCACCCACGTATTCACCCAGCAACCCCTTGTCTCTTCCTCAGGTTGATTTCGGTCACGTCACCATACCCAAGAACCTAGAGCCTCCGAGGAAGAGGTTGCTGCCAGAGTTCCATCGCCTGGCGCACGGCCTGAAATCTGGGAACATCTCTATCCTGGACGCTCGTACTTTCTATATCCCAAATCTTCACTACGATGGGCTGGGCCCAGACGCCTACTTCTGGGTGGGCAAGGGTACCCATCCTGACCCCAAGGGGCAGAAGATCCCCAATGAGATGGGAAGGTGAGTCGTGGTGGCGTTTAAGGGGGGAGGGGAAGAATCAAATATGGCAGGCTAGGATTACATTGGAGGATGAATCTGAATGAGTAAAGAGAAGAAACACGTAGATCAGGATATAGGAATATGCGAGTGATTCTAAGGACGAGAGATGACATTATTGTCGAAGATAACTTGGCAGGTAACTTGTAAAAAGTCTGAAAACACTCTGAATCGAGTGCGAATAATTTGCATAAAACGAGAATGGAGCTTTAAAAGTCGCTTTATCAGTGCTCTCAAGTCATTGCTAAAACCCCGTTTTGTTTCCCCCTTTACCAAAAATAGGACCTAAATATGAGAAAATATATTTCTGAAGCAATAATCTTTGCTATTCGCCACGAAGCCATTCCCGAGAGGTGGAGGTAGACTAAGGGGAGAGTAAAAAGATAGTAAGAGGAATGGAAGATAAGAGAGATCCCCCAGTGAGATTGACAGTGATCTACAGTCAGGAATGGAGGGGAGGCGAGGTGAGAGAAGAGACAGGTGACGGAAGGTAGAAATGATAATCCTGAAGAATAAAGAGAGTGTGTGTGTATAGATGTTCATAAATGTGTATAAATAAACTATGTATAATATAATATACATAATGTAACGGCTACAATCTTTGGCTTAATTTGTATATATAGATATATTTTTCGTTATAATTTTCACATCAGCTAATCCTTTCAAGCATAGAGCTTTGAACAGCGAACATCCCCCTATCCGCCATCAATTTACTCCTAAACAAACCGTACTTACCATTGCAGTCTGGATGTCCTCCGAGCCTACGAGGGCGAGGACATAGAGCTACAGTTGCCAGAGAATCTTACAGTGTACGACATCGACTACCTGGGCGTCTGGTGTGTGACCTACAAGCACAATTTCGGCCATGTCCAGATTCCCCGTCCGGAGGAACTCTGGGTCCCACCTGCCCTGGGGCAGACACGCATCAAGGTAAATGTTACTCGAGCCTTTCACTACTTCTCGTCATGGTTGGCGACCCTAATGAATAAGCAGTTTAATAAGCTTGTTTCTGCTTAGGTAGATTCGATAAGGTGTTGTCGTTGGTTTAATGTCATCATCAACAAGGCTTTTGTGAGGCTATGTAATGCTTTTTTGCGCTACCACTCACAGGATGAGTATGGGGTGCACAATAAACTAGCCGCCTCCGGCGGCAACAATCAAATCAAAATCAAATCAACAAGGCATAACTTGATCGCCGAACGGCTTACATCGGCGTGATTTCCGAAGTATTAAATTGTTACTTTCTTAGTTTGGGTTTCCTTTTGGCGGCAAACCAAAGTGTATCATTTGTTTACATGCTCATGAGTACATATTGCTTGAGCGCCACTTATGAAAGCTCTTTATCTTCAGATTAAATAAAAATCGAAACACGATCATCGGCTGTTTATGGTTTCATTTGAAGGTCAAATATAACTCGATCATTGTATGTTTTCTAGTAGTCTCTCTAGAAAAGTGAAAACTCGATAGCTTTTTGTCTGAAATTTAGAAACAAAAGACTATTTAATTCTGTGCCCATTATAAAGGCAAACTCAGCCTGATAGTCAATAGTTTGACCTCTAATCCAGGAGCAAATAAGACATGGAAATCAAAGACTTTAATCAAATATAGAAATGTAGACTATATTTCGTAAATGCTTCACGCGCATTAACCCAACACGATGTGCCTACACAATACAAGCCACTTTCTCGCATAACCTTTTTTCTTAAATAAACAATGACACCCAATGTCCAGTTTCGGCGCAAAATATTGATAGGAAATAGTAGTCTTAAGAGAAAGTGGAATGCGTATTTAGGAACAAACTGCTGATTCAAGCTGAAACTTGAAGTAAAGTTGAGTTGATTCAAGCTGAAACTTGAAGTAAAGTGAGATGACTAGACCAACAGCTTTTTCCGATTCGCATAGCGAATTTTAGAAGGGGGGTGATAAGGTACCTCGGATATATATAAATCATTTGAAGAGCTTCAGTAACTGAGAAGTGAAGTATGTTTTAAAGCTAAAAAGAATCCTTAATATTATTGAAGTACTCAACGGAATCCCTTAAATCCAAGATTTCCAGAACAGGTAAGATGTGTCTGTGATATCCAATATATTTTCAGAGGACTGAGCGTCGAAAATTTGTGAAATTCAGCTGGTAATCACCGATATTTCCTTTAATGTAATTTACAAGAGCTAGATTTTATTGGAAATAACTAATTCAGAGCTCACCAAAGTGAGATGGAAGTGGGACCCCGCTTAATTACAGACTAGGGTCTAAAAAAGTGAGAGATTGTAAGGGCTGCATGTGGACTCTAATCTTTGTGAGCAGTGCAGAGTGTAGTAATCAGCATAAGAATAGATAACTTTATATGCTGTAGAGGTCCATCGATGACAGAACTTGCACTTTGGACGAGGATCGTCAGGAAAACCCCCCAGTAAATTGTAATCATTGTTGCTTATTTTTACGAGAGCAAGATCAATTAACCATAGTGAACACATTATAGTAAGTCTGTGAACGTGTCATGGCATTAATTTAATTAACTCTGTTTTCCCACAGTTTATTGTAATGCTAAGCGTATTCCTTTTAATGTACCTGTTGATGTTATTGAAGTACGTTCTTGGACCTAAAATTATTTAGGACTCCTAAAGAATGACATTGTTCCCAATGTGTCCCGATGTCTTAATGAAGTTCTTGATTGCAGTCGGTTTAAGTATTTTGAATCATTTTATTAATCTTCTAATAAAAATTTGGTATGTCTCCCCAAAAATTATAATATTCTTTTCATAGATCCCTTTTTTTGAGCAGAGGAGTTGACAGGTGATTGTGTTAGAGTAGACCAATTAGGGCGGAAAGGCGTTGCAGCCCTGGCTATCGTCCCCACTTGATATGTGGTGTGTGGTCAAAGTCCCATGCAGTCCAACAGGAGCCTCTTTTCAGTCTCTATTATTTCTCGTGCTTATGATATCTTGACCTGCATGCGTCTTGTTCCACACAAGTGAGAACCTCCCACGTCCCGCCGACAGGTTCTGTAGCCAGAGAAGTTTAAGTTACATTAAACACTGTAGACAGTCTAGGCCTACAGATGAGTTTTTGGACTAAGTTATTATAATCCTTCATATGATTACCTTATGTAGATATGTTTTAGTGGATCTGTGACATACTAAATAGGTTAGAAGTTAAGTATTTAGCAAACGTTGGTAAGAAGGTGAACTGCGGCAGACGGTGCTTGACCCCTAACACCAACTGGCAACAGCGTGCCAGCAACTAACACCTCCAGACGTTGTCATATCAAATGAGAGTTCTCAGCCACATTCATGTATTTATCACGTCAAGATACATGTATTTATCAACGAAACGTTGCATTCCACGTAAGAGGGAGAGGTTTAGAACAAGGGGAAAGCTGTATGCGTGTGTGTGAGTGTGTGTGCGAGTGTGTGTCGGGTCAAGCACTGCTGCCAGCTCCACCACAAGTCCCCGGGAGCGAGGCGGAGAGAAGCGGACACACACACAGCGTCTGACGTGGATTCTTTCTTCGCAGCCCTACTGGTGGTACATGGGCGAGCCGGGACAAGTAAGTTCTCTCCCCACACACTGTCCACTGCGCATGTGCCCAACCCCTTCCTTGTTTGTTTATTTGTTACTATTGGTATTATTATTATTATTATTATTATTAAACATATTTTTATTTGCTTTATGTTTTTGCTCACCTGTGTTATTTGTTTGAGTTGGAGAAAGTCTGTTGCTAAACCTTGTGTTGTCAGTGTTTGCACGCTGCATGTTTTCAGGATAATCTTCCAGCCACATTTGTTGGAGTAATGCTAAACAAAAACAAAAGTAAATAAAAATATAGCATTTGTGTAGGCTTAAGTTTCTTACTGTGTGCTGGTTGCTGGTTCCTCATATCCTTGGTTACCAACTACCAGCTTGATGAGGATTTGGGCGTCCAGTATTCTGAGGATGAGAAGGATACGTACCAGACGGTAGACTCCAAACTACCCGAGGCTACCACCACTACCACCATCACCACCACCAACTTCGAACGCCAGCCGCCTCATAAACATAGAGAGGATGAGATATATGACCATGAAACCCGCCACCAAGCTGCTGGTTCTCGGACTGACATTGACTCTGGTTCTGATTCGCAGGCAGGCTCTAACACCGGGTCTGGTCATAGCAACAAGGGTGGTGCTTCCTTCCTCTCCCCGTCCAGTCATCTGCTCCTCGTCCTGCCCCTCACCCTGGTGCTCCTCGTCCCCCTCGTCCTCGGGTCTACGCCAGTCGCAGGCTCTCTCTAACCCCGTCAACCAGCCTTACTTTATTTCCCTCCTCCCATGTTCTTTATTTATCATTCTTGAACTTTTTTTATCTCTTAGCTTACTAGTTTCTCTCTATCTTCTCTCTCTCTCTCTCTCTCTCTCTCTCTCTCTCTCTCTCTCTCTCTCTCTCTCTCTCTCTCTCTCTCTCTCTCTCTCATACGTTCTCGCTGTTTATCCCCACTTCAATTATTTAAAAATTAGGACCTCAACACACACCAGTCTAAAGCCAAAGTCACTTTATAAGTAAAAGATTTTAAGCTGCGATAGGAGAACCTCCTCTCCCTCCCCACTGGTTGTAGGCCTGACAAAAAAAATTTACTTTGTGATGTACATTGCACAGGAAAATGCAATGGGTTTTTCAAGAGTGCATCTGAGTTACTATGAAGCGATTAGCGTAGGTTTAATAATTGAATATCTCATTTATTCATAAGTTTTGTGCCTTTACTATACATCTAGACGAGATTAAACTTTGAATGATTCTTGGTCAAGTACTGCGTCTGATCCCATGACAAGAAACTTTGGAACCGACACCATAACTATTTGTCATGGGACCAAATTCAATAAATAAGTTTAGTTATGGGGAAAAAAATATTCGGTAATGGACGAAAGTTGCTTATTATTAATGTCTACTTAGAAAGTAAATATTGGTGCCATCTGACAGACTCTTTCCTCAAGGAACACTGTAGTGACGAGAGGACAGGACTCTGATGGTCAGAACAATCTCGCCTGATGAGAGATCACAGCTCAGGAAGCTCGGTACCATCACACTAAAACCTTTGACGTTAAACAAAACCCGATGACAAAAACCACAAAAGTATAATGAATACATTTAACAATTACATTTTTTGGTTCGATGTAATCGAACCTGAAATATTTGAAGATAATTATAATTGGCAAGGGCAGAAACTGCCTATAATATTTTTGACTGAAAATCGGAGAGCTGGAAGATAGATCAATCACTAACATACGGCTCACTCGTCTTGACCAGGATAATCTTATTTTGTTAACTTAGACCTACCAGTAAGGAGTTAAAACGCAGTGACTTAAAAAGTCCTGTCACCTTTGAATATACCTGGAGTATACCTGGAGTGGGTTCTAAGAGTTCTACTCCCCAAACCCGGCCCGTGGCCAGGCTTGACTTATCAATACTCTTCTCGTAACCACTGCTGGTTGATGGTATGTTAGGAGCTGAAAGACCATCTTTCCTTCTTAACTGTAGAATAATCCAAGGCACCGCGCCTCGGACTACCACCTCACTCAGACTTACCCTGGGTGGAACTGCACAAATACACAGTGACTTTGACACAGCATGTGTGAGGTTTCTCGTCCTCTTTGTGCACAAGTAACTGGAGATTCGTACCGTAGATATGTATCAAAGTTAGCGTCATTTAATGTAACACAATTCCAGCTTCCAATGTGTGACGTAGAACTGTTGATGGTACATATGAAATAACTTGTATATATAATGTGTGGATTTTTTGTTATCAGGGCTTAATTAGATTTCACTTCATCAAATAAATAAATAAGTTTTAGGTTTTATATATATATATATATATATATATATATATATATATATATATATATATATATATATATATATATATATATATATATATATATATAATGACACTAGTTATCAATTGATAATGTACTACATCATATTGTATAGGATTTTTTCATACTGTTGTGGTGTTTTTGTATCATTATATCGCCATCCCGTGAGATATGCGAAACCGTAAATCATTCAGCATTTTCCAAACACTGTGTAAAAGGGACAACCAAATGTCTTCTTCTCTTCTGTAAACAACTGCTACTTCAACATTACCCACGTCTTGAAAGACGTGTTTCACATTCCTATAGTTCTCTTTCCCTGTGCTTTCCCGATTTCCCTTTACCCCTTACCCATACCCTTACCTCAGTTGACCCACATTCCTTTCCCTCGTCCCTAATTTTAATTATGTACTTTAATTACTCCATTCAAAATTAACTAGACAGACTTGTCCTAACCTAAAGGTGACTTTCTCCAGCCCAAGCATGTTTAAGACCCCCCCCCCCCATGTCAAAGCGTTATTACTCCCCTTCCATTCTTGAGCATGTGTAGTTGTATAGCTTTCCTTAATGCATTTTTTAGTTTGGTTTTCATTCTACATAGAGTATGGCTTATTTTAATAATTTCTTATTCCTGATTTATTTTTTCCTGGCATGAATCACTCGATAGAGCTTTTAAATGTTTTAATTTTTCATCCAATAGGAAATTTATATTTTTGTTTTTAAGTTAACTGCTTAAACTTAATTTACCACCTAGAACGTGCCAGCTGATCCCTACTAATGGACGACCACATCTCCCAACTTAACCCTTCTCTAAGTCGTCAAGATCTGCTCCCGTACACACACTGCCTCCTGGTATTGGTCTCAACACTTCTCTCCTTCCGTTTTGGTTACTGGAACCTTCATCCATTCTTTCCTATATTGGTTTACAGCCTGAGTTCTCTTTACTACCAGCTAGTTTACTTTTTGGCCCCCCCCCCCTGTCCCCTCTCCTCCATCCCTTGCTCTCCACTAAGCCTCGCCTGTAGCCTATCCTCCGCTAGTCCTGGTCACCTGGTATGAGCTCCCTGAGGGCAACTAACCCCACCAGTGTAATGAACCAGTCCTTGGGTCAGTCGTCGCACTCCCAGCTACACCTCATCAAGCACCCACCAGCCGCAGGGTAAGTGGTGGCTGGCCGGCACTAGCTTCTAGGTATTGCCTTCTAACTTGTGACAATTTGTCGTTTTTAGTTGCAAATATTTAAATTGTAACACGTGTATGATATATGATGTACCTAATAGACAGATCCGCACTACCAGGCTTAGCATGCAAGGCCCACTTTGCCTAACAATTCATTTGAAGAATAACTAACCATTAATAATAGTTTTAGGTTACAATTTTTGGTTCAAATTGAAAAATCTTGTTCGATACATTAAAGATTTCTATTAATCATGTTAAAATTTTATATATATATATATATATATATATATATATATATATATATATATATATATATATATATATATATATAATATTAATTATATTCGCCATAGTATTCACCTCTGGCAATTAGGTACATTATATATATTATATATATATATATATATATATATATATATATATATATATATATATATATATATATATATATATATATATATATATAATTACAAAAATAGCTGTATGTATATAATATACAAATTTACACATATAGATGTATATATTTAGAGTTGTTCACCAGTGTTAAAAAGGTATACATTTCAGTGATTAAAGGTACTTTCAACAATTTGAAAGCAAATTTGGGTACATTGTAGATATTCAAGATAGACAAAATAGATATTCAACCCCATGACTAACATCATTTTGGAAGGCTCAGCCACTGATAAAATAACATGTATGTGTGTGTGTGTCAATCTTTACCCGAAGCAGGTGAACCCTACTGAGAGCAGCTAGTCCTTTATTGTTTAATTCAGTGTTTTACATCAGGGCAGAATATCCAATTTTGTACAATTTTAGCTCAAATTGCATTGAAGTTTCTGTAGATGCAACAAAAGCATTTGTTTTATCTTTGTATATAATATATATTTCTGATTAACTTTGATGTTGTAGTGTCTTATTCATTTACCATTTTGTTGCTTTTGTAGTACCCAATATTTCCACTTTGTTATCGTTAGCAAGTAATTCTTACTTCTTTGCTTGGCTTACTTTTGCTTAATTTTTGTTTTAGACACAACATGTGTGTGTTCCAACCTCAGCAGTGTTCCACAAGTCTTGGCCGCGTTTCTACGACTCTAGGCCGCGTTTCCTCAACTCTTGGCCGCGTTTCCTCAACTCTTGGCCGCGTTTCCTCAACTCTTGGCCGCGTTTCCTCAACTCTTGGCCGCGTTTCCTCAACTCTTGGCCGCGTTTCCTCAACTCTAGGCCGCGTTTCCTCAACTCTTGGCCGCGTTTCCTCAACTCTTGGCCGCGTTTCCTCAACTCTTGGCCGCGTTTCCTCAACTCTTGGCCGCGTTTCCTCAACTCTTGGCCCTGTTTCCCCAACTCTTGGCCGCGTTTTTCCGACTCTTGGCCGCGTTTCCTCAACTCTTGGCCGCGTTTTCCCGACTCTTGGCCGCGTTTCCTCAACTCTTGGCCGCCTTTTGTACAAAATATAAAACACTTCCTTGTAAACTTGACAAACATCTAAAACTTGATTTCTCTCCTGTATATTATAAAACTGTTTCTATGGATGGTATTGTTATTCTTGTAGTTTATTGGGCATGGACATGTTTTCAACTTGTACTAAGACCAAATACGTGTCAAGACGATGTTTATGATTTAAATATCGTTACTAGGATAAAATGATTGTTTACAGAAGTAAACAGTTATTTTTAGGATTAAATTCAAGGATTTTCAACGACGATGTACATGTGCAGGCGATGAGTCACAACGGGGCTAAAGTAAGTTGACCAGACCACATACTAGAAGGTGAAGGGACGACGACGTTTCGGTCCGTCCTGGACCATTCTCAAGTCGATTGTGATGTAAATCCTTTAGGTATAGACCATGTCAATTCCCAGTCTTAGATGTTTAGGTTCTGTTGCGATTATAGCCCGTGGGTGAAGCATTTACAGAGTTGCGGTTCGAACAGAGGTCATCAGCGAACCACTGTTCGAGAAATGATCGAACGTCATCAGTTGTGAGTTGCCTGTAAACGTTTTTTGCATTCATAAACAGGTAATTTGGCGGCTGATTAACGAGCATTTGGCCTTTATTGGTGAGGACGGGATGGCATTCGATGCCTGATAGGCTAAGTGGTTCGAACAGTTCCTTTCCCTTGTCATATTCCTTCTGTGTGAGCTACAGTCGTTCAGTATTTGAGCTTTCTCTCGATACATAAATGACTTTCACATGTTACTATTGGGAACATTACGATTCCACTTACATTTTTCTCTGAACACGCACCCACATACACATCAAGACTCCATTAATATCTGTTTAATGGATCTTATCTTCTATCTTATGCATATTCTATGGAGGATATTATTTAAATTCTAACTAAACTTTCTTAGCTATTACTTAGAATGGATATTCACCCCGGCTTCCTTCATCAAACCCTTGGATTTTATCCATGTTTCAGGATCTCCTGGGTTGGATATTTGTCATTCATAAAATCCTAGGATGGATTTTCTTCTCCAGCTAGTCTAGAGCTAAGTGTAGTCTCTCTCTCTCTCTAGGTTCGAGTGTATTATTTTATCAATAACACTTAAATAAGGTGAAATATCGTCCTCCGTAGGTTCTACGTAAATTATATCTTGTATCTTATCTCTGTGCTCAAAATACTAACACACACTCTCTCTCTCTCTCTCTCTCTCTCTCTCTCTCTCTCTCTCTCTCTCTCTCTCTCTCTCTCTCTCTCTCTCCCCTCTCTCCCCCTCTCTCCCCCTCTCTCCCTCCCTCTCCCAAATATAACTACTACTAATTAAATTTATACTTTTTTTAAAGTTCTTAGTAGTAGTATGCTTACCCGCATTCCTAAACTTTTTTTTAAGAAACTTTAATACATTAATTATATATCTTGCTTTGGTATTTTTACCTCGTTATTTAATGTCCTTACTGAATTGTTAGTGAATGTCTTTGTATTTGTTACCACCAAGACAGCACCACACTATCAAATTTAGAAGACAGTGTAATAACTAATCTAATAGAGATATATATATATATATATATATATATATATATATATATATATATATATATATATATATATAATATATTATAATTATAATATATATAATATATATTCTAACACTTGGTTTGTGTGTGTGTTTAGGGTATATTTATCTGCTGTATTCTTGAGCCTGTTCTTGCCAGACTTCTCTAATAACAACAGTTCCATGGTACAGTAAGGAGCTCCCTCTCACACCACTTCCATTTTTAACTTGAAGCCATTCTCTCCTACCAGCCTCTACACAAGCGGCACTTCCTGGGGCCTACGTCTCTCCCAATACTCGTCCCTTTCCTTGTAAACTCTATTTTTATTTCCAAACCATAATTTTCTTCTAGTGTCTCAATAACACTCTTGCCTGTTTCAGTACTTCGAAATCCATGGCAAGTTAACCCTTCTCTTATCTAATAACCTTCATTGTTTTCCACTCATTTCAATCGAACTTCTTCAGGTGTCCTCGATAGCAACTGCATTAATTTCAATTAAAATCATAACATTTATTGGCAATACTAAGCAATACTAAGAGGAGCTGGTTCTCTCCGCTTTCTATGTGCGTTAAACTCCCATTTCTTTAATGCCTATTAACGTGTTCTTTGTATGTCATATTAACAAGACCCTTGTTTTCTGTTCAACATGGCTGGGGATAACATTTGTAGAGTATGTTGCTTACCAAAGCTTGCTCCTTGTGTATGCCACAAAGGTGTATTTTGGTCTTGAAGTGTAGGAATCTGTATAAAATAGTTTATTCTGCAGAATTCTCATTTAATACACACACAGGGGAGACTCTTGTATTTTCTTCTTTTACACTTGGCCGTTTGGGACAGGGTCCCAGTAATTTTGCTGAAAATTTTAATGCATATAAATGTGTGAACACACACATACACACGTATACATACATACATACACACATACACACACACACACACACACATACACACACACACACACACACACACACACACACACACACACACACACATGCACCACACACACACACACACACACACACACATACACACACACATACACACACACATACACACACACACACACACACACACACATACACACACACACACACACACACACATACACACACACACACACACACACACACACACACACACAGAGTATTCAGTGTCAGAGTAGTTAATAAATGGAATGCACTAGGAAGTGATGTGGTGGAGACTGACTCCATACACAGTTTCAAATGTAGATATGATAGAGCCCAGTAGGCTCAGGAATCTGTACACCAGTTGATTGACAGTTGAGAGGCGGGACCAAAGACCCAGAGCTCAACCCCCGCAAGCACAAATAGGTGAGTACACACACACGTATGTGGAGGGGGGATGGAATGAACTAAAGAAGCACATAGAGGCAGGAAACACTGCTGCCTGCCTTCCCGCCCGCTTAACGTACCCAACGATACTACCAAGAGAGTAATGGGGTCCACTATTGTTAATGAACAGACAATCGGATTATGTAACAGTGGGACATACAGGAAATGGCAGAGGTGTAAGAAGTATGAAATAAGATACCAAAAGTTTTTAACCTTAAACTAGAACCCTGTGTGAGATTGGAGGAGGAGTCCATGTCCAACGAATGGATACACGAAATATGCGATTTCGGGCAGAAAAATGGATGGACAAGTTGTATGTGTGAAACGTTATTGGGTCAGATATAATCTGCATAAATACTGATTGAGGCAGCAGTCCCATTGAATGACTTCTTATTGAATTCTTAAACAACAGGCTAAAAGAGACTGAAGCACCAGTGGTATGAGCAATGGTTAATGTGATACATGTACACAAGAAAGGAGTGTCACTGAATTGCTGCTATCATGAACTTGTATACCATACATAATACTGGAGAGACTTATTAGAAGACTCGTGGATTTTCTAAAATATTAGAATATAGCGAGACAACAGCATCCAGGTGGATACTTTTTCTTAATAACAACTCCATTTCACGTAATATCAGGATGACAGAATGGACAACTGACCATAATTCCAAAGAAGACATTCCCGCATGTCCATTGGGAGTCGGCAAGAGGTGACATGGTCAGGATGTTTGGTTTTAGATTCAGCTGCTCGGAACAAAAAGTTCCAAGCCCCACGGGCTATGGTAAGCCCGTCGTGCTTACCTGGCACAGGAGATGAGTGCATGGCCAGGAGATCAAGAAGGATGAGAACCGAGTCATGGATAGCAACTGTATTAGCCGGTGAAAAGTAAGAATCGTCCTCACTATATACTCGAACCTTCATAAAGCACTTGGGAGAGTGAGAAAGTCTTGGTGTAAACCTTTACATTAAATTCACAAATACACAAGCGTAGGTTTTTATCCCAACCCATAGAACTTAAGCGCAGTGAAACAATTTAACAAATAAACCACACACACACATCAGAAAGAACTACTACAAGGGGTAAGTGTCGCAAAAGTGGGATGGGCTAGGAGAGTGTGTAAAGGAAAACTCAATAAGTAAATCATTATCAAAAGAAGTCACTAAGCCATGAAGACTCTGGGTAAATTCAATAGTCACTTTCAAAATAAAAATATAGGGTGAAAGTGACAAGGAACCTTCCCTCATTCCCTCTCACATGATATGCTCACAACAAGACACGTGTACAAGAAACACAGTACACGAAACATGCCACCTATCTGCCCATACCCAAAATCTATGAGCCATGGTACACCATTACAAGTATATCATATTACCCTTTCATCATGTGGCTCATGGCATGCTCTCTAATAATACATTCTCTTCGCACCACCTACTTGGTCGCCAGGTGCACATCACTCCCGAGTTCGACAACTGCCGACAACTGAGCGACGACCTGCAGGTGGAGTGGCGGGGCAAGGAGGAAGAAGTGCACATTCGACTCTCAGCAAAGATGGCAGAAGGATCAGTACATTGCCTTCGGTATCTCCCCGACCAGTGGCAAGTGAGTGGTTTGTGTGTGATGTAGCGAGCAGGAAGCACTTGGCTTGTAGAGATTCAATAGCTAAAAGTGTGGTTGTCTGCCATCACCCATTCAGTTACTGGACACACCTAATGGTGCTGAAGTCACACATTAGATGTTTAAAAATGGCAACTCAAAATTTGAAAGGAATATAAATTCAAAGTTGATAAAATTTAGATAAAGTTCCTGATGTGAAATGTACAATTTAAATCATAGCTTTCAGGCTGTTAATACATAAATTTATCACTTCTACTATATAGGTCCCTTGGGATAAACAGGAAAATTATTTTTGTATATATTGTACACAATAGTTGCATATGTTTGGATTCAATATATGCCCAAAAATGCAATTAATGATACATTTATATTTGTACATATATCATAGTGTACCTTTATCACTGCTAAATAGTTGTGAACTTTGCTTGCCTGTATAATGTAATTGCTTATAACTAGTCACTGTGTACAGCCTCAGTACCAGCATCATATTAAATCTGAACACAATATTTTTAAGTTGGTACATACATATGTATAAATGAGTTTGGTTGGATAGAATCAGATACTCCCTCATATGGGTCATTTGGCCTTGTGCAGCAGGTTTCAGTATTTGTATCTTACATACTTATAACTTACGAATCAAAAATCAAACTCTGTAATTAATTTCTTCAATGTTTCAATATCCAACAGGCCAGAGATGCTCAACAGTGACATTGTTGTAGCCTACTATGACAAGGACGATGGCTCCTTCCATGCAGTAGACTACAGCGTCACGGCAAAGTCACAGGTGCGAAAGTTGGTCGAGAAGTTAAAGTTTAAAGATTACATGTAAGTGCACGTGTGTGCATGTGAGCACACCAGCACGTTTACTCACATTTGAGTTTGAACAACAGAGGTAAAATTGGATGAGATTCTGGAAGTCGGGAAAAATAGGCGAGATCATGTGTAAATATATGATTTAAATGAAGATAACAAGCACAAATTCATATGATCAGTAGGCAAGTAAGTAATCAAATGGAAAAAGTCGGAGCCAAGCTAATAGAATACAGTAGTTTGTTTATTTATTTATATATTTATATACAAGAAGGTACTTTGGGTTCATGAGAGTACAGAGACTTGAAGTTTTACATTCTTGTAAAGCCAAAAGCACGCATGACATTTTGGGCAGATCCTTAATCAAACATAATTTTAAGAAGGTAATTTCTAGCAAAATCTTGCATAAGGATGTGGTCTTTAACATCTTTATTGGGATGATTTGGATTTAACACAAACATATTGCTCGAGTCATTTTCTGCTCGGTTTGTTCTGAAGATTAGGTAATTTTAAATAAAAATTTACAGTGTAACTGGATATAATAATCATATATTTATGCAAAAATACATACATGAGGTACATGAACAGTGGGAAATCTGAAGGTAAAATAGTATAATTCATAAAGTCACTAATACCAAGAACGTTTTGAGCATTTCAAACATTTCTTTTGTGATGGATGACAGCCTACAGATTGAAAGATTTGTTCACTGCATTTTGACAAATTCCCTTCAAACTGAATTCAAATTACAAAAACTTGTTAAAAAATAGCTGTACACTAATTTTAATTTCCTCAGTGTGATGGAACATATGGAGTATGTCCTGATGAACGCGTGAATGGACGGAACGATGCATCAGTAATTGGCGGTGAACGTCGGAATGGTGTGACCTCCATTACATTCAGTCGTCCATATGAAACCAATGACCAGCTGGATATGCCCATCTCTCGTTATGCAGATCCCATCACAGTCATTGCTGCCATCGGTCAACTCAACACCCGTAAGGAGGCTAACTACCATGATGAATTTGTTACCAAGAGTGAGTAAAACTACTTTCAAATCAAATCAAATCAATATCAAAATTTTTTTTCAGGTAAAAGTACATACAGTACACAGAAGATGAGTTACAAACATAATGTTGAATTTATAGATAGAGCTAGTACATACAATACCTAAAGCCACTAATACGCACAGTGTTTCGGGCAAGGTGTGGGGAAGAAACACTTAAAATTAAAGCTTAATACTAATTGAGAATAAGTAGCACTTGGTTTTACTCTTAAACTGGTTGAGAGAGGTACAGCCTTTGACATGATTGGGGAGATCATTCCACATTCTGGGTCCCTTGATTTGTAGAGCATTTCTAGTTTGGTTAAGTCACACTCTTGGAATATCAAACAGGTACCTGTGTTTGTTTCTTGTGTGATGCCCATGAGTTACAACCTTCTAGGAAGCTTCTAAGGTCAGGATTGACAATGCAGTTCAGAGTTTTAATTATATAGAGTACGTATGAGAAGATTTGCAGTGACACAACATATTCAAAGATTTGAGTAAGGGTACCGAGTGCTGTCTGGGGCCAGAGTTAGATATTGTTGTAATAGCAGCTTTGTATTGAATAATTAGAGGAAGTAAATGATTTTGTGTAGTAGAACCCAAAGCATAAATACCATAATTGAGATAAAGATAGATGAGAGATTAATAGAGCATTTCCAGGGCAGGGCAAGGTACTTAATATTTGATCTTAGAAAGAATGCCAACAGTTTTAGAAACTTTTTTTTATATATTTAGAATGTGTCCCTGGAAATTCAGCTTGTTGTCAGTGGGAACACCAAGGAATTTTCCATCTACTTTGTTACTAATTTGGGTATTGTTTATTCTTAGATTAATTTGATTTGAGGATTTACTACCAAACAAAATATAGAAAGTTTCATCACTGTTAAGGGTGAGTTTGTTGGCAGTTAGCCAAAGATGGACTTTATTTAGTTCAGTGTTCACTTTGACATTAAGAGCAAGAGGGTCAGGACTGGTGAAAATGAAGGTTGTGTCATCAGCAAATAGAATTGACTGTAATGTACTTTATAGAACTACGGTATGTTTGTAGTAAAGCTTTTAACTGATGGCATTATGTATGCAAAAATAACATGAAAAAGAGTTTTGTTGAATGGGTGAACAAATTAAAAGAAATACACTTAATGAAAGTAGGTTATTGGCAAATGCATAGTTAAATGATACCAAGTTTTCAAGTAGAGCAGGCATATGGTGGGAGAAATGCATAAACCAGGAGAAGTTGGACGTTTGTTATATGCAGACAGGAGCATTTTCATTAGTACCACAATGTGAAGAAGCATGGGTCCTAATGTTTTGTTTCTCAGTAATGAGTATCTTTAGGTTTTAATGTTTATTTGCCAGGATTTGTCTGAGAGCTACTATGACAAGTGGCCTGGAATGGAACATGAAGTTGGCAGTTTGAACTAGGATTTAAAAACTTTATAACAAGTATTATTACAGGATATTTTGATAATGAATGTTGTCAGTACTAAACTTGGACTCTCCGATTAGTTTTAAGTTGCACATTGTCATCTCTTTAATATTTTGCTTAACTAAAAAATATTAAATCAATTAAACCTTTATAAATGCATTAACAATAATTAATGTTAAATTAACCTCAATTCTCCACAGATAATGTGATCTTAGACTTCACTTCAGTAGAAGGTAACTCGTGCACATCGCTGGTGGGTTCTGGCCATGAAACCCAGCATTACCAGCCTTGGTCTCCCATCATCCTCCAGAATATCACCAATTTCACTGCCACCATTGGACCAACTGGAGGATATAGTGGTTATTCTGCCATCACTCGTAAGTCAGAGTTGCTTTCAGTGATGAGCAATTTTAATTTCAAACACCAACTTGTCTTAGTTTAACTGCAATTTAATCTAGAAATTGAGCTTTGTATCTTTTCAAGGACACATACAGTATATCGAAACCAGAATTCCTCTAACCCTCATTTTCATTTTGTATATTTTGAATGGCCAATATAATGTTCATAGGGGAGGGAATCATTCACCATCTTTCAGTGAACAATCATGTAAAATCGACTCAACATGGGTTTGTTAAAAATAGATCTTGCCTTACAAACCTGCTCACGTTTTTGGAAATGATAACCAGCTACTCAGACAAGTGACTTCTGATGGATGTAGTGTACATGGATTTTGATAAAGCCTTTGATAAGGTACCACATGAAAGGACTGGCAAGGAAATTACAGGCTCATGGAACAAATGGTAGAATATTAGAATAAATAAAGCGACGGTTGAAACAAAGAAAACAAAGGCTCATAATAAATAGGTCCGAATCTGACTGGAGAAGTGTGGTAAGAGGGGTGCCACAGGGGTTCATTTTGGGGCCAACCCATTTTGTCATTTATGTCAATGACATAGATGAGAATACAGTATTACAACCACACCATCAAATTTGCAGATGACACAAAGACATATAATAAAGTGGGAAATAATAATATTGCAGCCCTACAAAGAGATCTACCTGTACATGAATTCCACAATTGGTCAGAAGACTGGAAAATGCTTTATAATATTGACAAATGCAACACCCTGCATGTGGGGCATGCACTACTTCCAAATAAATAACATTCCACTGCAGCATATTTATGAAGAAAAGGACCTTGGAGTTGGGATCCACCACTCACTGAAAGTTGCACAACAGTAGGAGCAGCAGTAAGAAAAGCTAACCAAACCATTGGAATAATCAAGTGTACCTTTGACTTTAAGGAAATAAAGGTAGTGATTCAACTGTATAAATCTCCAGCGCACCCCTCATTTGGATTACTGTATCCAAGCATAGAGACCTCATCTTCAGATGGACATAGCTACTCTGGAGAAAGTGCAGCACTGGGTAGCAAAAATCATTCCAGAGCAAAAGTCTTTTCTCATATCAGGAATGGTTGAGGGCCACAAGGCTAACAACACTGCAAACCAGGCATGACAGTGCAGATCTCATTGAAACTTTTAAAATATCTGTACTGAACAATTTGGAGGATGTTGATCCTAACAATTTCTTCAAAAAGTCAAATGTAACAAACAAGGAGCAAGAGTTTCAAGCTCGGCAAGCCACAATGTAGGACCGAGAACAGGAGATGCTTTTTCACCCACAAGGTCATAAACCCATGGAACTGCCTACCTGCCAAAGTTATAAATGCCAAGACTGTTGAATTTCAAAATCCAATTGGAAAAGATTATCAAGACAAATGGGGGAGGACCTTCAACAAGCTGCCAGCTTCCTGTCCTCATCGAGGCTGCTAATGTCAGTGGCCCTTGGGTAAATTCAGGTAAATGATCTAAAACATTATTGTTTCTTCACAGAGATTTAAGTAATGAGCAGTCTTTCTTCCAACCAAATAAAAACTGCAGTGTTGCCAGTATTGAATATTATCTTTCAATTGTATTATATCCATGTAAAACTGTATTTTCTTAAAATGCACAGAAGATACCTTAAGGAAATGTCAAAAAGTATTGGAAAACAAAAAGACATGCTAACCTTTTAAGTAGCTATGCCAGCTTACTTTATTAATTTTCTCATGTACAATAGTCCATGCTAATGAGTGATTATGCCATTACAGACAGAACGTACTGGGGAATTGCTTGGTGGATTAATGATAAGCTCATCCCAGAGATATATGTTAAACGTGGTCAGACTTACTATTTCTCTGTCAGTGGTGGCAATGATCACACGAATAATGCCAGGTAAGCATTCATGGAGTAACATTATAATAATAATTAATAATAATACTATACATTGTGTCAGGGGGGGACAGAAAGCCAGGTTATAAATAAAATACATGTTAGGCTTATACCGAGGCACCCCCCCCTCTCCCCGAGGGATGAATTACTGACTCTATCAAGGATGCAACCCCACAAGCTAACTTACTCCTGGGTGTCTATTTACTGCTAGGGGGACAGGTCCATGAGGTAAAAGGAAATGCGCCCAACCATTTCTGTGCAGCCTGGGATTCGAACCCAGAATTCTTGATTGTCTGTAAAGAATGAACCCGACTGTACTACTGGGACCCATAATCAAATCGATCAAATCACCTCTAATTTACAAGAAAGCCTCCAGATTTCTAGCTCCAGCCATTGCATTGCTCTACAACAAATCACTTGAACTCCAAACCTTTCCGGATATTCTAAAAAAAAGCGAGAGTAACCCCAGTCCATAAATGTGATGATATCCTTTACTGGAGATCATAACCATATTAACCATAACTACCATTATGCATATTAATGGCTTGGCAAGAATGCACCACTTACTAACGTATGTACTTTCACAGCCTATTGGGCCTTCTTGTATATAAATAAACACTATTACATTCTTAGTAGCAAATTTGTTAGCTTTTTCTCAAATTTCAGTTATCACCTAGCAATGAAAACTTGTAACTTTTTGAGGTCAAGATTAATTTGACCCTACATCATTTACTAACACAGATTTTATGTACAATAATATATTTTCATTAAATGTTTGTGTGACAACAAGTTAGCAGTAAATTGGTTAGTGTATCCATATTTGTAAAAATAATAAATGGTACCATATCAAATGTTTCAGTTTTGACCCCTTTTCAGCTAACTTTTATAAGTACTTTTCATAAACATTGCTTACCATGCATGCAATTAGTAGCATCACAAAAAAATACGAACACCCACTTTAAAATCATTCTAATCAGATTCTTCAATTTTTATAAATAGAATGATTATTATTATTACTGAGAAATATTGAGGCTATACAGAGAGATCTTACACACATTCCTGGACTCCCTAGGTGCAAACACTTCCAACTGAACCATGATGAGATTGCCCTCATGATTCAGTCAGTAGTGCAAGTGTCTGGCAAGTCCAGGTACAGTATTTGGGGTTTGATCTCATCATATAACAGTGTTTTGGGCATAACATTGTGGTATTAAATGTTGTTGTATGAAGTTTTGTGAAATTAAATGGTATTGAAGTTTGTAAATTAAAACTTTTCACTTGACTATTATGATGTTGGTCAGTTTACAACCGAAAGGTCCTGGGTTCACTTTCCATGCAGAACATGGACATTTGGTCATTTACTTTTCACCTAATGTCTCTGTTCACTTAGTAGTAAATAGATACTTCAGAATTAGGCAACTGCTGGGGAGGGGGGAACATGCTGGAAAAGATTAGTCTTTACCCTATAAGGACTTTGATAAGCCAAACACGTTTCCTGATTTAAAGAATGAGAAATTGTAATGATAGTGTAAAGTAATTACATAACTGTATGGGCAATGTCATGGTTTATTATAATTGTATATTAATCTTAGGTACCATCCACTGTACATCACTTCCTCCCCGGAAGGCGGCTTTCAACAGAAAACGGCTGAGGAACAAACTCGAGAGCGAATTTTTGCTGGTGTCTCGTATTCAAAGATGGGCACGCCAGAACCCACTGCAGGTATGTTGGGCTACAGCAGCAGGCAGGGAATTTTTTTTTAAGTCATTGTAGAATGCAACCAAGAGAGGTTTTTGGCTGCAACACTTTATTTTCTTGGACATTCTGAAAAAATATCTAAATAAAAGAAGCTTTTCCTGTGCTATTATGGCTTCTTCAGGTACCATTCTGTATTACTCTTTGAGAAAAGGGATTTTCTAGTCGGAAATAAACCCCTGGAACAGTGTAAGTACTGAAGCTATTGGATACTGAACTGCATTCAGCTTTAAAAAACAAATGAATAACCTGTCATAAAAACAAGAGGGAATACTTCATAAACCACAACACACTTGTACCTATCAAGGCCACCCTCCCTCCTTCCTCCTGTAATTATAAAGTAAAAACTATTAATCTGAAAGATAACTCTGAAATAAAATTTAAGCTAAATGTTGCTCATCATGGGAGAGTAACTCCATAATAAATTTGCCTTTTAGAGCTTAATTAATAAGGACTTGGAATTTAACATCATAACATTTTTTCTCTGGTTTATTTTATTGCACCCAAATTCAGTTGTCAAAATGCTCTTCCAGCTGGAGATCTATGCGAGTGGCAGCATACTGCCAAGGATGCGTGGGAAGACAGTCTATCAATTGATGAGTATAAGGACACACTGTACAAGAAATGTGATGGAGATTCGCCAGGCTTATTAGTATGGACTGTTGAGGAGGACACTCCGGACCTTGTTTACTACCAGGTAATGGAAAGCTATTCATCTATTATCTGGGAAAGGTTGGAATAGGTTTGAGATTTAAAATAATTTGAAATTTTAATGCATGTCAGCTGATCAATTAACAAAAGGCTTTATGGGAGACAGAGAGACAATTTGCAAAGAAGAAAAAGCAAATAGGATGAATAACAAATGTTTAGGGAATAATAGACAGCATAGGAAGTATCTAGGAAATGTTCAATGAAGAGTTAAATGTTCATATATTAACCTTAGTTAATCAAATCAGCTAAAAGTACAGAAATATCATCATGACATGGATGTATTAGACTAGTGCTTCATGCATAGATATACTATTTACATAAATTTAGTTGAGGGACCACACCTCTCTCTTGTGGCCATAACGGGGCTTGTTAAATGTCATCACCTTTCCCCACTATTCTTCCTGGTTTTTTTTCATCTTTGAATTGAAGTACACATACAGAGATTTTGAAGATTTGAATTGAAGATTTTAAATTGAAATACAGCAATGTCTTGGCATTTATATCTTCAGTGGGAAGGCAGTTCCAAGGGGCTATTCACCTTATGGGTGAAAAAGCCTTTCACCCATAAGTGAAAGGTGTTTGGGCTAGCTGTGTGCAATTAACAAAACAAAACTTTTGACAAATCTATTGAGCTAGGTCTTGTAAAGTAAATCCACCTGTCATTATGTATTTTGGTTTATGATAATACTACTCACTCACTTCATACAACATATTATGAATTGACCTTGGATAAAAACCACATTAGTTCTCATACTTTAGGAACTAAAATTCTTTGTACTCTTAAGCAAATTTTTTAAGACATTGCTTAGGAATTCTTCCATGGTGTTGAATGTTTGTTAACTACTATTAATACTACAGTACTCCTATTGCAACTGCAATTATTACTATCAATTTTTTATATTTTTTTGTATATTTTTCTCTTTAGTGCTACAACCACCGCAACATGGGCTGGAAGATTCATGTTTTTGACAGCGGGTACAAACTGAGACAAGAGGGTGACAACGGAGGTTCTTCGAAAGCTCCACTTCACCACCTTGCCCCAATCCTCCTCGTCTCATTTGTGTTCTTTCTCAGATGAAACTTTTGCATCAAGTAGCACCCCCACACCTCTCCCTAACACAGCTCCAACTCCATGCCCACCAGCCCCTCCTCATTCACCAACTCTGCCACAGTCCAGGGATACAACACTCAACAGTTATTGCAGTTCCTTATGTTGGTAGAATTTTTATGTACAGAATATAAATCTGCTATATGAATTACAGATTTTTGCATTAATTTAGTGTCAGTAAAATTGTGATGTATGCCTCAGTTTATTTTATATGAAGTAAGATTGTTTTTTTATAAATATTCACTGCTTAACATTTTCAGCAGCTTTGCCTGTGTGTGTGTGTAGCCAAACTATTTGCCAAGTCTGCCAGTAAGTACCGGTTTCTTATCAGGCAGACTTATTGCAACCAATGTTGGTGTTTCTCTACATCACTTACTGGAATGTGATTGAAGGCTATGGAAACAGTCCTTCACTATTAATATTGCTCTCCATGTTGTAAATATAAAGATGAAATTTCCTGTTTTTTTTTCTTTTATATCACTGTAGAATCCTAAATAATGAGTTTCATGAGTAGTAACTTGTACAACCCAACTTAGTCTGAATTGTCTTCATGAGCATTATTTTCCATGTGCTTTTTATCTAGTGTTACATGTTTGTGACTTGTTCTACTATTTGTAACCTTTTGGAAAAAAGTTGTGTATATTGATTACTTCGAATTGCAGTAGTTTTATTATTTTTTGTTTTTGTGGTAAAAGTTATCTAGCAATAACTATCTGATTACAATAGCTCAAAATAGAGATAATTTGGATATTACAATAGGCTCAGAGGAGTGTCAAAGAAAAAGAAAAAGTTTATATGATGACAAATTTTATAACCACACTGCAGGTATGAGTCTGCTCGTCTTGCTCTAAAGGACTTCTTTCAGAATGAATGCATTATCATGCATTTAAGATATATTAATATTGGTACATTCAAGCACATCTGTAAATGTATGCATGAATCACATTAACATATTATCATCATAGGAATAACATCTTTAGATGACAGATAAGTGTTGGCATTTTGTGATATATTGTGCTAGCATCATTGATCTCATCCCTTCATATTCAATAACACATGTCAACAAGAATGACTATTAATATGCAATACTAATAGTTTTAATTGTATGTAATAAAAAATTTATGTATACAGTATATATATATGTTGACCAAACCCCACACTAGAAAGTGAAGAGACAATGATGTTTCAGTCCGTTCTGGACCATTATCACACTCGACTTGATAATGGTCCAGGACGGACCAAAACATCATCGTCTCTTCACTTTCTAGTGTGTGGTTTGGTCAACATTTTTCAGCCACGTTATTGTGACTCTTCATCTGCAGTGTGTGTGTGTGTGTATTACTATTAATTAATTATTTAAAAGTGATAATTATTAATTATTTATATTATTATTATAATAATTATTATAATAATACAATAATTGGTATATTTAATAATTATCACTCTTCCTTCTACTTGGTCTTGAAAGAAGCCGGCCTCGGGTGAAAGGGGGCTGTGACGATCTGTCTGGAACCTGTAGGTGCGGGACTGAGACACCCACCTCCTGGGGCTCATGCGGCCAGGCTCTGCTTCAGGGGGCTGGGGTCGTTCTTGTCCTTGGTGGGGTGGTTCTTCTCCGGCCCCAACCATGGCGGTCTCCAGGTTTGGGGTCCCTGTTCCTTCTTTCACCAACTTCGAGGTAAATTCCGGAGCTCACAATTCCTTCGATGGTGCTGGAATCAATCATATTAGCATTTGCCTTTCCAGTGGAGACTTTCAGCACCATGAAAAGGGGGGGGGGAGGCCTGCTGCCTGGGTAACAGCTTCTCCTCCATATCAACATACCCTGGTTTTGCACCCTGGAGAGGCCACTCCAGACCAACAACCAGATTGCAGCACCATTTTATTTTTATTTTTACTTGTAATTAAAATTATTAATACAGTATTGCATATTTAAGTTATTCTTGATGACATGTGTTATTGAATACGAAGGGATGAGATCAAGGTTCTAGCACAAATCTTCTCTATTATAGTTGGTTCTTCATTTGGGAAGGAAGTTGACAAATTGATTAAGTCTACATTAAATGGGGGACACTCATTTTACTAAGGTAAAAACTGGCAAAAGTGAAAACAAAAATTAAAACACAAATGTGGGTTTAAAGAGGAATAGTGGTTACTGTTGAAAGTAGCAGGTAACCTGGTCCAACATTCTCAGTTGTCAGCAGAGATGGTAGGAGAGGTTTAAACTGATGTTCTCTCTTGTACTTGTTGGTAGGAGGACATACTTAGGTGGAAGCTGATTGTTGATAATTAGTTGTGTGTTTAGTATGAAATGTATTTGCCAAGTTTAATTGCCGCCATTGTTGCTGTATTTATTTTGGTGTTGCTGGTCAAAATACTAGTTCCTGAAATAAGTGTTTTATAGATAGGACAGGTTTTATTGTGAAGTATGGCATTTGATCTTCCTTTTGATAAGGCACCATACTACAGTGTACAAACAACAAGGCCCCTTTAAGAATGACGTAATTTCTACTCACTGCCAAACCATCACCAGAGAAATTCTGACCAGCAATACCAAAATAATTTATAGGGCAATGGTAGAAGATTGGACATGGAAAGTACATGTCATATCAAACATTCAACTAGTTATCTAGTTGGCTTTCACCTAAGTATGTCCTACTGTTAAAAGGTACAATAGAGAACTGCCAGTTTAAACCCCTCCTACTACCTCAGTCGACTATTCAAAATTTTGGGTCAGGTTACCTAGTACTGTCTCTGCTCAATAATCTGAATTACATGGGACCTACCCCCAATCAATTTAGTTGGACATTCTAGTTATACAAAATTTTTATCTGGAAAGTCTTGAAGTTATTTTTTTTTAATTTATTCATGTTCCTTTTTCAGCATAAAACTCGGTAATGCAATTTTTTATTTAGTATGAACTGTTAAAAAAATTAACTCAAATTTGTTGGAGTACCTAAAGTTTCAGATAGTCAGAATTCAGATTAATAAGCTTTTACTGTACTTTCAACAGAGCAGCCATTCTTTCCTCTCATCATACGCACTTTTTTTTTTTTTATTTATACAAGAGTTGTCACAAACTTGTAGTATGTGTTGCTGCATTTTTGTGTTCACTTTCCCTCTGCTTCTGAGTATGCTAAGTTGTATCTTAGCAAAGTGCATCACAAAGTGCATCAGGCTCTTGAAAAGTGCAAAATGTGCTTTGGATGGTTAATTTTAAAATTTCCTTCAAAAGTAAAGAACCTAAAGAACAAAGAATATTCATTCTAGAATCATTGATCTAACTATTTTGATCATTTATAAAACACACACAGACTGCACGCACTCAGCACACACACACATACACTGCGTGTGCGCGCACACACACACACATACACTGCGTGTGCGTACACACACACACACACACACACACACACACACACACACACACACACACACACACACACACACACACACACACACACACACACACGGCACACACACACACACGGCACAACAAACAAATAGTACGCACATGGCACACACGCCTCATTTATATATATAACAGTATATATATATATATATATATATATATATATATATATATATATATATATATATATATATATATATATATATATATATATATATATATATATATATATATATAATATATATATATATATATATATAATATATATACTTCCATATATAATATGGAAAATCCACAGAGAAATGGGATAGAGAGATGAACGTTTCGGTCGATCTGGGCCTTTGTCAACATCGGACTGGACAGGTGTTGACAAAGCACCTGTAGCAGTCCGGTGTTGACAAAGACCCAGATCGGCCGAAACGTTCATCTCTCTCCCCCATTTCTCTGTGGATTTTTTGCATACAAATGATCAGTGTTTAGTGATCGTCAATTGCATATATTATATATATATATATATATATATATATATATATATATATATATATATATATATATATAATATATAAAATGTACTGTATAATATAATATAACATGCACACATACATAATGTTGATTGATTTTACTGGATTCTTGGATGTTAAATCACAAGGAATCACCAGGTGTAGCTGTTCATATTTTTCCTTGAGCCAAGAGTAGGTAACCAGTGTTGCTTGTTGGCCTATGCTGATGAATCTTGACCAGTGCCCTCTACCTTGCTATATCTCCAAATTCAAACTCCTAGTTGGGCTGTTATTTTTTATATGTGAATATTCACTGTATATTTCACACATTTAATGCATATATCATATAGTCCATCTAGAATGTAACTCAGTGTAAAATGGATGATATTTTTGTAGAGTAGAGCCAGTATCAGTGTCCATCTTGCATGGTGAATTCCACCTTTGTTTTTACTTGTAGATTGCTAAACTTTATTTGGAACGTTTGTTGTGGACTTAACAATTTTATATTGCTATGGATATATACAGTACATATATTTACTGTAATGTTTAAAATGTATTTTACTTTTATTTCTTTTTACTGCTGCAGTGATGATGGATCCTGCAGCATTCAACAACATAATCAATATGGATTCCATTTAGGTATTAGGGAATCGTAAATAATTTTTGAGGGTGGCATGGAACAGTATGGTTCATGTTGATAATTGTTCATCTGTGAAATATTAAAATTTATGTAACTAAGGGTTTTCAATAAATGACTACAACTAATAAATGCCAAGGTTGTAATTGTCCTGCCCAGCCCCTACAGATGATGACATTTTGGGGCTTCTCCAACCACTGTCTCGTGCCAACCTCAGTCACCCTGTAGCCCTTTGGCCCAGGTGTGGTCTTTATGGTCTGTGTGGCCCAAGTGGTCGTGTGGCCTAGATGGTCTTCATGGTCCAGGTGACTTTTATGGTGCAGGTGGTCTTTGTGAATATTGTGGCTCAGATGATCCTCCTAGTAGCCTATAGGTAGTATTCATGGCTCTTGTGATGCAGGAGATCACTGTGGGTCAGATGGTTTTCATAGGCAGTTAATGCCCAGTCCAGCGGGTATTGTCTGTCCAGTTGCTCTTAGTGACTTGAGTGGTCTGTAAGATTAAGAGATAGTTATGCACAGTCTCATGATTTACCTGAGCAGAGCATTCAGTGTGGTAGAAATGTTCTTGGTTAAGAATAACAGTGGTGGTCTCAGGAACCCTGCGGGTCACCTGGCCTAGATGGTGCTATTTATGGAAAATAGCCTTTGTGAACACTGGTCTCATGGTCTGTGTGATCCCATTGCGGTCCATATGGTCTTTGTGGTCTCAAGATCCATGTGGTCTTTGTACCATGTAGAACATTTCTGTGTATTAACAAATGTCCTGGTCAGTCAGGAATGCTAGTTTAGATTTTCTTAGAGCTCACTTAGGGGTTAAGATATGATGGGAATTAGAGTCTCTTTCAGCCTGAAATAGGATTCTACATATTGGGGCTTAAAAGCCACCACAAGGGCAAATTCCATGTAAAATATACAGAATAATTACTTATTAAAAGAGCACATTGTTTATGAAGTAACTACAGTACATATAAATTACCATTCTAATGAACTTGAAAATTTTAGTAATTTGTAATTTATTAGAAGTAAAAAAAAATATGTGCATGACTTGGGACTTGCTCTTGTTGTGGTGCTATACAATTAAGAGACTTCAGATACAGATGGAAGGCTTCAATCAATAGCACAAATGTGTATACATGGATAAAGAAGGGGCACTGAGGTAGATGCTATTTTGAAACTGGTCTTTCTGTGTGTGTGTGTGTGTGTGTGTGTGTGTGTGTGTGTGTGTGTGTGTGTGTGTGTGTGTGTGTGTATGTGTATGTGTGAGACCGACCAATTTCAGTCAATTATAGTATGTTAGTTATGCATACAAATGTATTAGTATTGCATACATAGACCTTGTAATTGTGACTGGCTTGACCACATTATCTCGTCCAACTATAAAATCTTGGTTTTTAAATATTAGAGAAAATTTAAAGGCTATAAGCTTTGAATCCTAAATTGATTGAATGTTCTATCTGTGCACTCCCTATCTAATCATCCAATGTCGACTTCCTCTCCTTCCATTATCTGAAGTGTGTATTCTATAGCATAATATTTACTTCACTATTGCTTAATGAGACATAGCTGCTATGTGATAATATGAAAATATGAGAGTTTTGTAGTTTGGAAATAAATTGCCTGCAAATTTATTGCCCACCATTTTCAAAACTATTAGTGTGTTAAGGTTGTGAGACATTTTGTATGACCAAATGCTTAGTTTAACTGTGCGGTACTTTGCACCTCATTTCATCCAGTGGTATTATATTTACCGTCTTGAACAGATATGGCACCTGTTAAGATGTACTTATACATTTGTAAACCTTATGGAAATTAGAGACGAGACCAAATCTTTGTAAAGCTAATCACGTCATGAAGGTTAAAAAAAAAAAAAAGGTTGGTACAGTATATGAATTATATAAAGGGTTAGATAACAGGAAACCATGTGAGACATTGCTCCTAATACTTGAAATGTGTAACAAAGTACATAATATATGTGAATGCATATATTATACATAACATGTATGACAATGTACACAATACAGTATATGTTTTTGACTAGTTTGTAAAGTACCGATTGTGATGTACTGTAAAAGGAACAGAAAATAAATACTGTATAGACATTAGATGCATCACTTAGGAATTTTTCTGCATGTTCCAGTGTTTTCAGTGTGTGTGTGTGTGTGTGTATATATGTACTGTATGTGTGTGTGTGTGCATATGTATGTATACAAGTGTGTGTGTATATATATATATATATACTGTATACACACACACAGTATATGCAACAATGATCACAAAAACACTGATCCACGTATGCAGAAAAACCCCATGTGAAAAATAGAGAATTCTAAATGCATTTTAGACTTAAATTGCTTTCATCAGAGCAAAGTAGAATGAACTCATTATACTTTGCACTGATGGCAATTTAAGCCGAAAAAGCGTATAGCAGTCTCTGTTTTTTGCATGTGGTTTTTCTGCATTTACAGTGTGTGTGTGTGTGTATATATACATATATACAATATATATATATATATATATATATATATATATATATATATATATATATATATATATATATATATATATATATATATATATATATATATATATAATATATTGTATATATACATATATATTCATATACTATATACATATACTTTGGGTACATGCATTTAATAGGTTTTTTCATTACTGGGGATGGGAATGTTTATATTAAGTGCAGGGGGAAATGCAATGGTAATATATTTGTAAGATAAAACCAGAAAGAAGCAGAATGATAATCTTGAAACCAAGCAATTAGTTTATCCAAAAACCAACTCCATTCATAATGTATTTATCTAGTAACCTTTATTTCAGTATGACTGTAAAACCCAGATCTCTGACAAAAGTGTAATTTCCTTGAACTAAATGCTCAAAACTGTAATTACCTAGGGCCTGCTCAGCACAGGAGTATATCAAAAAACTTTAATTTGCCAAATACATATTCATCCTGAATCCAGATAATACATCATTTTTTTATTAATTATCCAGATGCAGATTTATCAAATAAGTAATGATCCAGAATGTAAGTTAAACCTATAGTAGTAACCAACAATCCATAATATATATATATATATATATATATATATATATATATATATATATATATATATATATATATATATATATATATATATATATATATATATTATTGTTTATAAACTTGACCAGCGCAGGTGACACAAGGCAACTACTGTAAACTTTTGTGTGTGTGTGTATAGTGTGTATAGCCAAACTAATCAAAATTATGATGCTTTTGAAAAAATGAGACCAAATTTGTTCGTACTTTGAATCCTGTATTTCAACTTTATAATTATGGAATAAAATGTTAATCATATTTTTTGGGTAAAAGTTGATTTTTTTTGTATGCCCAAAGTGGGTCAAAATGATTACTTTTTTATTAATAGATATGTGGTCCATAAAGTTGACTTCAGAACCTTACTACCTTATGTAGCAGTAGAAATAATTTGGTTATTGAGGTTTTGAAAACCATAAATATCTTGGTAAACAGAATTGCAACAGTTAAATTCATAGAAATGTAAATACATACATTATATTATTTATTAATATATATATATATATATATATATATATATATATATATATATATATATATATATATATATATATATATATATATAATATAATATAATATACACACACACAATAGTTTAAATCACGAAAATTAACATGTGTGATGAAAAATGTGACAGTGTCAGACCACTAAGGAAGAATTGAAACAGGAAATTCCTTAAGTACTTTCATATTTAATAATACATCTTCAGAAGGGTGAGTTACAAGTACATAGATTTGGACATATATATGCAGGAGAGAGGTGAAGTGAAGTACAATGATAAATGTATGATTGGGATTGGGTGGATATAAATGGGAGCTGCATCCTATGGGCTAGTAGGCCCATACGTTGATATTAATAAGATAGTGGATATTTATTTATTTATTTATTTATGCATATACAAGAATGTACATAAGGAATGTGAGGATACAAATATGGTAATTACAGTCTTGTAAAGCCACTAGCACGCGCAGCGTTTCGGGCAGGTCCTTAATCTAAGAAAATTTTAAGGAGGTAAATACTTGCAAAATTTATAGACAAAAAAATGATAACAGATTACATGAAATGAAAAAAAAAAGATGAGAGAAAATTGTAGGTACAGTATATTAAAGCACATAGGTACATATATATATATATATTAACACGGTATTAGTGAGACAAATGTGTATCAATGATCCTACTCAAATCAACCTTTAACTGATCAATCAAAATTGGATCTAAATTATACAAACCACTGCTAATGCTCAAATTACATAATTTTGTAATCTGTATTAAACCAGATTCAATTATGTTCCTATTGAAAGTGTATTTGCAATTCGTTATTGAAGAAGCCATCTCCCAATCAATTTGGTGGGATTTTTCTGTCAAATGAACAAACAAAGCATTAGACAAAAGACCATGTGTTACAGAGTATTTATGTTGCAAAAGTCTACATTTTCATATCTTTGAAAATCTGATATTCTGTGATTTGAAATATAGAATTTCGCACTTCTCTCCAGCCTATATATATCCAAATCCATGTACTTGTAACTCACCCTTCTGAAGATGTATTATTAAATATGAAAGTATTAAAGGAAATTCCTGTTTCAGTTCTTCCTTCATGGTCTGATACTGTCATTCATATATATATATATATATATATATATATATATATATATATATATATATATATATATATATATATATATAATACATAGTAAACATTTGAATAATTAAAAATTATGGAATTGCCTTGACAAAAGATTGAATGAGAAGAGGATAATGATGATGATAGTATTAACATCATTATTATGAACACAGTCTAAGTGGAATACTTGGCGGTGTGGAGATGAATTGGATGATTTATAAAATTAACTACTGCAATAAAGCAAAGGTAAAGAAAACATGAATAAAAGGGTAATAAGCAGAGAACATATTTTCAACATGAAAACATAGGAATGATGGTACAAAAGGTAAACATTTGAACAATACTATATTAGTATATTGTAGATTTATTATTATAAAATTTACTGTTCCTTTAGCAGTAATGATTCAGCAGTATGCTACTTGTCTTTCCTGGTAATCTCAGCTTCCTGAGGCAAAGTTGTCAAACCAGTTTTCCTTGTCTCCATTATTCAAGGTAGTCAAGAACCCACCAACCATAGTATCTGTCAACTTAAACACAAAACTATGTTTATTATCAGTCGGAAATTTTCAGAGTCTGCAAATGATGGAAATAACACAAAAATTCTTGTTATATATTTTATTTTAAAATGTCTGATATAATACCTAAAAACAAGAATTAAATTTTGACAACTGAATGTACAGCATTTCTATTATGTGGCCAAAACATTCAAGGAAACTGAAGTAGGCAGAGAGTTCCTTTCTGAATTTTTCATAATATAAAATTGTTGGTAATGACTAATGCAGTTTCATTCAAAATATCAATTGTCATTAAACCTATCTTGATTCAATACTTTCGTAAATAATTTGAAATTACTCTGTACAGGAAAATATCTATCTGCTTCACAGTGATTTACCGTTGCGAAATGCAATGGCCATTGCATGTGACACCATTTGGTAACCAGTCAACCCGTTGAGTATCCTTCAGTTGTCATGCTAATCTAGCATGGTGGCATGGAGCAGCGATGAGTTTCACCCTTTGTTCACAAGAATTCCAGGAGAAATAATATGATACAATGTTTTAAAAGGAAACATACATTTAGACTAATCACTGCAGTTACGGTAGGATACAACACCAAGGATGATAAATACTTAATCACTGGCAAATGTGTGACTACTGATATTCTGTGATTATTGCTCTCATATTGCATCCTAAATATGAAATTATTAATAGTTTAGTTTAGTTCATTTATTATGCACCCCATACCCATCTTGTGGGCGGTAGTGGAAAGGGTTACAGAGGCACATAATGGGCTCAGGGACAAATTATTAATAATCAGTGATTTTTTATAATCAGTAAGTGATTATTATTAATCAGTATGACGATGCTAAATAGCCTTCCAGGCTTGAGACTGTCAGATGACCGCCTCATCGACTTGTTTAGGTATGTTAGCTATTAGTTTATAAATCAGCACTTTGAAAAGCATAGGACTTAGACTCCTTTCTGAGATGTGTCTAATTCAAAGTAGGCATTATATAGCTACTCTTAACCTCCCTTATAGATGACTGCGGCCGTTCTGTTACTCAAATAACCCCTAATCCATTTCAACAAATCCCCCCCCCCTTCCCTGACAAAAAAAAAAGCTAGTTAGTCTAGGATAAGTTCCTATTAGCTGTGTCAAAAGCAGCTTGGAGGTCAAGAAAGGCGACGTGTTTGGTTCCTGTTTGATGAAGTACAGGTACTTAGAAAAGCAAGATTGTGTACTTCTCCCAGGGTGAAAGCCATGCAAGTTAGAAGCGAGTTGATTTGATTTCCAACATTTCTTTACACCTATGAGGTTACGTGCATGAATAGCCCGTAAAAAGAGTGATGGAGAAAGTCAATATATAAGGTAAGATTATAAGGTGGAAGGAGAAAAGATCAAGTACCACTTTTTACACGACTTAAATAGTGGTACAGGACGGACTGAAACTTTGGCACTAACTTCATTTTCTTATTTGTTGTCTGCATTACTAACAAGAATTTGTCTGCCAGTGAATTAAATACTAAAAACAAAACGCACATATTTACACTAAATCCGCTGCTCATAAAATATCTAAAATTGTTCATATACACACCATACAATGATTGCTTGCAATTGTCCATATACCACCATACACACCATAACATGATTACTTGCATTGTTATTGCAACAGTTAAGTATGATCATTATACGGTTGCACGTAATATCAGGTGGAACATTAGCGCCTCTGGTGGCCAGAAGCTTAACTGGTCAGACAGTTTTAACATTACGGGGTGAGTTGAACGTCTTGGCTCACTTCTTAAACTAAACAAAAGCCATTTGCAGACGAGGAGGCAACTGGCAAGGAACACATTCATTGTCTGTGAGTACAATATATCGGTGTTACAGCCATAATTGTTTCATAGATGAAAAACATAGCTTGTCGTGCTTCCGTGTGAACTTTAATGCTTAGTTATTCGTTATTAGGCAAAAATTGCTACGTGTGTGTCAGATGGAAACCACAGCAGTTGGTCATTAGGGCTCTTGTAGTGGTCTTAATAGCCATGTTCACAATTAGCCTTAAGCTCGTCGCCAAATACAAGTATATGATATTTTATTTTTTTGGTGTAAATGTAAATGAAACTGAAAAATTTCTGCTACACATGATTCAGAATGAGGGAAGGAGAGGGAGGCTCTTATGATTAATTTACCTAAGGGCCATCATCCATAGTGGCCTCGGTGAGGGACAGGAAGCTGGCGGCTTGTCAGAGTCTCCCCCCACCCCAACCCTTTTCATGAGGATTTAATTGATATATTAGCAACTGCATTAAGTTGTTAGGATATACGGTATATGTGAATATAAAGTATGCATGCATACATGTAAAGTACACAAATAAAAAAAGTATTCATGAACATAAAGTGTACCTAAAAATAAAGTATACATGTATAACATATGCATGTATATAGAGTAAACGTGAATATGAAGGATACATTAGGATAAAGGAGACATGAATATAAAGCCGACATGAATATAGATTATACATAAAGTTACATTGGTCCTAGATAAATGGCCAAGTGACATCGGATAAGGCCTCAACAACAAGTGGGAACGTTAAGTGGTAAAATAGATTGAGCTTTAAGTGCACGAGACAGCGCGTGCGCCTGTGGCTACCTTGGATAGCAGACAGACTAACTGAAAACGCGGCGACTTTTAAAGTAAAAAAAAAAAAATGTGCTAGGAACTGAGACTTAGACGGGGACTGTGCAAGCTTACAACATAATAAGTCGAGAATAGGATTGAGATATTCGATCCTATCTTAGTGACAGATACCAATATGTAGCCATCAATGATATAACCTCTCCCACTCTACTATTAATCGCAGGAGTGCCACAAGGTAGCATCCTATAGGACCTCTCCTATTTCTTATATACATATCACTGATCTGCCTAATGTCTCTAACATTCTTAAACTTATACTATTTGTTGACGATACTACCTTCATCTACTCAGACCCCAACCCCCCCACACTAAATAATGTTGTAAATAAAGTATTAAAAAAAAAAGTTCACTCCTGGATGGCAACCAACAAACTCGCACTAAACATAGAAAAGAACTTCTGCATTTTATTTGGAAGCAAATCAACAAATGCAATTCAGCTTCTGATAGATAATGTTAACATCAGCAATAAAAATTATGGACAGTTCCTTGGCCTATACATAGAGAAGAGACTCAACTTCAGCACCACATACAACACGTAACCAAAAAAGTCTCAAAAACGGTCGATATACTTTCAAATCAAATCAAATCAAATGTTTATTTAGGTAAGGTACATACATACAAGAGATTTTACAGATGACAGAGATTTTACAGAGTGATGGATTTATAGATAGAGCTAGTACATACAAAGCCTAAAGCCACTATTACGCAAAGCGTTTCGGGCATAAGAGGCATAAGAGTGCACTTTCTAAAATCAGATATTATGTTCCATAATATCGACTTGAGAATGGTCCAGGACGGGCCGAAACGTCGTCGTCCCTTCACCTTCTAGTGTGTGGTCTGGTCAAATTACTTTAGCCACGCTATTGTGCCTCATCGCCTGCATATTATGTTCCAAACTCTGCTCTCCTCTCATTAGCCCAGCCACTTGGGCTGGACGGTAAAGCGACGGTCTTGCTTCATGTAAGTCTGCGTTCAATCCCCGACCGTCCACGTGGTTGGGCACCAATCCCCCCCCCCCCCCGTCCCATCCCAAATCCTAATCCTGACCCCTTCCATGTGCTATATAGTCGTAATGGCTTGGCGCTTGAGTATGATAATGACGGTGTAATAAAGCAGAACAGAAAACAAAGAAAGCCTAGCAGCTGATAGCCGAAGGAAAGATATGAGTGGTGGAGGAGATGCAAAGTGTGTCCAGTGAAGAATGCGGAGAAATAACGGCGTCCAAAGTGACGAGACGAATAAACCCCTAGAGAAGCACCACTCACAAATGGAGAGGGAATGAGAACAATCGAGAGAAACTAAAGAAGGAAAAGTGGGAACGAACCGGTTCAATAAGAGGAAGAAGGACGCAAAGGAGGAAAGAGATAATACATAAAAAATAACTAATAAAACAGTAAACAATAAAGATGAATTAACCCTCGTAAGCTGCAGGACATTGACCACAAAGAGAAAGAAAGGAAGAAACAGGAAACCGCAGAAGACTGTGGAAAGTAACTGGGGAGAACGAGAATGGGGGAAAACTCAAGTATCAGGGAAGAGACATGGAAGGAAAAAGAAGGGACGAGCCAAATATATTAGGATAGTAAAATGGCATTATTGTTATATAGAACCATGAGGCCCTTGTCATGCAAGGTTGGGGAAAGCCAATAACCTAGTGTAGGAAGGCACTATATTCTCCTTTCAATATTAGTGTAAACTGTAAAGAGATGAATACTCGGCTTCTTCTCGTGGCTGGGGCAGTCCTGTTATAGCAACAGATGAGTTCGTAATCGTTTAGGCAGCCGTGGGTTCATTGGGGTCCTCCTGTAGTGGTACTTCTCCTAGTGCACCACCAGTTGAATAAGTCTACAAGGGCCGTGATGAGAGCTCGAACTCACGCCCGGGATTATCACAGACGCTGCCTTAGTCGACTAGGCCGCGACATAGTCGAAAGAATTGCAACCGGGAATTCCACTGACTCCACCAGTTGCTGGTGTCATATGGGCGGCGCTCGGGGCACGCTGTCCTCTAACACCAGGTACAATCAGAGCAGTACAATCAGCCTTCAGCAATACGCCTGAGAGGCAGAGTTAACGTGAGTATGACCATGGAAAGAGTAATCGTAAATAAGGGATACGTGAGAAGGTAACGTAAACAAGAATAAATAATAATAACGAATAAGTGCTAACAGATAAAACTGGACCTGAAGCCGAATGTAACGTGCCAGGAATAAAGAGGTGAGATGTTGTTTTAGATTTAGCTACTCAGAACGAAGTGTCCATGTAGCACGGGCTATGGTGAGCCCGAGAGGTGAGATGAGAGCTAGGGGCCTTAAGGTGTGAGGGAGGAAGTAAGATGGGGCGGGGGAAGCCCCAGCCGTGGTGGGGAGAAAGCCAGCTGTTCCAGTGCCAACTAGTCCGCGGTGTTGCCACCTGTCCTCTTCAACAGAGAACGTCGCATTTCGCTCGTATGCGTTACGTAAGGCCAAAAATTGCCGTAGTAGAAAATGGACGCGGCTGGCGAAAGTGAGGTATACTGTCCTATTTTCTGCTTTGGGTCCTCTGGTAGGTTAGGAGAGGACACTTTAATTTGACCGTTTTCTTGACATTGGGAAACATTAGGAGGACGGACTGGCTGGTGGTAGACCAGGCTGCAATGGTACTGGCGTGGAAGTTCCATGGGTCCTTAGAAGTACATTTATAAAGCTGTTGCCGTTTATGTACATATGAGACATCACACCTATGTATCTTCCCCGTTTATAAGAACAATGCATGAAGCCATTAATACACAGTGAGCGTTATTGGCATAACTTAACAAAAACAAAAGAAAAAAATATCTTTAAATGTTTGATGAGGTAATATTATAAAGCTTAATATTAACAAGGAGACTTACATAACAAACTGTACAAGACATTTTGCAATTTATATACGGCTTTCAGGGAAGGCATCACATGAAAAGTAGAAAAATATGAACAGACGTTATCAGGGAATACTTATATTTAAGGGATATATATGGGAATATAAGTGAATTGTTGAAATACATGAAAATAAATCATTTAACCAGGAACATTTATAAACGGCAACAGCTTTATAAATGTACTTCCAAGGACCCATGGAACTTCCATGGACCCATGGAAATGTATATACTTATGTACATTTATGTAAACAAACTCGTTGTTTTCTCTCCTGCATTATGTCTCGAGCTTTAAACCTTTGCCGTTTAATTCCGGCACGAAAGTCGGCATAGTTTAGGAATGAATTTTGTCCTCTGATGTTCAACTGTCTCCGAAGCAGATTTATATAATCCAGTCGGCTTCGAATCCCGGTCGGGATAAATGGTTGAGCGCGTTCCCGTTCACCTGGCAGTAAACAGGTACCCAGGAATTAGTCAGCTTACATCATAGAGGGGTGAAAGGGTCTGATGTGTGCCCGACCTTGGCGAGGAGTGGGGGAACCTCGATATAAGCCTAAAATGTATAAAACCCTAATTAAGTTTAAATTAAATTTTATTATATAGGTAAAAATACATACATACATACTGATTTACAAGCAGAATGTTGGAGTTCTAGGTAGAGCTAGTATATATACCATGCATAAATTCATTAATACGCACGGCGTTTCGGGCAAGATATGGAAAAAAAATTAAGATTATGTAAGCGTCGTATCTTCAGAGAAAGCGCTGCTTGTTCTTTCAATATGGTTCGCGCGTGTTTATATATATATATATATATATATATATATATATATATATATATATATATATATATATATATATATATATATATATATATATATATATATATATATTAACAACTTAGGTATACACAGCAATGTGCTGCTAGCCTATTCTATATGAAAGATTTCACAGTGTAGATAAAAAAAAAACTAGCTATAAGTTTGTCTAATATTCCCATCTCGCAGAATGGTTAGTCACACATGGAATCAGGGGAGAAAACACCATCCTTAATTTATTTATTTATTTATATAATATATTAATATAAAATATATTTGTTTATATAATACGCCGCAATAAACAATAATGAGCTGACAAAACGAGATAAAAATAATTAACTAATGTTATTTATATCCTAATATTCGTACTCTATTCGGGTTGTTAAGACACATCTGCTTCTAAAATATATGCTTTAATGACAAATAATTTAAAATTTCATTGTGTCGGGGGGACAAGAAGCCAGAGTGTATTCATACACGTTAGGCTTTTATCGAGGATTCCTCCCCCCCCCCACCAAGGTCGAATTACTGACCCCGCCTAGGATGCAACCCTCCCCCCCCCCCCCAACAACAAGCTGAGTAACTCCTGAGTACCTTACTCACTGCTAAGTGAACAGTTGTATTAGGTGAAAGGAAATGTGACCAACCATTTCTGCCTCGCCCGGGATTCGAAGCCGGAATTCTCGATTGTGTGTCGAGAACGAATCCAACTGTGCTACCGGGACCCAAAGATAATGTATGTTTACTATTTTCTGCTGATATAAAATATATTAAGATTCATAAATAAGATCAATACAGTATGATCAATATCAATTAAGATTCCATATATCCACCACAAATCAAATTTGTGGTAGATATGAAACCGCATCATCAAATTTGCAAATGATACAAAGATTTATGATAAAGTGGGAAATGAAAATGTTATTGAAGCCTTACAAAGAGATCTACATGAACTCCATAAATGGCCAGAAGACTGACAAATGCTTTTTAATATCGACGAATGCATGACCTTGCATGTGGGACATAACCCACGCCATAGCTACCAAATTAATAATTAATAACAGTACATTACAGCAGATTGGTGAAGAAATGACCTCGGAGTCAAAATCCACCATTCACTGAAAATTTGCACAGCAACAGTCAAAAGAGCTAACGAACCCTATGGAACAATCAAGCGTATCTTTGATTTTAAGGAAAAGAAGGTGGTGATTCAAATGTAGAAATCTCTGGTACATTTGGATTACTGTGTCCAAGTATGGAAACCTCATCTTCAGAAGGACATAGCTGCTCTGGAGAAAGTGCAACACCAGGCAACAAAAAACATTCCAGAGCTAAGTCAACTCTTGTATCAGGAGTGGCTGTGGGCCACAGGGCTAAAATATATATATATGAAACTATCAGGGGATAGCGACAACACTTGCAAACCAGGCATGACAGGGCGGATCTCATTGAAACTTTTAAAACACTGAATAATTTGGAGGATGTTAATCCGGAAAATTTCTTCATAAGGTCAGTTGTAACACAAACAAGGAGCAATGCTTTCAAGCTTGACAAACCACGGTGTAAGACTGAGAACAGGCGATGCTTTTTCACCCACAGGGTTAATAAACCCATGGAACCGCCTACCCGCTAAAGCTGTAAATGCCAAAACTGTAAATTTTAAAATCCAACTGGAAAAGATCATCAGGGAAAATGGGGGGGGGGGATGTAGGGGGAGTCCCTTTGACAAGCCGTCGGCTTCCTGTCCTCGTTGAGGCCGCTAAAGTGCTAGTGGCCCTCAGGTAAATATAGTTAAGGAAATAAAATTTAGGCTCGTTAACTTGTACAATGTCATTTTTCTCACATTTAAATATATTTATAAATATTACTTACTATTCGTAGCTATATACAAATTCAAATAGCATATTGAAAGGAGGAAAGTTTGCTGTTAAATGCAATAGGAAGAAATAATAGTATTAGGCCCGAAGCCTCAGTACCCGCTGCATTGTGGGAGAATAAACAATCAGCTGACATGTTCTCAGCCATCGATTAGAAACATATTCTACGTCTTTTTTAGCTTCAAGGGCGAACTAGTTGCCGTATTTTGCAGTAAGTGGCGGTGAAGGGAGGAGATGGATGGGGTGTGAAAGGTGATAGAGCTTCCAGGAAGTACAGGGGGTCTGCGCCTCAGGCTAAAGGTCAACTATTTTTTTTTTAAGCTACGTTTCCAGTTGTTGTGATTCTAATGTTTTTTGTTTTTTTATTATTGTTTATTTTTTAGGGGAGAAAGTAAGTGAAGTGTTGATAATGTGGATTTAAGAGTCTTTAATTGCTTTTTCCATGTCGTATTTATTGCCTTTTATCAAACTTTTCCTTAATTACGGTATTGTTGGGGCTCTTGTTGCTGAAGGATGTTAAGTCGTCCATCGTCTCCCGAGACATGAGGAAGAACTTTGGGTGAAGGATTGCAGAGATGGTATAACAAGTTTTGTAGTGTAGAGGAGAATGTGTTCTGAACAGGTCACGTTGACGAGAACTTCAGTAAGTTGGAGAAGAAACTGTGATGCAAACTGAAGGAGAAAACCAGTAGCTGTCAGTAGCAGGAGTAAGGTCTCATACAATTTGATTTGTTCTCGTCTGACATTTGGGGTCTGGGGTTCGATTCCCAGGCTAGACAGAAATGGTTGGGGGCCCCATTTCCTTTCTTCCCAGATATCTATTTACTGCACTTAGCAGTAAATAGATATCCGGGAGTTAGCCATTTGTTTTGGGGTTGCAACCTGGGGGAAGGGTCAGTAGCTCGACGTCGGGAAAAGGAGGGCCTCGATACAAGCCTAAAGAATATGTATATACACAGGCTTGCTCTCCCCAACAAATCAAAATAATTATTGTTGATCCATTTCTGACTTGCTCCTAACTTAATTCAACTTAATGCTTAATTTATCTAGACAAATATGGCTAGCTGGAGGAAGTGGATTGGAAATGGGGTAATTTGTGTTGATGTAACAAATCCACAAGGGCCGTGACGAGGATTTGAACCTGCGTCCGAGAGCATCCCAAACGCTGCCTTATGCTCTCAAACGCAGGTTCGAATCCTCGTCACGGCCCTTGTGGATTTGTTTATTTGATGCATCACGCAATTGTGATTTCTGTGTGTATTGTGTTGATGTACTCTTATAGTTGTGCTTACAGGGTTGAGCTACGGGACTTTGGTCCCACAGTAGTAGTTCAACAAATTCTGTAGAGGACTGTATCAGTGAATACACAGGTCTCTCAGAAATATAGGCCTTAGAGTACTGTTTGAATAATGAACCCCTTGCTGAACCTAAGGATCATATAATCATAGATGGGAGATTTGTGGGTGAAACATAGATGGTAGATTTCTGGGTTAAACATAGATGGTAGATTTGTGGGTTGCTGTGCTATTTGGATATAAAATTTAAAAAAATCACTATTTATACAGTTTGGGTTACATTATGCTGTGCACCATTGTTCTGTAGTACAATGAATAATTGACCTGTATCAAATGTATCCATTGTCTGTAGGTTGTGTCAGGGTTTATTTTCAGACATTGTATGTAAAATATACTGTGAAGAATACATTATTAACAGAGACTTTATTTACTTCTGCCTTGGTCATGTTCTCTCATGGGTAACTAAGGCCAGTTGATTTGCTCCGTATTTAGTAAATGGGTATGACATTTTGTCCTTTTCAATAAATCTTATTTAAAAGGAACTTCTTATTCATGATTTTCTTAATTTTGCAGGTTAGGAGTTGTAATGTCTGAATCAAGTAGTACAGACTCTAGGTCCATATCCAGCCTCCCTGATAACACTCAGCAGTCATATCTAGTCCAAGAATCTTCAGGTGCTGCTCTCTCCACTCCTCGACCACAGCCTCAGCAATCAGTTCCATCTTCTTTAAACATTAAACCATCATCACCAAACATGGAGCACCAGCCACAGTCTACTTTACCTACTGAGGAAGCTTCCCCTACAGAAAATTCTTCAACAATCTTAACTTCGGAACTCTCATCTGGACAAGTTTCGTCCACTTCCAGTTCAGAGCAGTCTTCACCCACCGCTTCTACACCTGAAGAGCCACAGCTTGCAGAGGAACCTTCACCCTCTCAGGAATCTCCACCTGGACAGCCTCCCACCTCAGGGCAAGCCCCGCCGCAGCAAGAGAATGCTAATGCGGGAAACAATGCTCAGAATAGAAATAATGCACAAAATCGTCCGAATAATAACAACAATGGTGGCCTGGCCAATGTGAGAGAACGACTCTTTCAGGCACTCTTCTTCAGGTTGGCTGTTGCGTATGCTCGTGCTTTCCCACAACCAATGAGAAGATTGATTGAATTCACTGTTTTACTAAAGGTAAGCTACATAGAAATTAATATACACTTGTACAGTGTATGATAATGAATAAATGAGTAATGTTACTATCAATTAGCAACACTATCATTATTGAGAAAATCCACAGGAGCCGTGATGAGGGTTCCAACCACTGGGTGTTTCCCAAATGTACGCTCTAGTCAACTCCTGTGAATTTTGTCATTGATATATCACGAAATGTGATTTATCTGTGTACTATCATTATTGTTAACCTGGGTCATTCCTCTGCCAGATTAAGTTCTTAAATGCAGGTACATAAATTGATACAGATGGAGTATACAGTGTAGACTATAAACTTATGCTCTCTAGTGACAGGTCTTAGTAAATAAATATGGCTCGCATGTTTACAGGTAGGATGTAACTTGGATCTTTGCGACCCCTGTACAATAAACCGAAAGCACATGTTTGCAGCCAGTTACACAGACTCGTTTCGTGTTGCGAATAACAACTGCACCTGCTTTGTGATAGAGTAAAATAACTGGACTGTACAGTAATGCATATTCATTTAGTAGTAAGTTCATTGTTTTGCTAATGATACCTCGCCGATTTGCAGTAATTGGAGTACGTGAATACCAGCTAGCAAGTTTCAAGTGTGGTATGTTATACCTTCAGCTGAAAACTAAACATTACATTTATTTGTCTTATGGATCAGAAAATAATTAAGGTTTGCCAGTACAGTGTTATTTGTGTCACTTTAAAAATTTAATAATGTACCGTACAGTACTGTATAACTTTCTAGACTGGAACAGTTTTTGTATTTGGATCTAATGCATCTAATCTCATCTATTTTCCATTATTTGTAGCTATAATTATCCATTTTAATTAAGGCAAATGACACATGCTTTTATGTATATTTTGACCAAAATAACTTTTTTGGGGAGAGGGGGTTTGACAAATTTAAATGTTAATATTGAATTTATAAATTTTTGTAGGTATTGCATTCCTGTTAATTAAATATACAGATTTGCTCAACCAGAACTTTTTTTGTTTTTGTGTTGTTTTCGGTGCTTCTCAAGACGGTGCTTCTCAAGACTGGATTGGGTTACATATGAATAGGCTTCCACAGTACATAACTAATATGTTGAAAGTGATTGTTTGGTCATAGAATTAATAATATTTTTATAGTACTTTTAACTATATACACTGTTCTTTTCAGTTTAACATTGGGTCTTGGGAACTAAGCTCCACTTGGAGCAGTCTGTCATAAATGTTAATGATAGCATGGAAATTTTTAATGGCACTGTTTCAGGCCTTGACAACTTTGTTCCTCTTGGTCTACATTCATCTTGCTTTCACTCGAGCGCCCATCACTTGCCTGGACCATATTCGTGATGATTGGCCCAGGGAAGGTATTTTACGGGTAGAAGTCATTAGGAATCCAAGTAAGGCAAAACCCTTTTTGTTTATATTTGTTCTTGTTCAGACAGATTAATAATTTTTGCACATGGAAAAGTTAACTAAGAGGAAAAATCAAAAAGGTTACCTTGATATTTTAGCTTTTAAGTCATTTTTTATATTTGCATTGCTATGCTGTTAATGAGTTTTATATTTTCTCAGATTTTTCAGTCTTAAATAGATACACATTTCTTTCTTTGTACAGACTATGTATCAGTGTAATGTAATACAGACAGTTATGTCATATCCATGTCTCCTCTGGAAAGTAACACGATTCTGTAACCTAAGCAATCTTCTTTCTTGATCTAGGATTTCTTGCACTGAATATGTACACGTTAGAGTGCTTGGCCCCAGATTTTAAACTCGGCATTACATTACATTTCTATAAGTGTTCTGCATGCCTATGTAAAACATATGTGCATTACTGTTTCTTGGTGAAGGCTTTTTTCACAACAAATTTAATGTAATGCATTTACTTGTATAGGTGAAGATTACACAGTGGAACAGAGTTACGAGAAGGAGGAGCGCTTGCAGCAGAGACAGCTAGAGTTTCTCGGTGCTCTTAGCTCTGATATCGATATGTGAGTCTTGTGCTGTTGTTGTTCGTTGGACTGAGGGGTGCTTTAGGCTCATCATTTTATGAGTGATGGTAAGAGGGTAGTGCATATGTAGACAAATGCCAAGATGAGATGACTTTATTTGCTGTTAAATGTTTTCCCTTGTAAGGACTTTATTAGGGCAGCTGGGGTAAAATTCAGTGATTTGTATAAAGAATTGCCTTCAGGTTCTCAAATTGTTGTTCATCATTTTGGGTATTAAATTTTCTTTAAAAATATATATATATATCAATCATTGCAAACTGGTGCATAAAAATGCAGTAATGTTTAGCACCCAATTAATTTTAAATGCTAATTGGCAATAAATTACTCATTGTGTAATGCTGTACATTTACATTCTGTAATTTAATATTATTCCTCTAATTTGATTTCCCTAGAGCTTGGAAGAATAATAGGTACACTGAAAAGCTAAGACTACCATTAGGTGATGAAAAATAAATGAGGAATTTGCCTGCTCATTAGTTACTCCTCCCATTTTTCTTTCACTAAAGTTTTTCACTTTTTCATTATATATAATTTTAGTTCCTACATGCAACTACTACCTTAGATCCAATCCTCTTATTGATTGAGATGTAAGTCTCGTCCTGACCACACACTCAAACTTTATCAGAATACTTGGGAAAGTGTGAAATACTTTGTGTAAATCTTGATATAAAATTCACAAATACATAAGTTATGTTATTATGTCTGTAAGAAGACATTACGTATCATTAATTATTAATACTGGCTTTTATAGATAACATTTTTTTTTATATAAAAGTGCTTGATGAGCAATGTAATTTACCTCATAAGGCTTAAATTGGTCAACTCAGGCAGTGTGTTGTTTTCTAGGTTGTTTGGCGGAGGCGACCCTGTGGTCACCGATGGAGACGGCTCGGTGACAGAAATGCACCCACATGCTGAATCAGAGGCTGGTGTTGATGAGGTAGGGCAATATGTCTGTCCATCACATATTGTACTTTCTGAACCATGGTGACTTTGCTGTGTCTACAAGGCGCTAGCTCTTGGGTCCTCCCTTCCTTATTGTATCTACTGTTTTTACCGTTATTGATGTTCTAATGCTCTGTCATACTTATTCCTGAGGATATAAATTGAGGTAGTTTCACTTCTGCTTCAGATGCGTTCCATTTGTTTATCACTCGCATTGAATAGAAGTAGTACTCGCCTAATTGTGCTTGCGGGGGTTGAGCTTTGGCTTTTTGGTCCCGCCTCTCAACTGTCAATCAACTGGTGTACAGATTCCTGAGCATACTGGGCCCTATAGGTAGTGGTACTGTACCTCTGTTTACGAATTTAATCTGTTCCCAGAGACGGTTCATAAACCGAAATTAATTTTCCCCTAAGAAATAATGTCAATTGAATTACTGTAATCCATTCCACACTCCCAAAAATATTAACTTTAAAAATACATTCATGCATAATACTACAAATATTTTGTACTACAGTATGTACAAGTTGTACTTTACCTCTATTGATGACTCTTGTTGGCGTTTGGAAGACGGTGAGGAGAAGTGTGAATGAAGGTGTGTGATCAAGAGTTGAATGAGATTGGTATTTAAAAGCTAGTTTTCTCATTACTAAAACTATTCTTGATTTCTTTTAAAAGATCAGTTGCCTTTCAAATATTGCAATACATTTTGTATTATGCTGTATTGCACAGCAGACCTAATGATGCTTTTAATTTAAATTTTCCTGTTATTATTAGGTGTTCCTAATAGGGGGGATCTCTTTTGTGCATGTTTTCGTTTTGGTGGGCATTACACCGTTCTTACAGATGCCCTCAATTTTGCTTTCTGCAGGCTACTGTTGAATATCGCGAGTAATTCTGTAGTTTAGTTTATTGCTCATTTGTGGTGGTAATGGTCACTTATTTAAAGTAGCTGAAGGAATTATTTAACATTACTGATGTATTTCCATGTTGACTGATTAAGAGAGAGATTTTGGTGGTACTTGCAGAGTGCTGATCTTAGGACCTCTGAAGAATCCAGTCCTGAGCAACTTGTAACTATGTCACAGGACCTAATAGGAGACACAGCAAATCATGGTAAATAACATTTAAATTATATGTACAGTAATTTTTTTGTTAAATACAAAGTAAACTTTTCATATGGAGTGTTTGGCAAATGGAGGTTTCTTTGCACTTTTAGTTCTCAAGTAATGTGAGAGTGAAACTTGCATTTTTTGTAATTAATGGAGTATTGAGTATTTCCACCTCCTATTAACCATTGCTACTTAAATTGCTACTTTTGAAATTGCCTCTACCATCATTCTATATATCTGGATTGTTACTCTACTTTCAAAGTAACCTTCAACACTTTTTCCTACTGAAGCACTGATTAATCTTTCTTAAAATAAATGCCCAAACATTGTTTAATAATGTTAGCCCTTCATCAATACACTTGTGTTTCACATATGATTACCAACCTTATACCCCTGTCCTTGAAAATCTATTAAATGGGTAAAGTGTATGTGACTTGGACGTGCTCACTTACGAAACCAAAAGATGTGCACTTAATTTGAGATGCTCTCAACATTAGGTGCATATTGCATGAAATTGGATCTATGATGTTAAAGAAGAATGGACGATTACTGTGGTATTTATAAATGCAACTTAAATAAATACACCAGTATTTACTAATTTCATACATGCCATGCATTGGGTACCATTTATGTATGTAAACTTTGATTTTGGATTGCACAATAGTAGCATTTAGCCTTGTGTGGAGGTGAGATAGTGTTGCAGCTTGAATGGGAAAACATTTGAATTCGAGCAGTAGAAATGAACAGTTTGAGAAGTGCATAATGTGAAAAAAATTTAATGATGCGAATAGATAAAAGTTAGTAAAATATAATAGAAAGATATGGAGCGCAAAAGCTAATAAATTGCAAGATTGAGGAGTGTAATAAGATGATTTGGTCATGTTGAATGAATGGATTAAGATTGAGTGGAGAAGAAAGTGAATTCGAGTAATTAAGTGTAGGTGGTTAAGATAAGACAGCAAGCGTGTATGAGAAAGTGAAGAGTGAGTGTGATCTGTTATCTGGATGTGGTGGGAAATAAAGCTGAAGTTTGTGAAAAGGGTTCGAGTGTTTTACTTGTATATGGCAAATTAAGAAGAGCACTGTATACTTACGTTTATGAAGTGGTCGAGTGCTGCTGTGAATGATTTGCTGGAGTATGGTGTGGCTTGTTAATTAACTGGTGTTGGTTAATATTGTAATTTTAGCCTTTAAATGTACTGCTCCCTGTGTTTTCCATAGTGATGCCTCCTATTAAGGATAGGGAGTTGGAAATATACTTTTTCCCTGTAACATTTGGCGTGGTGTTTTGGTGTGGTGTATATAGTTTGTCTTGTGCATTATAATTACGTTCGGTGTCATTATGTTGTCATGATCTTTTGTAATTCCTGGAGTTAAATGGAGTGAAGTGTTGTGAGTGTATTTGAGCCCTTAGTGTGTGATAAAACTTTAAAGGTATTTGTGGTGTAAATTGCATTGTTTTCTTGCCATTATTAACCAATTAATATTTTCTTGTATAATATTGGCTTGCAACTTCCTGTACCTTGGTTAATAATGTTGACCATGCCTCCTCTTCCCAGGCTTACCCGAGTTCGAAAAACGAGAATTAGGAATATCAAATGAATCTTCTGGTGAGTAATTTACTGTTTTGTGTTTAATTAATGTCTTCTAGATTCTAGTGTTGATTGTTTATTCATAATAGTTATTTAGTAGGATTGTTATAACAAAACTAAGCAATATATTTACTTTTTTTTTTTTTATCTAATCCCTTTGTAACTATATTAAATTTTTCTATGGGCTGATGCTTCTGAACCCCAAGAAAGAAGAACACGGGGAATCAGGGTATTGATAGTGAATGAATGTGTTAGATGAAATTCACATCCCTTACATTATTAGTATTTTCCATTTTTTAGAAAAGGTTACGCACACACTTTTCCAACTATCTTGTTGAGATTGCATCTTGGACTCCCATTTCTTTCTCAAGACATTGGCTGTGTGTAATTTTTTAATGTTTATTGTAGCACATTGCTAGAGTTAGCTGTGTTACCTGCTCTGACCGGAGGGGAAGGGGTTATCGAGAGTGGTTGGCTCGGTTTTGCTCATAACTGACAAAAGCATTGTGTTTGGATGTGAGATCAGACAGGTACATGGGGTTAAGTAGTTTATACTGGCTTAAAATAGGTATTAATTTGATACAGCTGGAACAGGTGAAATGTCATCTTTAAAAAGATTTTAGGAGTTTAAGGGACCTGGGGCCTAACTGCCGAGTGGACAGTGCTTCGGATTCGTAGTCCTTAAGTTCCGAGTTCGATACCCGGTGGAGGCGGAAACAAAATGAGCAGAGTTTCTTTCACCCCCTGATGTCCCTGTTCACCTAGCAGTAAATAGGTACCTGAGGGTGTGTAACAAAAAGGGAGGCCTGGTCGAGGACTGGGCCGTGGGGACGCTAAGCCCAGAAATCATCTCAAGATGCGTTACTTTGAATGAAGTGGTAATCCTTGTCAGGCAAATTTATTTAAAAATTTAATGAGTCAACTTCAGCAGACTTGTCTGCAGTACATCCCATATATTTGGTCTAGAGAGAAGGAATGACAAGTCAGTACGAAGTACAGTAACTAAACCGATTAAAGGTAACTGGACTAAATTATTGAAGTACTCGATACATCGGATACCCGCTGTCTCTAGCAGATTTGGCTATTATTTATTTTAGATAGAAGATAATTGGGTGTTCTTTGATGGCAATGGATACCCTAAAGACCTTACCCACTGACTTACTGCTGCATTTTAATAGCGGTTTTGTGAGACATCTGTTTAGCTTGGTTTCAAGATAGGAGGAGAGGCTGAAGGCTCGGTGTGCTTGGGCATTATGACAACAATATGCCACATATATGAAACCCACAACTCATTTGTTAGACGTAATTATTATTTGTTGATGTTATAAATATATTAAGGTAATAGTCATACTAATCACTAAGAGTACATGTAAAATTAGCATCTGATATTGTACTGTACGTGCACATCTAGGGAACCATTCCTGCGAATAGGTAGATTTGTTGGTATAAATTGTATTTTGCTCCCAAACAAAGGATGAGTGAGAAATTATATTGATATTCATCTAAAATTGCATTCAGTGCTGTTCAGTTTAATGCTTTTGATTCTTCTAATACTATATAGATTGCTTCTCACATTAATATACTGTATTGTATTTCAATTATCTTTCAAATCTTATTACTGTATACTGTAATAAAACAGCTTAGGTTTGTGTAATGAAAACTGTAAATATCTGGTGTTATTTTGGCTTGGTGGTGGCAAGGCTAGCTGATTGGCACTGAGGAAATTTAGGCCAGAATCATTCCACCACAAACCTCTCTCAAGTACGGCTATTAGGCCACACACCATCAACATCACATGCAAAGTTCAGTAGGCCTTGCTGCTCTAGTTAAGTGTTACTCATCATGATTCAAAGATGTATTCTACAAATTAAAAAAAAAATGGAGAAATGATTAACTTTTATTTCTCAGCTCAAGTAGAATACGAGCCACCCGAGGATAAAGTTATCGCTGACTTGACAAACGCTGCCCACGCCGAGTCAGACATGTTCACTGCCGAGTCAGACATGTTCACCGCCAACCATACTGAAGAAGACCTGATGGCTACCGTGCATGATGATTCCCCCTTGCCAAAAAAGGAGCCTTTGGAAATGCTTGCCAAAGCTGGTAAGTTTTTGTTGTTAAAAAATTTATGGGTTGTCTTCTCATTGACGTTGAATGAGGGGCATAACTGGCAATCCCCTCACAGTGTTCAAGAGAGAACTGGATAAACACCTCCAAAGGATACCTGATCAACCAGGCTGTGACTCATACGTCAGGCTGCGAGCAGCCGCGTCCAACAGCCTGGTTGATCAGTCCAGCAACCAGGAGGCCTGGTCGACGGCCGGGCCGCGGGGACGCTAAGCCCCGGAGGCACCTCAAGGTAGGTTGATTATATTCACGGTAGGGAATAATATATTTCCTAGACATCTTTTTGGTGATATCGAATATTTGGTTGTAAAATTGCATCAGTTGTGCCCTTCATTTTTCATTCAGTTCTGTACATTAGCATTGCATTCAGTTCACATTTATATTGGGGTTTGTTACTAATTATGTGTGCAAATTGTTTTGTAGTAAACTCCTTCTCTCAATGTATACAAATCTATTTATGATAAGAACTCAAAAATATAATTGTCTAAAAACAGTATTTCCTCTATTCTTTGCTGGATTTTCATAAGAGGTTTCTAGATGCATCACTGTAGAGTACGTAACTTTACACCTGATCCTCTGTAGAGTGGGGAGCTGCTGTCAGTGTCTGCTGGCATATGGTGGTGGTGCTAGTTTAGCCATGATGCGCTATATACAATAGTGTGAATGAGATAATAAATGAAATATATGAGCGATTGTTTATATCCACCACCTTTTTCCAGGGCTCGATACCATCCCGCCTCACATAATTAGGAAAACAAAGCAATGATAATAGAATGGTATCACATAGTTCTTTAGTTACTCCTTCATTCTATTACATATACCATTGGGTGGCACTGAATGATCCCCTCTTGGGCAGTCAGGTCGAGTACCAATGGGTCTTGCCAGTGCCAGGATGGGTGACCACATAGACAACCATGCTGGTAGGTAGGGAAATATTGGTAAGCCTTGTAGAGAGGATTACAGTCTGCAGTAAGATGTGTGTGTATAAACATCACCTTACTGGGGCATGCTACTTTATATTTGGCTTCAAATATATCTTTGTGATACGTAGTTTTCCCGGCTTGGTGCTTTCTCTTGATAATTACTTGCTACTCTAAATACATTTTAATATTTACTTTGCATTTATTTTGCTATACTGGTTTTCTACTCTCACACTATTAGAATATACACTGTTTTCACTATATAATTTATGTAATTTCTCAAAAAATAATTCTACCATTGTAAGTAAGCTGAAAATGAAGATGCAGTGAGTAATAGCATTAATATTTTCAACAGTATGGCCAGAGGATGAGTATATTGTGGAATACTCACTTGAATACGGGTTCCTGCGACTCTCACCAGCCACACGACAGCGTCTCAATATTCCTGTCAAAATTGTTACTCTGGATCCTATGAAAGATGCTTGCTTTGGAGACTCGCTATCAAGATTTATTCTGGACGAATTTTTAGGTTATGATGATATCCTCATGGGATCTATTAAGAGTTTGGCTGAAAAAGAAGAAAACAAAGGCTATCTTCGGTAGGTAAAATCAATGTGCTCTAAATGCAAGAGGAATCTTGTATGGTGCATTGATATTAATTTAATTAATTATGGATATCTGTGTTACTGATATCTGTTAGAGACATTTGTTAGTTAGGGAGTTAGTTGGCTGGAATCAATCTAGTCCAGACACTAGATAGCACTTCTTATTTCCCTGCATGAAATACTTGAAAAGTTCCCTATGGCATTCATGTAAGCATTCCTTCCTACGTGGCGATGCATAGTAGGAACCAGTAGCTCTTACCATATATTAATTAAGCATGCAAACGGAGGTAACTGAAATTGTGTGCTTATTTCCGTGTGACTTAAGTTTTTGGCCGACCCCAAGAATTTGTCTTTAATCAAGCAAATATTAAAATTTTGGCTATGCTGACTAGGCTATAAAATAACTCAAACACAATTTTTTTGGGGGGCATGAAATAGTAAATGCACAAATTTTTTCATTACAATTTTATTGGGGGGCATGCAATAGTAAATGCACATATTTTTTTCTTTACAAGCAGAAATGTTGTTACTGGAGAGCACTATCGCTTCGTGAGCATGTGGATGGGAGGCAGCAATTATCTGGCGGCAGCGTTTGTGATGGTGGTGTTCACTCTGAGTGTATCCATGCTGCTGCGTTACTCGCACCACCAGATCTTCCTCTTCATTGTGGATCTTCTCCAGATGCTGGAACTCAATGTGGCTATCACCTTCCCTGCAGCACCCATGTTGACTGTGATTCTTGCACTTGTTGGTGAGATGCAAAAATATATATACAGTGTGCCGATTTTGCTCCTTCATAAACTTTAGTATTACGACTACAAACAGCGCCTAAGTTAATTTTTATCTTGGGATTTAATTTTCTTAACAGATTTGCATGAAAGAGAAATGTAACGAGAATGATGTGTTTGAAGGAAATGAAAGAAAGGTGCGGTAAATCTTGGGCAGCAGTTTAATTCTAGAGGCAATAAGCATATACACATTTTGTGTAATAATTAAAAATAAGGACAAAATTTAAGTTTTAAAACCATGCTAACCTATGATTGCTGGGGACTCGAACCTAACAATGGTGAGTTAGCATGGTACCGGTATACATGTATAGTCGTAATGGCTAATTAATGATAATTACCTTACCTTACCATGATTGTTCATAGATGGGATTCATTATCATCATGGGATTGGCTTGCCAGTTATGTGACCCACTTCATTATTGAAGCCTATGAGGTACTGTCGTTCAGCAGATAGACTCGTTACTGTAATCATTGTAAATAATTAGGATGAAACAGATGCTGAACAGTGAAGAAGCTGCGTAGCATATGTTGAAAGGGGAAATAACAAGCAATAACATTTGAAAAGACTAACAAAAGTGCAATAATTCAGGGTACCTTATGTTCAAAGATGAGCAATTAATTAATGATATTCAAATATGATAAACAGCTGTATAATTAATGAAATATAATCGAGCATTAAATATCCTAATGGGCTGTTGTCAACCTTAAATAAACATAGGCAAATAAAGTATTTAAATATTTGAATATAATGTTAATGGTTTCTATTAAGCAATTTTATTACTAGTCTTTTGTGACTAAATTGAGGAGTACATTTAGTGTGTAAGTTAAAATTTACATAGCCAGTTATAACTAATTTTTCACAGCTTATGATGCTGTTTGATCTGTTCTGTATTAGTTCAGGTGGCAGTTTAACATAGCGTTTTCCTAGCAAACACTGAAACATTTTATGTACTTAGTAGGAACTTTTTTTGAAAGATCATTAGCAGAGAAGGTATTTTAAGGGTATTATAGCTGTTTAATAATTACGATGATGTGAGGGTTTATGGACATCAAATTTAGAATAATACTCATGACAATCAGGTTTGTCCTTGTCTAGACGCTCCTTTGGAGTATGAAACTTGAAACGGAGGTTTCTGTTTGGCAGAAGTAAGTTCTTGTAGCACGGAAGGTGCTCGGGGAATAATGCACAGGATTCTATCACTATGATGCTCGCTAGAAAAACATTACAAATCATCTTGCAGGTATGGAAGCCATCATGTCGGAGTTCTTCAATGACACCTCGACGGCATTCTACATTATTGTGTTGGTGTGGGTTTGTGACCAGTACGAAGCCATCTGCTGCCACACGGCCATCACTCGCCGTCACTGGCTCCGCTTCTTCTATCTCTACCACTTTGCCTTTTATGCCTACCATTATCGATTCAATGGCCAGGTGAGAACTTTCTTTTTTAACAATTGATATAGAGAGCATTAGGAACAAAGTAATATACATTATATGATTTTTATCTATTTCTTTCCAAGCATTTTATTTATTTTATTTGGGGATCTGTCATTATTAACCATTTTTTGTCATTTCTGGCAGGTACCATTCATTTAAGCATGCTCAAGTTATCTTAACCCTTAGAGTACACAAATCTAAAAATATTATAGCAAATTTCGTTTCATCGTATCAAATAACAGTTAAGTATATTGGAAATATAAGAAACACATATCTGGAGATTCTGAATTTCATATTAATTAAATTCTGATCGCGATATCAGTTTTACAAATTTTGAGAAAATGTTAATAAATATGGATCATCAATGAAAATATAAAAAATGGTCTCAAACTGAATATTTGACATAAATACTTTTGGATTAGATGCTGCCACATGCTTCCAAATTATGATGCAATAACAGTGAGAATTAAGGATTGGAGTTTAGTTTAAAATAGATCTTATAAAAGCATAAAGCATTCCTTGCCCGAAACGCTATGTGTGCTAGTGGCTTTACAAGAATGTAAATTCAACTTAATTTCTATGTTCTCTGTTAACCCCCAATGTACCTTCTTGTATATAAATAAATAAAGAAAGAATTGAATGTTAAACAGCTACCGTAATTACCGTGATTTTGTTTTCAGTACTCATGGTTGGCCCTTATGACCTCGTGGCTCTTCATACTGGTGAGTATTTATAGTTTGTGTGTAATTATGTAAGTGTAGTTACAAGAGGACAACTATGTTCATGGTGTCCCATCTTCCCTATAATTTTTAATGATGTGAATCTTTGAAATGGCTTGTTGTTTTAACATCCACACCGACTCAAATTTTTCCAGTCATTTTCAACTCGGTTTACAAAAGAGAACTTTTGGACATCTTCGCTTTCTAAGCTTGAGTTTGTATACCTGGCACATAACTGGAGAGGGGTTCTGGGAGTTGTTCTACTCCCGAGCCCGGCCTGAGGCCAGGCTCGACTTGATAACTTAGTCCAACAGGCTATTGCTTGGAGTGGCCCACAGGCCTGCATATCCACTACAGCCTGGTTGGTCTGGCACTCCTTGCAAGGACTTACCTAATTGCCTCTTGGCCTCTGTGGCCCCTTGTTATGAATGTTGCAAGTTTTATAAATTCCTCTTTGTTTTTAAGAGGAATTAAAACAAGAAGAAGTTGATAAAATTCAACTTTGTCAATTCTTGTTGCAATTTTGGATGTGGGGTTCATGTTTCCTCTTTTCCTTCTATCTACTAGCTTTTGCATTTGTGATGTCACAAATCTTTCTACATAGTTGTTGTATTTGTGTGTTTACTCAGTTTTATATAACATTCTTTATAACAGACTTGTCATTTTATACACTAATACAGTTCAGCTATGTAATGCATGTTTTTTTTTTTTTTGAGGGGCGGGGGGGGGAAGCTGAAGCTAAGAGACTAATATAAGTCTGTTAGCTTCAGGGAGCCTCCAGGGCTCAAACCAGAAAATGGCATTTCATTATATTCAACACTGTTTTTGTTAAAAGAATAGAAATATGCTTGTGCATTAAAGTGGCTCAAAGATTTCAAGTAGATACTTCAGTAGCATGTAATTAGAGTGGATTTTTAGGATCAAACTTTTGGCAGCTTGAAAGCTTATTATAGTATTGTTTTCAGCTTGACAAAAGTTATCACATTAAGGTTTTTATTACGATTAATTCTATATATGAGTGTTAGTCTCCTGTTCACCCCTTTTTGAAAATTTATACATTTATTAGAATTTACCTGAGAACAATCATCTGAAGTGGGCTTGATAAGGACAGAAATCTGCAAACTTGTTTAAGGTCCCCCTCCCTTCCTCCCCCTCCCCCATTATTCTTGAGGAGTTTTTTCAGTTGAATATTAAACTGGAGTATTGTTATTTTTTTGACATTTATGTAATTTTCATTGTTGTCTGGTACTTCCATTTTCCTTTTCTAGCCTGAGAACATGAATTGCACATGACTATTTTCAGTACATTTTGAAACTGTGTTGTCCTCCTGCAACATTTCTGCATCTTCACCCGTGTTTATTACCTTCCCTTTTTAGTGTTATCAAATATACCTTTAGGGTATTATGAACAAATGGTTTCTGTGGGTATTTAGGGTATTATGTTTACGCTTATCTTTGGTATTGTCATCATCTTGAGGATACTTCTGAAATATCCTCAAATTTGTTTATATCTTGCCCTAATATTTTTGGTCTAGTGTCCCAGCTTGATTGATGCTTGACACCTGCCTATCTTGGGTGTCATAACTTCATTATTTACACACTGAATGTACCAAGACTTATGTTAATATAGTTATTGTGCCATACCTAATGTGGTGCAGATATTTTTGCTCAGGATAATAGCAACACAGATATGATGTCCTGTGTGTGTGTGTGTGTGTGCGTGTGCGCACGTGTTTTTATTTTTGTTTTAAGATTTGTAAAAGTGTCTGTGCATATTGGCTATTGGGAAGGCTGCATTGCATATTGGCCACATTTTAAAAATGTTTTTCATGTTATCATTGTTTTAATTTTGTTCAGAATTTTAATGTAAATTTGTATTACGAATTCAATTTCTTTGTTGATATTTTAGATGGTGACATTAATACTGGCTTGTCATTTAATCTTGCTTTTTTTTTTCCTTCCCTCAGCACTCGATGCTCTACTTCTTCCACCATTATGAATTGCCAGCAATATTGCAGCAGGCTCAGATTCAGCAGCTTGGCCGTGTCCACACCGTTAATATTGTTCTCCGCAATGTTCCCAATAATAACAACAATAATAATAATCAGAATGGTACAAATGCAGCCAACCCTGGTGCTGGTGAGAATACTGCTGCTGGAGTTGGAGATAATGCCAATGCAAGAGCAACTGGCACTAGAAATGATGGAGTACAACGGCCAAATATTCCTCCCATGGTTAATTTGGTGTTCCGAAATATGACAGGCGGTTTGGCAAACAACAGAAATGGAAATGCTTCACTAAGCTTTGTCTTTAGAAATGTAAGAAATATTATGCAGAATCTTCAACAGAACACTGCAACGTCAACTTCTACATCGGGTAGCACTACGACTACAGCAACTACATCCATTCCTAGTTCTAGTCCTAACAACGTGTCTACTACTACATCATCATCTACCTATAGTTCTGGCCCTAATCACGATGGAGTATCATCTACGACTACAGCCACATCAACTGTATTGGGAACACAGTCTGCTTCAGTAAATCCAGTATCCTCGGCTACTGGTGCTACCCCTCTCTCACCTCAACTTCCTGAAACAACACAGTATGATTCTACAAGCTCTTTTTCCTCATCATCCTTCACTTCATCATTGTTGACTTCGTCTCCATTTACAAGTTCCATTCGAGTGACTCCTGTTACAAGTTCAATTGAAGTTACTCCTATTTCATCTTCAAGACAGTTAAATATTACAACTTCTTCAGAAACAATAGATAATAATGCTTCAGATTCTACTAGCTCTAAAAGAACATGTAGCACATCGGTGACTCCAGACCTCGTCAGTTCGTGCAAAAATAGCTTTCCTTTTGAAACTTCACCCGATTCTTCACAAGAAACATCTTCAGGTAAAGACAAGCAGTGCAATTCAAATACATCGCCGGATGACACGGTGCATAAAGAAGGAATAAGGTATAAAGCTATTCCAGTAGCTGCAGATGAAAGAGAGAGCAATAATCACCCTTGTTGTGAGGGGCTACAAGAGTTTTCATCCGATTGTGGAATGACAGATGACACTGGCTCTGTACTCGGTGATACTTCTGGCATTAGAAAATCAGTTGGTGCAAGTGGCATTTTAATAAAGGCAGACAAAATGACGTGTAGCAGCACTACAACCGTGGATCATCCAATAACACGAAATTCGGAATTAACGAACGATGATTGCCAAGCAGTAGAGGGTGGCAACAGCAGTGATGTAATAGTAGAACATCTCCAATCAGGACCAGATGTCAGACATTGTATTACCTCTGACAGGCACTGTCACCACCGACCACATTTAGATAGTGAAAGCAGTGGTTAGTGAATTCAAAACATAGTCTTGTTTTTTATTTAACAAATTTGTGTATAGATATATTGTCACATGCTTTTAGAATATTAAGATCCTTTTTATTATTTACTATAGTATATACTTTAAACACAACTGAAGTGGTGTTGGCAAAGAGAAGTGTATATTTCTTTTGCAGTTATAATATATATGTATATCTATATATTATATTTTTTGTTTAACATTGAGAGAGAAGTTTATACACTGGATGGAAATGTAGTTTAGCCCCTCCCATTATTACATGTTTTCACATTAATATATTTAATTCATGTTGGGTCACATGGCCAATAAGATTGAAGTTGTTTGTTCCACAGAACAAGACCACAGGATATTCTTCAGGTCACAGATTTTGTTAGGTTTGTGGCTGAAAGGATTGTGCCTCTGTTTTAGTTAAATGAAATGTGTGCATTTTAAATGTTACTTGCATTTCCATTGTTACCATTGACAGATTCTAAATTTAATAAATATGTCTGTAGTCAAATCAAAACATTGATTAATATCAGAATTACTAGTATCATTTTTTAACCATGGATGGCATCAATAAAAATAAATGATTTTTTAACAAATTAATGGTTACTAACTTGTAAAATACTAAATAAATAATTGGGTGAATATCGCCTCAGAAATATATGCACAGCCAGGTGAAAACCATTTATGTAAGTAAGTACATACGAAGCACTGTCCACACGGCCAGGATCCATCCTGCATTTGTGTATGTGTGCATCTTTCCCTGGATCATGGTGGCTTAGTCTATATTAAAAGATTTACAAGTTTGCATCCCAAGGTTGTTATTATGAATAACTGTATACGGCTTGAGAGCTCAAACGGTTCAGTAGATGTTGACTAAGCTGGCGTGGTCATAGAAGGATGCACAGGTGCTTTAAGTACACACAAGTAATGCATGACGAATCCTGGTTCTGCTCTTGGGAGGAAGAGGAGTGCAGGCTGCTTGTACGTGTGTGATGCTCGAGACAGTTGTATAACAAATGGATGAGTGATCATTTTGTTTTTTAATAGGTGAAATATTTGTCTTTGTTATCCCACTATAGTGTTTTTTCTATAGCATACCTCACCACCTCATGAAAGTGGGAATGTGATGTTGTAATTATTTAAAAAACATTTGTGACATTGAAATTTAGAGATCATATGCATTTTTTTTCCAAATATAAGCCTTAAGCCTTTAAATACAAAATAATGTGAATAATAAGCAATTTGCCACAAAAAGAGATGGGGTGAGTGCACATTACAATACTAAACAATATTTCTGTGTTTTCTTTTGCTTTCTATTCCTTGAATCATTGAATTGTGTTCCAATGACATAAAATGTGTCAACATATACATGTGATTATAAAGATAGATAGATTATATATATATATATATACACACAGTATTATAGTATTATATACAGTGGTATATTGTATACGGTACTGTATATTATTATATACTGTATTATTATATACGGTGGGTATACAGTATATATAACATTTTGTGTATGTATAGGTATGTATCAAATGAAAAACCTGAATCGCACACAGGCCTCACTTTATATACTTGAAAATTCCAAATGCCCTTGCCTGGGACTAGAGCTTCCACCCTCGTGATGCAATGCCAAGTACTGTATCACCATACTGCTAAAGCATAGTCTTTATGAACTCGTTCAACCCCATGCCTCGAGTGCAATCGGGTTACGTGGTCAACTGTTTCATCTAATCCAAGTTTAAGCCACGGAACATAAAATATCAAATGATTCAAATTTATCCCCAAAAATTGAAATATCAAGTGAAGCCAAATTTATCCCCAACATTATTCAAAAGAAAAATAATGGGATCTTTTCAAAAGAAATAATCCAAGTTTTAATCTCGTCAATGGCGTGGGTACTTTCTCCTGATAATTACCTTAATTAAATATCTCCTCAGGGCAGTGGTTACCAGATTTCGTGATGGATTATGTAACAAGGAGGTTATTACCCAATGCATACCCTTTTTCTCAGGACACCTGATGATGTCATAAAAGAAGCTACAACCAATATTCTCCCAGTTAGTCCTGCTGCTACGTCAGGTAAGTCCACTAGGGGCTCACCATAGTCCGTGCTACTTGGAACTTCTATTCTGAGTAGTTGAATCTAAAACAACAACAAATATTCTCGCTTACTGCTAAAGAGGATCCCAGGTTGGTATAGAAATGTATAGTCTACATTTCCTTGTGATTTCAAAATGGTGGGTTATTATTTTCATTGATTAGCGGATACTTTTGATATCGTTCGCCTTATGTGTTTTTGTTCTCGTATTGGCATCCTTGGTGATATTTAGGGCCCTCTGATTATTCTGCGCATTTGATGGTGCTACATAGCCTTCCCGGTTTGGTGCCTTCTTTTGATAATTACTTACTTACTTACTTACTTTCATTGATTAGTCTGCTATGGCACCTCATTCTCATGTATGCATGTATGTTGTACCTAATAGCCAGAATGCCCTACTTGACCTAGAATGCAAGGCTATATATTTTAATATATATTGACCTTTTATATATTTTAATCACCCAAATATATATATATATATTTTGAACCGTAAGAGGGGAATTTTGTTTTCTTTTGTTTTAATAGAGATATCTAAGAAAAAAGTCGCATTGGATATTTAATAATTTCAGGAAAGAATCTGAACAATCACGCCAAATGCAAATATTTCACTAGAATTTGGATAGTTCTATAGACATTAGTTTATTCTCATAATTATATATAGATTAGTATATAAATATTATAGATAATAGTTTAATTTTGATATAAATATTATTATACTGACGGGTGAAATGTATATATAAAATAGGTATATTTAAGGTGTATAGATTGACATACTTTGCGAGTGTAGTTATATAAGGTCACTGTTGTCGCTCAAGGTCAAAGTTCATGATAAGTGGAACTTTCTAAAAGTCAAAAACTGGTCTATTGAGCCCAGAAAGAAAGAAAGAAAAGTGATACCAAGTGAACTTTAAGCTTTCTCGAGAGAGAAGCTCAAAGCATATTTTGGACATCAAAGAAAATTATTTAGAGGAGCAGGTACAGTAACGTTTAATAAGTGAAAACTATCATCATGGAATATGAAAAGTTAATTATGAGCAGAAAGAGATTAGCCACTCCGGCCTATATAGCACATGCACATTGGATTGATGGGAGGATAAGGAGCTGGGATATGAGGACAAGGTGCAAGGATATGAGGTCAAGGAGCAAGGATATCAGGACAAGGAGCAAGGATATGAGGTCAAGGAGCAAGGATATCAGGACAAGGAGCTGGGATAGGACGGAGGGACGGAAGGGTGCCCAACCACTTGCACCATGGAAGTCCAACCCTGCAAGACGCGAGATAAATCAAGAATATAGAAATGACAATTTTCATTACCCATTTTTTAATTGTGATCAATATAATTATTATTAGATGTTTTTGAACTCATTTTCCTTAATAATATGTTGAGAAAACATGATGATTTGTCTGATATTTGAGTTGGCTGTATCTTGGTAAATATGGCTGTAAAGGCCTTCATATTTAAAAATAGCAAAGAAAGACTTTATAAAAACAAATGTAAATTGACGTGGTAAATCTAATGGTAGCATTTTCAAAGCGATTCTATGGCTGGTTTTGATTTTGAGTTTTGAGAAAAATGACGATTTCGCCCGGGCTACAATTATTTCTTGGCAGCTGAGCTGTGGAGCCGTCACGTCCTGAGTCGCCATGTTTCCTTTCATCTTTTGATCCGGATTTGTTTACTCGATTTATTAGTTGCCTGTCTTCTATATCTATGAAATAAGGATGTCTGTTTGTGTAAGGCTGAAGGCAAGAAGAAACTTGAAACTGAACTTTGCATGATGACTAGTGGGTGGTGTGGGGCAGTCAAATTGCCTTTGGGGTCAACCCCATGACCCCCATTGCATGAAATTGCTAATGATGCCAAATTTTAATGCCCATATAAGTACCATACATATAGCCCATATAATTACCATACATAATCCCATATAATACCATACAGATGCCCATATAAGTACCATACACATGCCAATATAACTACCTTGCACATGCCCATATAAGCACCATACACATGCCCAAATAAGTTCCATACATATGCCTTTAAAAGGACCATACATAAGCCTATAAAAGTACCATATATATATGGCCATTCAGGTATACATATGCCCATATGAGTGCCATATATATACAAATAAGCACCATACATATGCCCATACAAGTACCATACATATGCCCATACAAGTACCATACATATGCCCATACAAGTACCATACATATGCCCATAAAAGTACATATATACCCATATAAGTATCATACATATAGCCACATCAGTACCATACATATGCTCATTTAAGTGGCATTCGTAATAATCTATATCTAAATAAATCAAGAATATAGAAATGACAATTTTTATTACCCATATTTTAATAAGATCAGTATAATTATTACTAGATGTTTATAAACTTATTTTCCTTAATAATTTGTTGAGAAAACACGATGATTTGTCTGATACTTGAGATGGCTGTATCTTGGTAAATATGGCTGTAAAGGCCTTCATATTTAAAATTAGCAAAGAAAGACTTTACAGAAAGAAATGTAAATTGATGTGGTAAATCTAATGATACCATTTTCAAAGCGATTCTATGGCTGGTTTTGATTTTGAGTTTTGAGAAAAATGACGATTTCGCCAAGGCGTCGATTTTTTCTTGTCCACAGTCTGATTGTGTGACCCGTCACCAAGAAGCGCTAAGTTTACTTTCATTATATGTTCTGTTTTTGTTTTTAGTGAATTGGTAATTGATTAATTACTTTCCCTAAGCTGTCTGAAGGGAAAGTATCTATGGTACTATAAAATTACCATAGAAATATGTATGGTACTTTTCTGGGCACATGTATGGTACAAATATGGGCATGTGTATGGTACAAATATGGGCATATGTATGGTACATATATTGGGCAAATGTATGATATTTTAAGGGCATATATTTGGTACGCATATGGGCATAAGTATGATACCTGTATGGGTAAATACATGATACTTTTATTGGCATATTTGTGGTACTTTTATCGGCATATGTATGGTACTTATATGGGCATGTGTATGATACTTATATGGGCATGTGTATGGTACTTATATGGGCATGTGTATGGTACTAATATTGACATGTGTACATCCAGGGAAGTAAGAGTTAATTACTAATTGCTTGTGCCTTCAAGGTATAGACAATTGCATAATTTCCCTCAAACTTTTCTTTGAGGGGAATAATTCTTTGCCTCAAACAGCTTAAGGAAAGTAATTAATCAATTGCCAATTCACTAAAAACAAAAACAGAACATATAATGAAAGTAAACTTAGCGCTTCTTGGTGACGGGTCACACAATCAGACTGTGGACAAGAAAAAATCGACGCCTTGGCGAAATCGTCATTTTTCTCAAAACTCAAAATCAAAACCAGCCATAGAATCGCTTTGAAAATGGTACCATTAGATTTACCACATTAATTTACATTTCTTTCTAGTAAAGTCTTTCTTTGCTAATTTTAAATATGAAGGCCTTTACAGCCATATTTACCAAGATACAGCCATCTCAAATATCAGACAAATCATCATGTTTTCTCAACATATTATTAAGCAAAATGAGTTCAAAAACATCTAGTAATAATTATATTGATCACAATTAAAAATGGGTAATGAAAATTGTCAATTCTATATTGTTTATTTACATAGAGATATATTATTACGAATGGTTCTTAAATGAGAGTATGTATGGTACTTATGTGGGCATATGTATGATACGTATTGGCATATCTATGGTACTTTTATAGGCATATGTATGGTACAAATATGGGCATATGTATGGTACATATATGGGCAAATGTATGGTATTTTAAGGGCAAATATGTGGTACGTATATAGGCATAAGTATGATACCTGTATGGGTAAATACATGGTATTTTTATTGGCATATTTGTGGTACTATTATCGGCATATGTATGGTACGTTTATGGGCATATTTATGGTACTGATATGGGCATGAGTTTGGTAGTTATATGGGCATGTTTATGGTACTTATAAGGCATGTGTATGGTACTTATATGCCCATTCACGTACCATATATATGCCCATACAAGTACCATACATTTGCCCATAGGAGTACATATATGCCCATATAAGTATCATACATATAGCCACATCAGTACCATACATATGCTCATTTAAGTGTCATTCGTAATAATCTATATCTAAATAAATCAAGAATATAGAAAAGACAATTTTTATTACCCATATTTTAATAAGATCAGTATAATTATTATTAGATGTTTTTGAACTTATTTTGCTTAATAATTTGTTGAGAAAACATGATGATTTGTCTGATACTTGAGATGGCTGTATCTTGGTAAATATGGCTGTAAAGGCCTTCATATTTAAAATTAGCAAAGAAAGACTTTATAGAAAGAAATGTAAATTGATGTGGTAAATCTAATGGTACCATTTTCAAAGCGATTCTATGGCTGGTTTTGATTTTGAGTTTTGAGAAAAATGACGATTTCGCCAAGGCGTCGATTTTTTCTTGTCCACAGTCTGATTGTGTGACCCATCACCAAGAAGCGCTAAGTTTACTTTCATTATATGTTCTGTTTTTGTTTTTAGTGAATTGGTAATTGATTAATTACTTTCCCTAAGCTGTCTGAAGGGAAAGTATCTATGGTACTATAAAATTACCATAGAAATATGTATGGTACTTTTCTGGGCACATGTATGGTACAAATATGGGCATGTGTATGGTACAAATATGGGCATATGTATGGTACATATATTGGGCAAATGTATGATATTTTAAGGGCATATATTTGGTACGCATATGGGCATAAGTATGATACCTGTATGGGTAAATACATGATACTTTTATTGGCATATTTGTGGTACTTTTATCGGCATATGTATGGTACTTATATGGGCATGTGTATGATACTTATATGGGCATGTGTATGGTACTTATATGGGCATGTGTATGGTACTAATATTGACATGTGTACATCCAGGGAAGTAAGAGTTAATTACTAATTGCTTGTGCCTTCAAGGTATAGACAATTGCATAATTTCCCTCAAACTTTTCTTTGAGGGGAATAATTCTTTGCCTCAAACAGCTTAAGGAAAGTAATTAATCAATTGCCAATTCACTAAAAACAAAAACAGAACATATAATGAAAGTAAACTTAGCGCTTCTTGGTGACGGGTCACACAATCAGACTGTGGACAAGAAAAAATCGACGCCTTGGCGAAATCGTCATTTTTCTCAAAACTCAAAATCAAAACCAGCCATAGAATCGCTTTGAAAATGGTACCATTAGATTTACCACATTAATTTACATTTCTTTCTGTAAAGTCTTTCTTTGCTAATTTTAAATATGAAGGCCTTTACAGCCATATTTACCAAGATACAGCCATCTCAAATATCAGACAAATCATCATGTTTTCTCAACATATTATTAAGCAAAATGAGTTCAAAAACATCTAGTAATAATTATATTGATCACAATTAAAAATGGGTAATGAAAATTGTCAATTCTATATTGTTTATTTACATAGAGATATATTATTACGAATGGTTCTTAAATGAGAGTATGTATGGTATTTATGTGGGTATATGTATGATACGTATTGGCATATCTATGGTACTTTTATAGGCATATGTATGGTACAAATATGGGCATATGTATGGTACATATATGGGCAAATGTATGGTATTTTAAGGGCAAATATGTGGTACGTATATAGGCATAAGTATGATACCTGTATGGGTAAATACATGGTATTTTTATTGGCATATTTGTGGTACTATTATCGGCATATGTATGGTACGTTTATGGGCATATTTATGGTACTGATATGGGCATGAGTTTGGTAGTTATATGGGCATGTTTATGGTACTTATAAGGCATGTGTATGGTACTTATATGCCCATTCACGTACCATATATATGCCCATACAAGTACCATACATTTGCCCATAGGAGTACATATATGCCCATATAAGTATCATACATATAGCCACATCAGTACCATACATATGCTCATTTAAGTGTCATTCGTAATAATCTATATCTAAATAAATCAAGAATATAGAAAAGACAATTTTTATTACCCATATTTTAATAAGATCAGTATAATTATTATTAGATGTTTTTGAACTTATTTTGCTTAATAATTTGTTGAGAAAACATGATGATTTGTCTGATACTTGAGATGGCTGTATCTTGGTAAATATGGCTGTAAAGGCCTTCATATTTAAAATTAGCAAAGAAAGACTTTATAGAAAGAAATGTAAATTGATGTGGTAAATCTAATGGTACCATTTTCAAAGCGATTCTATGGCTGGTTTTGATTTTGAGTTTTGAGAAAAATGACGATTTCGCCAAGGCGTCGATTTTTTCTTGTCCACAGTCTGATTGTGTGACCCGTCACCAAGAAGCGCTAAGTTTACTTTCATTATATGTTCTGTTTTTGTTTTTAGTGAATTGGTAATTGATTAATTACTTTCCCTAAGCTGTCTGAAGGGAAAGTATCTATGGTACTATAAAATTACCATAGAAATATGTATGGTACTTTTCTGGGCACATGTATGGTACAAATATGGGCATGTGTATGGTACAAATATGGGCATATGTATGGTACATATATTGGGCAAATGTATGATATTTTAAGGGCATATATTTGGTACGCATATGGGCATAAGTATGATACCTGTATGGGTAAATACATGATACTTTTATTGGCATATTTGTGGTACTTTTATCGGCATATGTATGGTACTTATATGGGCATGTGTATGATACTTATATGGGCATGTGTATGGTACTTATATGGGCATGTGTATGGTACTAATATTGACATGTGTACATCCAGGGAAGTAAGAGTTAATTACTAATTGCTTGTGCCTTCAAGGTATAGACAATTGCATAATTTCCCTCAAACTTTTCTTTGAGGGGAATAATTCTTTGCCTCAAACAGCTTAAGGAAAGTAATTAATCAATTGCCAATTCACTAAAAACAAAAACAGAACATATAATGAAAGTAAACTTAGCGCTTCTTGGTGACGGGTCACACAATCAGACTGTGGACAAGAAAAAATCGACGCCTTGGCGAAATCGTCATTTTTCTCAAAACTCAAAATCAAAACCAGCCATAGAATCGCTTTGAAAATGGTACCATTAGATTTACCACATTAATTTACATTTCTTTCTATAAAGTCTTTCTTTGCTAATTTTAAATATGAAGGCCTTTACAGCCATATTTACCAAGATACAGCCATCTCAAATATCAGACAAATCATCATGTTTTCTCAACATATTATTAAGCAAAATGAGTTCAAAAACATCTAGTAATAATTATATTGATCACAATTAAAAATGGGTAATGAAAATTGTCAATTCTATATTGTTTATTTACATAGAGATATATTATTACGAATGGTTCTTAAATGAGAGTATGTATGGTACTTATGTGGGCATATGTATGATACGTATTGGCATATCTATGGTACTTTTATAGGCATATGTATGGTACAAATATGGGCATATGTATGGTACATATATGGGCAAATGTATGGTATTTTAAGGGCAAATATGTGGTACGTATATAGGCATAAGTATGATACCTGTATGGGTAAATACATGGTATTTTTATTGGCATATTTGTGGTACTATTATCGGCATATGTATGGTACGTTTATGGGCATATTTATGGTACTGATATGGGCATGAGTTTGGTAGTTATATGGGCATGTTTATGGTACTTATAAGGCATGTGTATGGTACTTATATGCCCATTCACGTACCATATATATGCCCATACAAGTACCATACATTTGCCCATAGGAGTACATATATGCCCATATAAGTATCATACATATAGCCACATCAGTACCATACATATGCTCATTTAAGTGTCATTCGTAATAATCTATATCTAAATAAATCAAGAATATAGAAAAGACAATTTTTATTACCCATATTTTAATAAGATCAGTATAATTATTATTAGATGTTTTTGAACTTATTTTGCTTAATAATTTGTTGAGAAAACATGATGATTTGTCTGATACTTGAGATGGCTGTATCTTGGTAAATATGGCTGTAAAGGCCTTCATATTTAAAATTAGCAAAGAAAGACTTTATAGAAAGAAATGTAAATTGATGTGGTAAATCTAATGGTACCATTTTCAAAGCGATTCTATGGCTGGTTTTGATTTTGAGTTTTGAGAAAAATGACGATTTCGCCAAGGCGTCGATTTTTTCTTGTCCACAGTCTGATTGTGTGACCCGTCACCAAGAAGCGCTAAGTTTACTTTCATTATATGTTCTGTTTTTGTTTTTAGTGAATTGGTAATTGATTAATTACTTTCCCTAAGCTGTCTGAAGGGAAAGTATCTATGGTACTATAAAATTACCATAGAAATATGTATGGTACTTTTCTGGGCACATGTATGGTACAAATATGGGCATGTGTATGGTACAAATATGGGCATATGTATGGTACATATATTGGGCAAATGTATGATATTTTAAGGGCATATATTTGGTACGCATATGGGCATAAGTATGATACCTGTATGGGTAAATACATGATACTTTTATTGGCATATTTGTGGTACTTTTATCGGCATATGTATGGTACTTATATGGGCATGTGTATGATACTTATATGGGCATGTGTATGGTACTTATATGGGCATGTGTATGGTACTAATATTGACATGTGTACATCCAGGGAAGTAAGAGTTAATTACTAATTGCTTGTGCCTTCAAGGTATAGACAATTGCATAATTTCCCTCAAACTTTTCTTTGAGGGGAATAATTCTTTGCCTCAAACAGCTTAAGGAAAGTAATTAATCAATTGCCAATTCACTAAAAACAAAAACAGAACATATAATGAAAGTAAACTTAGCGCTTCTTGGTGACGGGTCACACAATCAGACTGTGGACAAGAAAAAATCGACGCCTTGGCGAAATCGTCATTTTTCTCAAAACTCAAAATCAAAACCAGCCATAGAATCGCTTTGAAAATGGTACCATTAGATTTACCACATTAATTTACATTTCTTTCTATAAAGTCTTTCTTTGCTAATTTTAAATATGAAGGCCTTTACAGCCATATTTACCAAGATACAGCCATCTCAAATATCAGACAAATCATCATGTTTTCTCAACATATTATTAAGCAAAATGAGTTCAAAAACATCTAGTAATAATTATATTGATCACAATTAAAAATGGGTAATGAAAATTGTCAATTCTATATTGTTTATTTACATAGAGATATATTATTACGAATGGTTCTTAAATGAGAGTATGTATGGTACTTATGTGGGCATATGTATGATACGTATTGGCATATCTATGGTACTTTTATAGGCATATGTATGGTACAAATATGGGCATATGTATGGTACATATATGGGCAAATGTATGGTATTTTAAGGGCAAATATGTGGTACGTATATAGGCATAAGTATGATACCTGTATGGGTAAATACATGGTATTTTTATTGGCATATTTGTGGTACTATTATCGGCATATGTATGGTACGTTTATGGGCATATTTATGGTACTGATATGGGCATGAGTTTGGTAGTTATATGGGCATGTTTATGGTACTTATAAGGCATGTGTATGGTACTTATATGCCCATTCACGTACCATATATATGCCCATACAAGTACCATACATTTGCCCATAGGAGTACATATATGCCCATATAAGTATCATACATATAGCCACATCAGTACCATACATATGCTCATTTAAGTGTCATTCGTAATAATCTATATCTAAATAAATCAAGAATATAGAAAAGACAATTTTTATTACCCATATTTTAATAAGATCAGTATAATTATTATTAGATGTTTTTGAACTTATTTTGCTTAATAATTTGTTGAGAAAACATGATGATTTGTCTGATACTTGAGATGGCTGTATCTTGGTAAATATGGCTGTAAAGGCCTTCATATTTAAAATTAGCAAAGAAAGACTTTATAGAAAGAAATGTAAATTGATGTGGTAAATCTAATGGTACCATTTTCAAAGCGATTCTATGGCTGGTTTTGATTTTGAGTTTTGAGAAAAATGACGATTTCGCCAAGGCGTCGATTTTTTCTTGTCCACAGTCTGATTGTGTGACCCGTCACCAAGAAGCGCTAAGTTTACTTTCATTATATGTTCTGTTTTTGTTTTTAGTGAATTGGTAATTGATTAATTACTTTCCCTAAGCTGTCTGAAGGGAAAGTATCTATGGTACTATAAAATTACCATAGAAATATGTATGGTACTTTTCTGGGCACATGTATGGTACAAATATGGGCATGTGTATGGTACAAATATGGGCATATGTATGGTACATATATTGGGCAAATGTATGATATTTTAAGGGCATATATTTGGTACGCATATGGGCATAAGTATGATACCTGTATGGGTAAATACATGATACTTTTATTGGCATATTTGTGGTACTTTTATCGGCATATGTATGGTACTTATATGGGCATGTGTATGATACTTATATGGGCATGTGTATGGTACTTATATGGGCATGTGTATGGTACTAATATTGACATGTGTACATCCAGGGAAGTAAGAGTTAATTACTAATTGCTTGTGCCTTCAAGGTATAGACAATTGCATAATTTCCCTCAAACTTTTCTTTGAGGGGAATAATTCTTTGCCTCAAACAGCTTAAGGAAAGTAATTAATCAATTGCCAATTCACTAAAAACAAAAACAGAACATATAATGAAAGTAAACTTAGCGCTTCTTGGTGACGGGTCACACAATCAGACTGTGGACAAGAAAAAATCGACGCCTTGGCGAAATCGTCATTTTTCTCAAAACTCAAAATCAAAACCAGCCATAGAATCGCTTTGAAAATGGTACCATTAGATTTACCACATTAATTTACATTTCTTTCTATAAAGTCTTTCTTTGCTAATTTTAAATATGAAGGCCTTTACAGCCATATTTACCAAGATACAGCCATCTCAAATATCAGACAAATCATCATGTTTTCTCAACATATTATTAAGCAAAATGAGTTCAAAAACATCTAGTAATAATTATATTGATCACAATTAAAAATGGGTAATGAAAATTGTCAATTCTATATTGTTTATTTACATAGAGATATATTATTACGAATGGTTCTTAAATGAGAGTATGTATGGTACTTATGTGGGCATATGTATGATACGTATTGGCATATCTATGGTACTTTTATAGGCATATGTATGGTACAAATATGGGCATATGTATGGTACATATATGGGCAAATGTATGGTATTTTAAGGGCAAATATGTGGTACGTATATAGGCATAAGTATGATACCTGTATGGGTAAATACATGGTATTTTTATTGGCATATTTGTGGTACTATTATCGGCATATGTATGGTACGTTTATGGGCATATTTATGGTACTGATATGGGCATGAGTTTGGTAGTTATATGGGCATGTTTATGGTACTTATAAGGCATGTGTATGGTACTTATATGCCCATTCACGTACCATATATATGCCCATACAAGTACCATACATTTGCCCATAGGAGTACATATATGCCCATATAAGTATCATACATATAGCCACATCAGTACCATACATATGCTCATTTAAGTGTCATTCGTAATAATCTATATCTAAATAAATCAAGAATATAGAAAAGACAATTTTTATTACCCATATTTTAATAAGATCAGTATAATTATTATTAGATGTTTTTGAACTTATTTTGCTTAATAATTTGTTGAGAAAACATGATGATTTGTCTGATACTTGAGATGGCTGTATCTTGGTAAATATGGCTGTAAAGGCCTTCATATTTAAAATTAGCAAAGAAAGACTTTATAGAAAGAAATGTAAATTGATGTGGTAAATCTAATGGTACCATTTTCAAAGCGATTCTATGGCTGGTTTTGATTTTGAGTTTTGAGAAAAATGACGATTTCGCCAAGGCGTCGATTTTTTCTTGTCCACAGTCTGATTGTGTGACCCGTCACCAAGAAGCGCTAAGTTTACTTTCATTATATGTTCTGTTTTTGTTTTTAGTGAATTGGTAATTGATTAATTACTTTCCCTAAGCTGTCTGAAGGGAAAGTATCTATGGTACTATAAAATTACCATAGAAATATGTATGGTACTTTTCTGGGCACATGTATGGTACAAATATGGGCATGTGTATGGTACAAATATGGGCATATGTATGGTACATATATTGGGCAAATGTATGATATTTTAAGGGCATATATTTGGTACGCATATGGGCATAAGTATGATACCTGTATGGGTAAATACATGATACTTTTATTGGCATATTTGTGGTACTTTTATCGGCATATGTATGGTACTTATATGGGCATGTGTATGATACTTATATGGGCATGTGTATGGTACTTATATGGGCATGTGTATGGTACTAATATTGACATGTGTACATCCAGGGAAGTAAGAGTTAATTACTAATTGCTTGTGCCTTCAAGGTATAGACAATTGCATAATTTCCCTCAAACTTTTCTTTGAGGGGAATAATTCTTTGCCTCAAACAGCTTAAGGAAAGTAATTAATCAATTGCCAATTCACTAAAAACAAAAACAGAACATATAATGAAAGTAAACTTAGCGCTTCTTGGTGACGGGTCACACAATCAGACTGTGGACAAGAAAAAATCGACGCCTTGGCGAAATCGTCATTTTTCTCAAAACTCAAAATCAAAACCAGCCATAGAATCGCTTTGAAAATGGTACCATTAGATTTACCACATTAATTTACATTTCTTTCTATAAAGTCTTTCTTTGCTAATTTTAAATATGAAGGCCTTTACAGCCATATTTACCAAGATACAGCCATCTCAAATATCAGACAAATCATCATGTTTTCTCAACATATTATTAAGCAAAATGAGTTCAAAAACATCTAGTAATAATTATATTGATCACAATTAAAAATGGGTAATGAAAATTGTCAATTCTATATTGTTTATTTACATAGAGATATATTATTACGAATGGTTCTTAAATGAGAGTATGTATGGTACTTATGTGGGCATATGTATGATACGTATTGGCATATCTATGGTACTTTTATAGGCATATGTATGGTACAAATATGGGCATATGTATGGTACATATATGGGCAAATGTATGGTATTTTAAGGGCAAATATGTGGTACGTATATAGGCATAAGTATGATACCTGTATGGGTAAATACATGGTATTTTTATTGGCATATTTGTGGTACTATTATCGGCATATGTATGGTACGTTTATGGGCATATTTATGGTACTGATATGGGCATGAGTTTGGTAGTTATATGGGCATGTTTATGGTACTTATAAGGCATGTGTATGGTACTTATATGCCCATTCACGTACCATATATATGCCCATACAAGTACCATACATTTGCCCATAGGAGTACATATATGCCCATATAAGTATCATACATATAGCCACATCAGTACCATACATATGCTCATTTAAGTGTCATTCGTAATAATCTATATCTAAATAAATCAAGAATATAGAAAAGACAATTTTTATTACCCATATTTTAATAAGATCAGTATAATTATTATTAGATGTTTTTGAACTTATTTTGCTTAATAATTTGTTGAGAAAACATGATGATTTGTCTGATACTTGAGATGGCTGTATCTTGGTAAATATGGCTGTAAAGGCCTTCATATTTAAAATTAGCAAAGAAAGACTTTATAGAAAGAAATGTAAATTGATGTGGTAAATCTAATGGTACCATTTTCAAAGCGATTCTATGGCTGGTTTTGATTTTGAGTTTTGAGAAAAATGACGATTTCGCCAAGGCGTCGATTTTTTCTTGTCCACAGTCTGATTGTGTGACCCGTCACCAAGAAGCGCTAAGTTTACTTTCATTATATGTTCTGTTTTTGTTTTCAGTGAATTGGTAATTGATTAATTACTTTCCCTAAGCTGTTTGAGGCAAAGAATTATTCCCCTCAAAGTAAAGTTTGAGGGAAATTATGCAATTGTCTATACCTTGAAGGCACAATTAAGCAATTAGTAATTAACGCTTACTTCCCTGGATGTACACATGTCAATATAATTACCATACACATGCCCATATAAGTACCATATACATGCTCATATAAGTACCATACACATGCCCATATAACTACCATATACATGCCCATATCAGTACCATAAATATGCCCATAAACGTACCATACATATGGCCGATAAAAGTACCACAAATATGCCAATAAAAGTACCATGTATTTACCCATACAGGTATCATACTTATGCCCATATACGTTCCACGTATATGCCCTTAAAATACCATACATTTGCCCATATATGTACCATTCATATGCCCATATTAGTACCATACATATGCCCATATTTGTACCATACATATGCCCATAAAAGTACCATTAGATATGCCCATACGTATCATACATATGCCCACATAAGTACCATACATACTCTCATTTAAGAACCATTCGTAATAATATATCTCTATGTAAATAAACAATATAGAATTGACAATTTTTACTACCCATTTTTAATTGTGATCAATATAATTATTATTAGATGTTTTTGAACTCATTTTCCCTAATAATATGTTGAGAAAACATGATGATTTGTCTGATATTTGAGATGGCTGTATCTTGGTAAATATGACTGTAAAGACCTTCATATTTAAAATTAGCAAAGAAAGGCTTTACAGAAAAAAATGTAAATTAATGTGGTAAATCTAATGGTACCATTTTCAAAGCGATTCTATGGCTGGTTTTGATTTTGAGTTTTGAGAAAAATTACGATTTCGCCCGGGCTACAATTCTTTCTTGGCAGCTGAGCTGTGTGTGGAGCCGTCACGTCCTGAGTCGCCATGTTTCCTGTCATCTTTTGGTCCGGATTTTGTTAATTGATTTATTAACTGCCTATCTTCTATATCTATGAAATGAGGATGTCTGTTTGTGTAAGGTTGAAGGCAAGAAGTTAGTTTGTTTAGTTCATTTATTATGCACCCCATACCCATCTTGTGGGCGGTAGTGGAAAGAGTTAGAAACTAGAAACTGAGCTTTGCATGGTGACTAGTGGGTGGTGTAGGCAGTCAAATTGCTTTTGGGGTCCACCCCATGACCCTCATTGTATGAAAGGGATTATATGTATTAGTGTATTTAATAACTCTGTACAATAATATGTGCTCTCCCTTATAATATAATGTCTTCACTGATTAGCTAGGTTTATTAACTGTTTATATTATTTAATTTTATCACTATTAGTATAAAGTCAAAATTATTGCTTGTATAATTTCCTATCTTCAATAATTTCATTGTTTTTTGTTTATTGAGCATATTAATTCACACGTTTTATATAGTACAGTATTTGTCGTATCTAATACCTGTAGTTAGAATGCAATAGTTAGCCTAGTATGCAAAGCTCAATCTGCCTAACAGGCAGTGATTTTCGCCAGTTTCAAATACTGAATTTCTTTTCAGACTGGTTTATTAGAGTATTATTATATTTTACAAAGAACATGAATTACTGACTTAGATTAGACTTGATAAATTTTTTGTTAGTTTTAATTGAAATTAAAAAATTATTAAATTTCTGTTCTTAGTGATATTGTGGCAGGGGTGGGGGGGAGGGAGGGAGGGAGGGAGGGAGAGGGAGAGAGAGAGAGAGAGAGGGGGAGAGAGAGAGGGGGGGAGAGAGAGAGAGAGAGAGAGAGAGAGAGAGAGAGAGAGGGGGAGAGAGAGAGGGGGGAGAGAGAGAGAGAGAGAGAGAGAGAGAGAGAGAGAGAGAGAGAGAGAGAGAGAGAGAGAGAGAGAGAGAGAGAGACAGAGACAGAGAGAGAGAGAGAGAGAGACACACACACACCCGGGTATTACCTGTTCTCCCTATAATATAAGTATATACAGTATAAAAGGATAATTAAAGAATAACAGTGTATTAAATTTGTATTTAGAAATATTCATTATTTTGCTTAAAGGACTTAGTGACAACATTATTTCACTTGCTATAAAGATAATCCTTATTAAATAAGATTGTGACTACAATAAACCAACGTTTAGTTATAACTGAAATAAAGCAGTATTTAGTTTAAGTGTGTGTGGTAACTGTCTAGCACTCGAGAGCATAATGGTTGTCGAGTGTCTGTTGAATTTATAAAAACTCTTCTATATACAGATAAAAAAAATAATTGAGCTAAACAGATGATCTCAAAATCGGAAACGAGGCAGCATCGCTTCCAGTACTGTTGAATTGTGCTCTCCGACACTGTTGTCTCGTTTTTTTGATGGTATATAACTCGATGTTGAAATTTCAGTTGTCGGTGAATATTCTGATTAGATACACTTGTAGCTGTACTAACAGTATCATTGATTAAACTACTTGTAGCATCATTGAAAGAAGCACTGACAGTATCATTGAAAAAAGCACTGACAATATCATTGAAAGAATCATGGCAGTATCATTGAAAGAAGCACTGACAGTATCATTGAAAAAAGCACTATCATTGAAAGAAGCACTGACAGTATCATTTGGTTGGTTATACTCTATGGAGGATACCCTCTCGTCATCCAGATTAACCGGTTCATTGTCTGATACTTCTCTGGAGTTACTGGTTTTTGAAATACCAAGTGCCAGAGTAGTTAAATTTCCAGTTTCTTCACTACTCATATCCTTCAGAGATTGATGAATTATAGTCCTCATTAGTATCATTATCAGTTCTTTCAGCAATCAGATATGAGCTGTTGAATATCGAAATAATCTGGTGCATCAAGTACAGATGTTGTATTATCAATGGCTGTCCCATTGGTCAAGTTCCAGGCACTGAGTAGTAAACTGGCATCTAGAGAATGTGGTTGCAAACTGTTATCATACTACTTGAGATTTGAAGATTTGACTTCTTCACCATCTGGATAAGGAGATTACGCAACCACAACCAGTGCTGTGTTTTCTCTGTCCTCAATACTTTTCATTATAGAAATTGCATTGACTTCTTTCTGGTCTTCAAGTACTACATCTTTTTCTTCCAAAATACTGGTATAGTCTTCATCCAAGACTTCCAGAATAATGTTTTCTGTTCTTGCTGAATAGTATGATGTAGACATTTTATGATCTTCAATTTAATTCTTAAGTGAGCTGCAGGAATCAATCTCCTGGAGCTGGTCATCAAGCACAGACCCTGTCTTTGTCCACTGTCGGTGGGACAGCTATGGTAATACTGCTGTTAGTGCCATTTACCATTGCATTGCCGAGATCTGTACTGCTGTTCGAGTCCCTGTTGCAGTCTCCAGGAGGATCCTCATCACACTTATGTAATTCCTCACATTGCAGCCTCCTATCCACACAAGAAGATTCCAAACCTTCAACTTCATTTAAAACGTCGTCCTCCTCAACATGCATATCTACCAAGCCATCATCTGTGTTCTCTTCAGGAGTGCGTATATGAATGTCGTTCTTTTCAACACCAGAGGAGGCCATGGCGCATGCATAAGGTATCTCATCTTCAGACTCACAGTCATCAATGCAATTACAAACATACAACCAACGGATGCATTTCCCCCTATTATACTGCAACTCCTTGTCTGTGCAGACTGCCTTGGTCGAGGCACCTCCCTCACACTCCATTTCTGGTTTATTTTCTTTGGTGATGTGCATATCCTTCGTAGATGGGAAGGCGGCACAGAAGGTAATGTCCTCGTCCTTTGAGGTGGGACAGTCAGGAACGCCATCATACAGCTGCTAGTGTTCACACATCAGCCTCCATCTAGGCAATGTGGCTCGCCAGGGCCTCAGGCAGAAAAGCCACACACAGCCCTAGACTCGTCCCATCTGCAACCAAAAGTAAAGTTACTATCCTTCATTAATGGTGTTCATCTTCAGATGAAAGAAGGTCTCTCCAAGATACTATGATTAAGAAAGATCTCTTCAAGACACCAAGATGAAGGAAGAAAGTGTCAAGACATATGATGAAAGAAGTTCTCTACAAGACACTAGGATAAAGAAAAATCTCTGTAAAGATACAGTAATGAATGAAAGTTTCTTCAAGACTCTACAGTGAAAGAAAAAGATCTTCTCAAAAGCCCAAGTCTTTACATTAAAGAAGATGATCTCTATATAAAAAAATAAAAGGCAAATATTAAATTTTTAAAGAAAAAAGTTATTATACTGTATATAAAAGAAAACAAAAGCTCATTAACTGAGACTTTTAAAGACAAAATATTTCTCCCAGAACAATAAGGTTCTACCAGAGTCGAGAGTAGGATCATACATGGTAACAAGTGTCACGTTCGAATAAGGCAGCAGAAAAGAATAATGAAACATGTGATATACACAAATGAAAAACTGACCCCACACTTCACCACGAAGACTCCGCTCCACCTATGGAAGCCGGTCGGCCGAGCGGACAGCACGCTGGACTTGTGTTCCTGTGGTCCTGGGTTTGATCCCAGGTGCCGGCAAGAAACAATGGGCAGAGTTTCTTTCACCCTATGCCCCTGTTACCTAGCAGTAAAATAGGTACCTGGGTGTTAGTCAGCTGTCATGGGCTGCTTTCTGGGGGTGGAGGCCTGGTCGAAGACCGGGCCGCGGGGACACCAAAAAAGCCCCGAAATCATCTCAAGATAACCACCTCATTATCAAGGATTAGCTCTTGTTGAGACCCAAGATTATGAAAAGCTCTTGACGAACCAAGAACCAATCTTGACTTATTCCTAAACGCCCGTTTTACCATGGCTGTTACTATTCGAAACAGCTTACCAGGTAGTATAATACGATGTGAGATCGCCGAATTGTTTCAGGCATAGGCTAGACATATATACGAGTGTGCACGGGTGGCTATAAATAGGAGCCGCCTCCTATGGGCCAATAGCTGCTGCCTCATATGGGCCAATAGCTGCTGCCTCATATGGGCCCGCATGAACACTCCAGAACCTTGGAGGTCTTGGGCTCCCAATGGACACTCCACCATCTTGGAGGTCTTGGAGCTCCCCGACAGACACACACCAGAACTTTGGAGGTCTTGGGGCTCCCCATCTTTCAATGGAAATTAAATATACCAATTTATTGATCTGCAACAGCCCTAACCATTGAAATTAATTATCTTATACCTGTAATTCACTTTATTTTTATGTCAATGATGTAATATACATTAAATATTCAATAACAATACATTAATTATTTGTTTATCAAAAATGTTGCCTCTGTGAGAGGGGGTAAGGTTCTGATCTCCATAAGACTATACAAGTCTTATGTGGTTGCACACTGATATGCTATGGTTGCTATGGCTGATATGACTCATGGGGGTGGGGGAGGGGGACACCACCTCAGGGCGCCACCAACTCTCCTCCATAAATATTAAATATCATACGTATTTTTTTAATAACCTTCAAGATGTTATGAGACATAATACACCCATCTTGATCGTTGTGACCATATCATGCAAGTTTCAGTCAAGTTGCCTTACCTCATTTTACACGTGTCAAATCACTATGTCTTCTTGTCACTCGAGGTCTCTTCTTTGTGATGTGGTCTAAATTACAGTTTTTCCGTTTGAATCGAGTTTTCATGGAATGTACTGGACACTGCCGTGATTGTTTTCCATCAACAGCATCAGAAAATTTTGACGTCTTGTTGCACAAATAAATTTCCCGATGCTCACACTGAAGCTCATGAGGTTTCTTGACATGACAAGCAATATGAACAAGCTTTAGGTTGCCGCTGGAGTTTTTGGCAATACCATTTTTATGGCAGAACAGTAAGTTATAAAAGTAGGACAAGTTCACTACTGATGCCTTTGGTCCTGAGAGAGCTGATTTTAATGTAGGAAGAACTGTCCTTGATTTTTCAACTCTGAAAAGTAAATTATTTGCAAATAAAATCAAACTAAAAATAAATGTGTTCTGAATATGAATAACCACAAGATACAAAATGAAGTTGACTCATAATACTAACAAACTAAGGTGCATGATAGTAAACACTGGTACTTGCCAGGTTTATCGTTTGCTTATCAAATACAGTACACTGCTCATAAAAGAGCTTTCTGTTGGAATCCTGCGAGACATACAAAATGTCTCCATAGGCAAGGTAGAGTTGCATATATAAAATACAACCCCTAACTTAGGTGTATGAGATAACATTTGAAGTATGAGATAATTATTAGAAAAGATGATTACAATCGATGAGTCACAATAATGTGGCTGAAGATATGATAACCAAACCACAAACAGAAGATGAAGAGACGACAATTCACTCCGTCCTGAACCATTATCAAGTCAATTGTCAATCGACTATCACAACTATTATTACAATCGACTTGACAATGGTCCAGGAAGGACTGAAACGTCGTTGTCTCTTCATCTTTTGTTGTGTGGTTTGGTTATCATGATTACAATCATTACTTACTTGTTCTTACTTACATTATGAGAGTAAGAACAAGTAAGCAAGTACACAAGTATACCATGAGAGTAGGAACAAGACCGGAACACGAAAATGCCAATATAGAAGACACTGCTCAACATGCTACACCCAATACACCCGATTAATCTCTGTATGTGGATCGGACATTTATGGCCTTTTACTTGGATTGGTCATGATTGGTCAGTCATGGTGCTTATTAACTAAGCTCCATGACTGATCAACCCCCGAGGACACTCATGGATCCATTTGGGTACAGTTTTTCATCAAATTCAGGCGCACATACAGTTTTAAAAGCATGACAATTGAGAGCAAAGGAATTAAGTCGGCAATAACAGAAAAATACATGAACCCTATATAACGATGCACACCCATGGACGATGCTGTACTATAAATAATGTTCAACCCTGCAAGCAAAATTCATTGAGTGCAGCTCAAAATTGCACTCAAGATATACATTTCATATCCCTTAATATACAGATATATATAATTATTTCTTGAAAGTTACAACATGCAATTTTTTTCAACTTCAACTTACACATGATCAAGATTCCATGTAGAAAATATGATTCTTGCCTCTCTTGATGTGTATGGGTTGATAAAATGAATGCTATCACACTTGTTCTTATCGTACGGTCCCTCACACTCGAAGAGGCCATGGGAATCACACAGACGTTCACTGGGTGCAGCTGTGCGGTCAAAATATTTTCTATTATACCTGTGTAAGAAGTATTATGTTTGTAAAAACACATGATATATTGATTAAATAGTACAAGTGCAAGTAAAATGCTAAAATATTTTACCAATGTGTAACTTGTAACCTTTAATTATCAAGCAAAACAAAGAAAAACATAAATAGAAGGGGAGTGGTAGGACAAAAGAACATGGAACTGCATTTGTGAGGGAAGGGACCCAATAATCTCCTCTAATGCTTGATGCGTGCTTTTCTCCAAGCCTATAGCCCCCCTCTTCCCTTCCAGCAAGAGGTGGTACCTACTTCTATTATTAGCCTTAAAAAATACAATTATATTTAAAAAAAATATACAGAAGGACACGGTACAGTGGTTGAATAGTTATGTAAAATGCGTACTATATTTAATTACCATACAAAATATTTTGGGCATTGCACTAACATAAACAGTTGAAACTCTCACTTGGTAAAAGCCAAAGAAGACTGAGGGACTCTCCATAAGTCAAAGATAAAGAATAACAGTAGAGCACTGATATTATAAGCAATGTGTAGTGAAATTTATGATTCAATTTTAAAACCTGACCAACAAAACTGTCCAAGGTTTGATTTCCTAGACCAAACCAGAGTTTGGGCATGTTTCATAACGCCTGACGTATCTGTTCACCTAGAAGTAAATAGGTACCTGGGAATACATATCAGGCTTCCTGTCCTCAACAATGGGAACCATTCAATGGGGAAATTCAGTACAGTACTGGCAAATAATACTATTTCAGTACATCAAACTGACAAAATGAAATAATAAACAAAAAATGTCTCACTAATTTTGTAACAGAATTAAAAAAATAAACCTGCAATGGCACTTTCAGATGGCAGTGAAAGGAAGCTAGCAGAGGACTGAAATGACAATCAGTGCTATTATTAGGAATTAAATGAGCGAGAGCCAGACAACAAAACTGCAGAGTGAAGTTTTGGGAGAAATGTTATTTATTTCATTATCTTTACCCCATTTCCAACTTGAATGGGGTTGGAAGCATTACCTCAGCATAAAATGATGAACAATGTAACACAGTGAAAATTGGTTAAACACATTAAAAATTAACAATATCCCTCGCCCATATTATATAATTAACAATCTATAATATCAAGGGTAAACAATGTACTACTACTCTTAAGCAGTCATCAACAACAGCACCCCACCACATAAGACAAGGTGTCCAGTACTCCTAATGAGATGTCATATTTGGGAAATATTACTCGTGAAAAACAAGGTACAAAAATGGAATTTGGTAAAATGTTTTCAAGTTAACAAGGATAAAAATAGGAGCACACTGCAAAGAAATTACAATGGATAGCTGGCATTTATTAAATAAGTATGTACATGGTCATGCTATAATTTACCATGATCACAAAATGAAAAAAATGGTGAAAATACTTCAACTATTTCTATTTGGACAAAGGGGGTTATATGTATGTGATTATGTGAATTTTAAAACAGTACAATAAGCAGTTCCCCAACGAAATGTGAATGAAGTACTTTTTATTTATTTAGGTCTATATGAAAACAAACGTGTACTCCTGATTAACATATGTATAAACATTGTAGTACACACTGATAAGCAGGGCTAAAATAAGAAAATGATAAATGCCAAGGTAAAATGTGGAATACTATTAAATTTTGTCGATTCATGTCATATAACAGAATAACTGTAGTACAGTAATTGCATTGTCACTAAATGATTTTCACTACTGAGAAAAAATCACAATTGAATAACAAATAAATCATTTTGATTCACTAGAAGACAGTCAATTCACTGGAAGTCCAAATGTCTTACCTACAGCTAGACAACTGCTGCGTGAAGAACGTAATAGCTTGTCTTTGTGGCGAGCCTTCCGGTGGATCGTTGTGAAGAAGTTCTTGTTTCGTCTGATATAGGTAACTTCGAATCCTAGTCTCAGCGCTGTTTTGCATGACAGCTTCTTTTGTTTTAAACTTGGTGTTTAGTCCTGTGAATGCAAAATTATTAACAATTTCTAAAGCGCAAAATACTACAAATAAAATCGACTGATTAAATTGGAATTCATTTATTAGTTGACCTAAATGACTACACAGAACCTCATTAAATTTTGAACAAAACAAGAAAAGTATATAATAACCATATAATACTGGGATCCAGTATTAGTTTGGTTCATAACTGAAATGAACAGAAATGGTGGCCATCACCTTGGGCTAAATCTATATAAATACATTATAATAAGCCAGGTATATATGAAGATAAAATTAAAGGGCATAAAGAAGTAAGTAATTATCAAAACGAAGGCACCAAACTGGGAAGGACAAAGAAAAGTGTGAATATGAGAGAAACATTAATGTTGAACAAGTCAATTATGTTAGGACATAATTAGGATGGGAACAATTTAATGTGACTTAGAGAAAAAGACAAGAAAGTTACCTCTGAACCATTCAAAATCACTGTCTCGGGAACTCACTGATGCTACTTCCTCAGAAACTTTAGCAAGAAGCTCTAAGAGTTCTTTTGCCTTGGCAGAACTTTTGGCCTCTTGCAAATATTCAAGAACTCTATCATGAATTTTTGGCTGGCACTGAAGACATGCATTTAGGAAAACTGCTAACTGATGGATGAAATCTGGTGCTCTATATTCTTCTGATGGTGACACTTGCAGCTCTGTATTACTCACGAGAACTTCAAAATACTCCTTGTCAACTTCTGTACCATCGACTAAAGTGACAGTGAGTTCTTTCTCCTTCTGAAAAATAGGCTAAATATATATACACTTGTTTTCTCATATATATTTAAGGTGAAGTAACTATATTTTACTTATATAACTATAATAAAAAGAAAGGGCTAAGCCAGAATGACTATATAGCAATTGGAAGCCCAACCACTAGCACTATCGCAGAATTAACACCAACCCTGCAAGAGGCGAGGGTGTTTTCTATTGACAAACATAAATGATTGAGCTCTGATATATAGAGTAATTACCATACCTTGGCTGACACACACACATTGACCTGAATATACTAAATAATTTTTTTTACCATGAATATGCAGCTTCCTTACTAATGCTTTTATAAAAGGGATAAACAGTAAAACTTGAAGTTTTAATGGGTTCCTAGGATTCATATTCTTGTTCAAAACATAATATACTAAATACAGTGCAACTTAAAAAAACTCAGACCTCAAAACATCTTAAAAGAGCAAAACAATTTTACTATTAGAATAGTTCACATGAACACAGAACAGAGGACCCAAATTGTAATTTCCAACTGATCATATTTTTTTAGCACTTTTTCTGTTCATAAAAATTATAGTAAATATAAACATAATACAAATTTTGCTTGAAATATTGTATTATTCTTCTGCTGTATTATAAATGTTAAAATTCCTTAAGTATACTGTAATGAGTTTTTAATGTTGGTAGCCCTAATATTACATACATTGAATATGTCCCAACTATGGGATCTCTTCCTATGTGTTAGCCTGGTGTTCTCTTGTTAATAATGGAATATCATTAAATTTTCTCTCAATGCCCCACTATTTGAAAAGCAAAAATATCTACCAGAAAGAGTGTTCAGGTTAAGATAAGCAGCTGGATGAAAAGGTATCTTAACATTAAAGACAAAAATGCTAAATTTATTTGGAAAAATGATCATGGCTGGCAGACAAGTTGGGCATTGGGGCTGACACTGTTCCCTGACATGACCAGAAAAATAAATTTTAGTGGGTCGGCTTTCTATGAATATGATGAAGCAGTTTACAGGTGCTTTAACGCAATTAGCCAAGATAAATATAATCTTCAAAAGCCTTAGTAAACTAAATATAGTTATCATGCAGTGCACTTTTATTATTATTAATAATATAATCATTATTATTATTATTAAATTACAAATTAATTTTGTATATTATTTGAAACTTTGAAGAAAGATGTGGTCTATCGTCTGCTTTTAGAAATTACCGAAGAATTTAGCGATGAAGTGCGAATATAGGCAAAATGTTTTTAAATCCAGGCTTTACTTAAATTTGAAATGAGTTTGGCAGGACTGACAGATAATCTTTGATTTGCACTGGGAAAGAGAGGTTATAAAATCTGGGTAAAGCAAAAACTGTGTGCCAATAACCTGCAGGAGGTCTGGTCGAGGACCAGGGACGCTGAGTCCCGAAATCATCGCAAGGTAACTGCACGAGTTTGCCTGTTCCACACTTTCCACAGTAAAACAGACATATTAGTGTTACCTAAGGCTTGATCCACTTTTCAGACAGATATACAGTACAACACTTAATCAAGTCTAGAATACTGAGATACACAAAGATTGGCTGCACAGCTGGAGACAGGAAGCCTGTTAATTCTATGTAATCAGATACCAGGGGAGTATGGGGACTGGTGTGAGTGGCATCCTGGGCCCCTGTTCTCAACAATGTGAAACCATATGCATTCCATTTACATTTTGCCCGGAAGGGCGAGTTTATTGGGCAGCGCCACTCATCCTGCGAGTGGACATACCACCATAGCACAACACCCCCCAATAGTGGTCCGTCTAATTACCACAAGCTACCACAAGCTACACAAGCTTCACAAAGCTTCCTGGTAATACATTAGTAATGAATAAACATGATATATTTACTCATTATAATGTTAGTGCTGAATGTACAACATAAAAAAATATAATTTTAATCTGAAAAAGTATCTTTTTATAAAGAAATTAGACGAAAATAAAGAGCTGGTGACGCAAAATCAAGTCGACGATCCAAGCGTTGGTTAGGTTAGGTTAGGTTAGGTTAGGTTAGGTTAGGTTAGGTTAGGTTAGGTCAGGTCAGGTCAGGTCAGGTCAGGTCAGGTTAGGTCAGCCTAACCTAACATATCATATTTATTCATTACTAACGTATTGCCAGGAAGCTTTGTGAAGCTTGTGTAGCTTGTGGTAATTAGACGGACCCCCTGTATATGCTAGACAAGAATCATTCAAGTATTTAAAGCTACCACACTGCTCATATTGAGAAATAAGAGTTGCTCACCTTAACTTTTAGAATACTTCGGCACTTTCTTAAGAAGTCTTTGTAGGTCGAGGCCACGACTCCGACCCTCCTGCCAGGGGCAATGACGACGAAGTGTCGCGACATGTCGGAAAGGTTCCTCCTCCTCCACTATGCTCCGTCTCTGTGAGCTTGGCTCTAATGCCTCTTGTGATAAGCGCTGTGCCCTCGAAAGCAAGTTATCCTCTTTTTTATGATACATGCAGTGTGGTCAAAGGCTATTATCCTCTCCCTGAAGGCTGTAGGGGTTGAGCGTGAAATTGAAATAAGTTTATTGAGGTAAAATACACAGAAAGGGATGAGGTAGCTCAAGCTATTCTCACCCCGTTCAGTACATCGTGTTAATACATACATATAAACATATCACAAACAATAAACATATTACCAAACATTCTGAGAGATAAACATCTACATTTCCTGGTTGAGCTTGTGTCTCATATCGTTGATTTTGGGCTGACGACGGCATTCTTGACTCCTCTACCCATGACCACGTCCTTCCTGTTGACAAACTGATTACATTTGGCACTCACAATCTCCATCAATAAATTATTTCATGTTTGTAATCTGCATTGCGATAAAGAAATATATTTTTACGGTAATTTAAAAAAGCTAGATAGCTACATGAATTGGATATTACTGAAACTTATATGTGTAATACTATCATCGTGGGAGATAATGAACGCACAAAATAATTTATTAATTATTGATACAAAAAATTAATTGGCTTTGTTATTATTCAACAATGAACAATGACAAGAATGTAAAAAAACTACTGTATATATAATAAATAAAAATTAAAATAAATATTACTCACAAATCTACCCCCCATCTAACTTACGTTATCTGTGCATGGGGTTCAACCACTGCAAACTACCTCAAGCCCATTATCACCCAGCAAAAAATCAACTATCAAAACCATAACAAATTCTACGAACGCTCTAAATTAATACCCAACCACTTGGGCTGGACAGTAGAGCGATGATCTCGCGTCATGCAGGTCGACGTTCAATCCCCGACCGTCCAAGTGGTCGGGCACCATTCCTTTCCCCCCGTCCCATCCCAAATCCTTATCCTGATCCCTTCCCAGTGATATATAGACGCTATCGCTTGGCACTTTCTCCTGATAGTTCTAAATGAATACTTTTCATCAGTGTTCAAACTAGAAAGTTTAGTAAACAAGCCAGTACTCAGACAAATCTTTACAGCAGGCGAAGAAAATGAATTAAGGTATATACCCATAACATGTGATATAATCAGGAAAATCATTGACAAACTGAAAGATCTAAAAGCCCCAAGTGTGGCTGGAATTCAATATAAAGTTGTTAAGAAACTGGAAGATGAACCACTGAAACTCCCTTTCAGAAAATCTCTGGACCAAGGGACAGTTTCCACTAGCTGGAAATATGCAAGCATCACCACTATTTCCAAAAAAACGCGGAAATAGCCCAGCAGAAAATTACCCTCCGATCAGTTGGGCCTTGCACATCTGCAAGCTCATGGGCACACCTGGGTTTACACAATGAGTTTATTCCACCACCACACGCAGTTTACTCTCGACATTCATTTGCAGTATAGCTGGATACAATTATGGAGACAATGGTTATATTCTGCAGCTGGCGCGTGTATACTCCCTTGCTACTCCAACTATGTATTGTTTACAATGCTGCTACACATGTTAAATACATGTATCAACCTATTTCTTGTGCGTTCTCGTTATATCCCTAATCGCGTACTGTATTCATTTTTACAGCCAGTCAAGACTATGTAATTTGGAACTGAAAAGAATAATTTATATTAAAAACTCAACATAGCATTCGACTCTATCTTCATCGCTTTAGGGCCTATTAGTGTATGTTCAACGACCACCTGGCTAGTTAATGGCAGTGAAGATCCATATTAAAGTTTGACGAATATTGCCTTCTCGAAAGTACGTTGTTGTTGTTATAGATTCAGTTACTCGGAATAAGTTCCAAGTAGCACGGGCTATGGTGAGCCCGTAACTTACCTGGTACAGGAGCGGGACTGCTCTCGAAAACAGCATATTTCTATATATATCCCTCCCCCCTCATCCCACATCCCTCTTCCCCCACCCCATCTCCCCCTTCCATAACCCCCTTCCCAATACATACAAAATACGAGTTATTTTTTTTACAAAGCTTTAGCAAAAGTTTTCGATATTTTAGAATCGGGAAAATGCCGTAGAGTGTTCGGCTGAACTGACACCTGCATTGAACGCATGCAACAGCGCGCCGGTACAAGGCCTTGCAAATGTATTTAGTACGTGCTTGTATGTATGTAGACACGTCATGTACACTATTGGAAAAGCCTTTGATCCAAACATTCCTGTATGACGAATAAACAGCAGCGTGTAGTGGTGCGTGAATATCGCCCAGTTCGTATATACACTGCTGTTGTTCAGAGCCTTTGTGTCCAGGCAAGATCAAATGTCGCACTTATACAGATCTATCAATTGTTCTGATTTTGAAGTGAGTGAAGAGAGAGAGAGAGAGAGAGAGAGAGAGAGAGAGAGAGAGAGAGAGAGAGAGAGAGAGAGAGAGAGAGAGAGAGAGAGAGAGAGAGTGAGAGTGAGTGTGAGAGAGAGAGAGAGAGAGAGAGAGAGAGAGAGAGAGAGAGAGAGAGAGAGAGAGAGAGAGAGAGAGAGAGAGAGAGAGAGAGAGAGAGAGAGAGAGAGACAGACAGACAGACAGACAGACAGACAGACAGACAGACAGACAGACAGACAGACAGACAGACAGACAGACAGACAGACAGACAGACAGACAGACGATGATAACTAAACAAAAATTTGCTGCTCGATCTGAGGCAAAAACTTGATGCTCGGCGCTGAAATTAATACCTCCATGGTGAATTTGAACTTTAATGGGCATGGAGACCCGCGTGCTGAACCTAGCAAGCAAGGCAGCTGAGGAACTTTCAGCACCAAAGCACGTCTCGAACCGCCTACACGACAGCAGACCTGGTAAAACACCCTATATGAAGTACAAGTTTGTTTGCATCTTGAGTATGTACCACTCACGTGGATGGCTGGCCTCTCCCTTCATCATATTTCCTACTTCTTGTCACTGTGGAGAATCCCAGTGAGAAGACATCTGAATTCTTGACCCATTGTGGTTCAAGTAGTCAGTATATTAAAGCCTTCAACTCCAGAGAGTTGAAGTACCACCTCTTGGATGGGCTTAATCTTCATCAATCAGAGAGAGATGTGGTGGAACATTGTAGTGCAAAAGGTCAATTTTTTTAAGATTCTCCACCTGACCCAACTTCATGCACAACCAAAACACGGTATATAATTACAGCACAAGATGCTTAACCATAATTTACGGGCTCACCATAGCCCGTGCTACTGGAACTTCTTGTTCTGAGCAGCTGAATCTAAAACAACAACAATATGCTTAACCACCACAAAAATGAAAACAAAATATTTTATGCTTGCTGTGGAATTCTCCACTTAAATTATGTTATTTTGCGTAGATAGTCATTAAACCATGTCAAACAACTATAGCCTCACAGACCAGGGGCCAGATTCACGAAAGCACTTACGCAAGCACTTACGAACGTGTACATCTTTCCTCAATCTTTGACGGCTTTGGTTACATTTATTAAACAGTTTACAAACATGAAAACTTGCCAATCAACTGTTGTTATTGTTACAAACATCCTCCTGGTGCTTCGGCGCTCATCAACTGTTTAACAATTGTAAACAAAGCCGCCAAAGATTGAGAAAAGATGTACAGGTTCGTAAGTGCTTTCGTGAATCTGGCTCCAGGTAATTACCAACGAAGGCCAGGCTGTTAGAGTAGAAAAAAACTAATATAATTGTAACTTATTAAATTGAAGCTCATAACTGATAAAAATAATAGTAAAATTGAAATTATTTATTAAATTAATGGCTGGTGTCAGGTTTCAAGTGAGGTGATTGAGGACAATAACTCGCAATAACTTGTAGGACTCATTTGGAATACCCAGCGATATTCTATTGAGATCTGATGTCAGTTATATATGAAAAAAAAATGAGAAATAGAAAAAGAGAACTTGAAAAGAAAAAGAAACAAAGACTGATGGAATAAAAATTGAAAACGAAACTTGTGATAAAAATTCGAATTGAAAATGTGAATTCGAAGCTCACGAGATAAAAGTCAAAATTCTTACTGGCTGGTATATGAAGCCTGCGTTCTGCACGCACTCACGCACGCACGCACTCACGTACGCACACACTCACGCACGCACGCACTCACGTATGCACGCACTTACACACACGCACGCTGACATGCCCTCCCTCAGTGTTCATGAGGTACAAAACCAGTTGTACTTTCAAGAGTTAGGAGCGACATGATCACCGTATACAAGATTCTCAAAGGATAGGGGTAGATAAAGACAGACTATTTAACACAAGTGGTACATACACTATGTGACACAGGTGGAAAATGAGTGCCCAAATGAGCCATAGAGACATTATTATTTTTTTCAGTGTCAGAGTAGTTAACAGATGGAATGCATTAGGCAGTGATGTAGTGGAGGCAGACTCCTTACACAGTTTCAAATGTAGATATGATAGAGCCCAGTAGGCTCAGGAACCTGTACACCAGTTGATTGACACACACACACACACACACACACACACACACACACACACACACACACACACACACACACACACACACACACACACACACACACACTCACACACACACACACACACACACACACACACACACACACACACACACACACACACACACTCACACACACACACACACACACACACACACACACACACACACACACACACACACACACACACACACTTGCTTCATTATTCCCCTCAAGACTAGAGCGACATATTTCTGCTGGGTTTTACCTCAACAGAGAGACGTGACGTGATTTGTAAACACCCCAACATACCTCCATAAAGGCACTGATCTCATGCACTTAATTTGTCGTAAATGGCACCAGGATGGAAAGTGTCGTAATTCTCAGTACTGGGAAGGAATTGTGATTATATGCACAAGGAATGGAATTATCAGGGGTCAATCAACAGCAGGAGGGTCAAAAACCATAATTTACTGCCCAACCAGCAGGTATATTTCAGTCCTGGACATAATCCTGAACAAAAGTAAACTCTAGACGTATTTACACCGCGAAATGGGGGTACACCTCTTTGTGAATATCCCATGATCGGCGAATTACCACCCAGAGTTCGAATGGTCAAAATATCGCCAGGTCTTGAATGACATTTTAGAAGTTATAAACTCATTTACAAGGAATAACATCTTTTACAGGGGTTTAAAGCCTTTAACAAGAGTCTCTTTTCAGAGGTCATGGGTTCCATGAAATGCGTTTCGTGTTTTTAAAGAGGATTAAAGTCCCATTTTTATCCTCGTCACCCTTGTATGCCATTTGTAATGAGATCAAACCTCCTCGTCTGGACGTTATTATCTCTCTAGTGATTCCAGTCACCTGGAAACAATATTATTTTAACCCGTATCCTAAGCGTTGCCATGGTGACATTCCAGCAGATAATTGCATGACTAGTGAGAAGGTTTTTATAGACTTAGCATATGCTAATAATTAGCTAGATAGCTTCCTTATGCTTTTATATAGTATACTTAAGGCAATTAACAAGAAACATGAATATGGAATAGGATAGGCTTGGTGTAGTCGCAGAATCAATTGGGAGAAGATACTCTTTAATGCAAATCTAATTAGTTTTGTCGGTGACAGGAAGTGTATAACAGTTGTGTAACTCACGGGAACCTATTTATTGCTGGGTGAACAGACGCATAAAGTGAAGGAAACGCGCCCAACCATTTCTGTCCAGCCTGGGCCTCGAATCAAGAAGCCCCGATTGTGAGTTAACAACGAAGCCAACTGTGTTAAAAGGCCATTTCAAGAAGCACTGAAACAATTGTTTGAGTGTCTGAAAATATATTATGGCACAACACACTCCACAGGAATCATACGCCATATTTCACACTTAACTCCATAAAAATGGCCTGGAGTGTTTATAATTATTTAACAATTCATAAAGCATTTAACTTAGTCCTACCCTGACCAGCCTATGTCCTGTACCCAAGTCCATTCACCCTGCAAATTCAGACGAGACTAGCCCCAAGCTAACCTGGCTTTAATCCGCCCTCAAACTCTGGAGAGACAGACAGACAGATATTCTCTCTTATAGTACAGATTTAATTTCAGCTGCTGAGTTAATCATTATACACGCTAAAAATTCTTAATTATAGAGCTAAGTATAGTTATGCTCAAAACTTTATTAATTTACAGGCAGGTGTTGGTTGCCAGTATAATCGCGTTGCCAGAGAGCAGGCAAGTGGTGTGTGTGAGGTGTGAAATCTGCTCAGCTTTGAGCCTTTCATGGGAGTACAATCCTCTGTATTGGTCGCTGTCTGCAATAACAATCCTGGAATGATGTTATTGCAATTACGATTGTTTAATTTATTATTATCCTTATTATCAATATTTTTTTGTATTGTTAATATTTGTATTGTTATTGTTATAATTCAATTGTTAATGTAATTATTTTTCATTAATATTATTATAATTATTATTAGTCAAATAATTATTATAATAATTGATATTAATATATCATTAAAATACTTCTTTTATCTGTATTACCAGAGTACGGACTCGTTCAGCAATGTTAAAGTTTACAGTATATGTAAACATTATTTACTTATACATAAGACTATTATGCCTTTTGATAAGACAAGTTTTTCACCTCGTTCAAGATACCAGGTTGGTGGAGACTATTTTCTGTCTGGAATAATAACTAATAATTCCCCAACCAGAGTAACCCATAATTCCACACCTGGTTTACCAATAAACCCACACCTGGTTTACCAGTAAACCCACACCTGGGGTTAACAAGAGCCGGCCTTTTTTGGGCGTAACAAAAACAATCAAACACCCGGGAAGAATTTAATAAATTGACTGGAATGAATATTAAACCTGTCGCAAAATAAATTTATTCATGAAAACCCCGGTGGTGGAGGAACATCCTTCTCTGTGAAGCTTGTATATTCATGAGAGGCTGCTTCCCAATGTATCTACGAAAGGCCATTAATCATTTTGAAATATCTCAGCAGCACGGATATATATACTTTGAGAAGTGTATATAGACACCCAGTTCACGGTGTATGTATACTGAGAGTTTGATTTAGTAAATATATTCAAGGATTATTTACATGATGGTTGGTCTGTAAGGTGTTGTGGTGGCTTTAATAATTCTTCCAGGGTTGATAGGTCTTATGTTCAGTACTAAACCTCAGCTAACGTTGGTATTAATTCCGGATTATTTAAGAGAGCGCGAAGGCACAGCATTATCCTGAGAAGATTGATTTATATCTTAAATATAAATTATCAAATGTACACTTGTACACTTATCTGGTCGAATGTACACTTCCCTTTCGTGTATATTCGACCAGATAATCTATTCAAGGGTTAGAAATTAAGCTGCATTCTTAAATAATATGAGATAATTTTTCGATATTATGTAAGGAGGTACTTTCTTTTTTAATACATAAATGAAGTTGAAAGCTATTTCCTAGGCAGGAAAAAACGTCATATTCATTTACAGTCAAATAATCTTAAGGTCTTTGAAGACTATATGGATAAGTTGGTCTTTGATGTTCGGTAATTAGCTCCAAGCAGTAAGATGACTGTGCAAGACCGCCAACTGTGAGCTGGACCATGTGTTTTATGTTCTGGGGCATTAGTCTGGTGAAACACCTGATAATTTGGTTATGGAACCTTTCCTTGGTTACCCAGGTGATACAGTAGGTACCCACAATCCCAGCTTAATACAATCCACTACCATGCTGGATAATGCGGGAGCCATAGTGGTTAGACCAGAGTGGTTAGACCAGAGTGGTTAGACCAGAGTGGTTAGACCATAGTGGTTAAACCAGCTCAGAATACCCAACAGTTGTCCCAGTTTATGGTATCCTATCGCGGAGATAGCAGCTACCACTTTGTTAGAATCTGCAACAGCAGATGAAGATTTTGCTTGGCTCGCAGCAGTGATTGCTCCCCATGCAAGGGATTGTGCGTTGGCGGTCTATAAATATTAATTTTCACCACTTTTATTGACAGAAAAATATAAAATCTGCTGGAAGAACTTTATGAGACTATACGAATTCAAAGCGACTGTACAGATGACAATTGTACAGACATTGCACAATATCTAGGGGGAAATCAATTAAGTGGAATGCAAAATGACATTACTAAAATCTCTATGAAAAATGCACCAAATATTTCACACTTGACTCCATGAAAAGTGTATGGGAAAGGAGGGTGTATATATATATGTTAATATTTGTTAAAGCATTTTACTTAGCATCAAACACTAGCCTATGTCCGTCCCGTTCCACAGACTATTCATCCTGCAAAGTTGAGTGAGGCTACCCCCAGGCCTCGGGTCTCCCTATTTGGACTGACATATATATATATACCGAGTGTACACCTGCGCCTAAGAGCACAAACACATTAATTATTGCAGCGATCTCTTTTTCTTCTCTCTCTCTCTTTTCCTGATATTTTTAATACAATTTGAGAACATTCTAATGTATTTGCTTGTATAAAAATGGCCGAGCTGTGGTTATAAATATTTAATGCCATAAAAGGTTAGAGTGTAATGGGAGAAAAGGCCACTCTTATCCTATAATTTTTTCCCTGGGGATGTTGAGAGGGGAACTGGGGAACTTGAGAGGGGAATTGTGGGGACGTAGAGAGGGGAAAATATGGGATTTAGAGGTAGATAAAGTTGCGTTAGATGTTTATTACTGAACAGATCCTCCCTCTTTAGAGTAAGAGAACTCTTTATCTGAGTAATCTATCTTGTCATATATAATATTATTATGTTTATTAGTAAGCAGAGGTGTGCTTAATTGTACCAGATCTCAGCTGCTGTATTTGTAGGCTCAAGTGAAATTATGGTGGTGCTGCTTTATGCTGGTCTGTTTGTATAGTTTTGGTGAGGCGTATATGGTGCATAGGGCGGGAAATTTGGATAGGAGAGAGAGAGAGAGAGAGAGAGAGAGAGAGAGAGAGAGAGAGAGAGAGAGAGAGAGAGCTCCTTCCTCATCTCCAACTAACATTTCCTCGCAGCATTTACTGTGCTTGCCTATACAGGGGAAGTCTATATTTAGACACTATTCTCGGGGTGAAGTAACGATGAACTCCGATCATTCCTATTCCAGACTGCCAGGACAAACTCAGTCGGGAGTTGTTTACAAATAGAGCGCCTCAGGGAGCCCCATCCTGATTATCAGGCTCCTCCCGGACAAAAAGTATATTGAAGCATTCCACCATTTTTGGCGAAAAAAATCATTAAAATCGAACAATTCTTAAGATTTGTGAATATATGTTATTCATTTGTAAGCTGCTAATTAAAAATTGTTATGCATTTATTAAATGTATTCAATTTTGTAATGAAAAGGATATGTGTGTAATTATTTAAATTATGGGAAAGAGAGAAATGGAAAAAGAGAGAGGGAGGGAAGGAGAGAGGGAGGGAAGGAAGGTGAGAGGTTCGTAGGTATAGGTAGAGGGAGGAAGGGAGGGAGGGAGGCGAGATGAGAGTAGAGAAGTAGGGTAGAGGTGTGAGGGAGGATGGAAGGGAAGCCATAGAGGGAGGGAGATTATTTGCCTTCCCCAATTCCTCTCCCTCACTCCTTATGTCCCCTCTTCTCCCTCACTGTTCCTCTGCCCACCTTCTACTCTTCTCCCTCCCTTTCCCATCCTCTCCAGTGCACCTCTCCCCTCTCCCCTATCCTGCAATGAGAATTATTGCACAGTTTGTTTATGTTGTCATGGTAACCAGTGTTGTCACAGAGCAATACTCTCCTTCTCCACTCTCTCTCTCTCTCTCTCTCTCTCTCTCTCTCTCTCTCTCTCTCTCTCTCTCTTTATTTATTTCCCCTCACCTGCCTCCCTACCATCATTTCATTCCACACTATATTTCTTGCTCACTGTTCTCTCGTGTCTAAATAACCTTCCCCAATTTTATCCATCACTGTGCCTCTCCCCTCTCCCTCTTCATCTATCTTTTCTCTCTCTCTCTCTCTCTCTCTCTCTCTCTCTCTCTCTCTCTCTCTCTCTCTCTCTCTCTCTCTCTCTCTCTCTCTCTCTCTCTCTCTCTCTTTCTTTCGTTCTAGATATGAAGAGACTGAGCAATGAGGAAATACTTAGATAGCAGTTCCTCAACATCTGGGAGAAAGAGGAAACAAGGAGGACATGACAACGACATATATAATTCTAATTAGAATTAATAAAGTAGTCAAAGACGTAATCACGAGTTCATAGAATGGAAGTCATGTTTAATAAAGCTGTTGGAATCATGTGGGAATATGTAAACGAGGGAAGGGAGGGAATTGCCAGGGAGGGGAAAGCGCCAAGCCATTACGACTATATATAACACTTGAAAAGGGTCAGGATAAGGATTAGGGATGGGACGGGCGGAAAGGAATGGCGCCCCAACCACTTGTGGAGGTCGGAGATTGAACGCCGACCTGCATGAAGCGAGACCGCCGCTCTACCGTCCAGCCCAAGTGGTTGGGCATGTAAACGAGTACACAGGAAAGAGAGGGAGGAGCTCACTGATTCATTCAGTATTGTCAGAATATTTTCTACACTGTTCACTGAACAGAATACAATAAATAAAAAAAACATAAATCAACAGAAACTAAAAAAAACAACAAGGCACAAAAAGCAACAGAAAAAAACAGAGAAATAATTTAAAACAACAGAAACATTAAGAAAAAGGCAAAACGATCGAAAAACACAACAAAAGACAGAGACAAAAAAAATAATTAAAACACGTCAAGAACAGAAAACGAGCGAAACATCGCATTTTGCAAAATTATAAACTCCAAACATCACGATAAAGTTGGAACTGAGAGGTGGAAATATTGACGATAGAGATTTAGAACCCAATAATATCCCTGCCAACAAGGACTCGGAACCCAAGAATCCCAATAATAGGTAATCAAAACCCATGATTCTCGAGAATGGGGAAATAATAAGGAATCGGAACACAATTTCCCTGAGAATTGGTGTCTGAAGAAGGAGTCAGTTGAGCGTAATGACCCTGAGAAGAGCGCCAATGGGTAAGACAAAGCTGGCTGTTGTAAGGAGAATGATTTATGATGCGTTGTTTGCATTATTTGGAGCTTGGAGGGGAGGGATAGATGAAAGGGGGGGGGGAGTAGAGGGCAAAGGGGTGGTGTGGGAAGGTGGAGGGGGGAAGTGGAATTGTGGATATTAGGGAGTGTAGTGGATAGGGAGATATAAAGAACTGTTTAAGAGTTAGAATTTGTCAATAGTTGGAATGGTTTACATGAAGATGTCTGTGAAAATATCTCAGTTCAGCTTTTAGTTGTAAATATGATACAAAAAACGCGAGAAGAGTCCAAAAGAGTTGCTTGTCTGACTCAGTGACCCCCGACTCTTAAGACGTATCCCGTTAGATAGACTCTTGTAAATTCGTATTGTATTATATTCCGATCGCCCTCCGTCTAGTATCATCTAACGCAATTTATTTGCTCGCAATTCTTACGCTGAAAAAAGGTATTTCTAGAACTTCTGAGGCTTATCTGGGCCTCAGATTTTCACGTATATCCTCTAGTTCTGTTCTGTGTTATAATTATTACAGTTCAAAAAGCTTAATTTCTTTACCAATAAGTTTAATCAACCATGAGATACGTGAGACCAAAACTTTTCTATGCAGCGCAAGCATGAAATTCACACATCAAATGCACAAATGAAACTAAGAGAGTCCAGAGGTTTGTCACATTGCTAGTCCATGAAAATAAGATTTTTTTTATAAAGAGAGACATAGAGAATCAAACCTCATATCACCATGGAGTCCATGCACGATAGACATGATCCTAACATCAAAGTAGACATCGACAAACTATTTTGTACAAGAGAAAACAGAATGAGGAAAGACAGACGTGAAAATAGAAAGCTCATCTATGCCAGATGGAAATATGGTTTCGGCTCGAGGGCAATGGGCGAAATAAATGCCTCAGAAAAGAAAGATTTGGAGGCTAAATCCTGGCAAAGACTCAAATATAAATATGACATAGTTCCCGAGGATCAGAAATCATCATAACAGGTGAATATATATATATGAATGCACATAATATTCCCTCCTCCAAAACAGATAATAAATATCATATATGCATACAAAACAAACGGATATATAATATATTCTGGAAAACAGATTCGCTGGCTACGATTGATCCCCTCAACACACACACACACACACACACACACACACACACACACACACACACACACACACACACACACACACACACACACACACACACACACATATAACCTGGAGAAAAACAGACGAGAAAAGGAAAAAGCAGACTCCGGAACTGTGTGTCAGTCTGTCCTCTTCATCTTCACAAGCATCTTAGACACACCTTCCCTCTATTGGGTGTACTCACCTAGTTGTACTCACCTAGTTGTAGTCAGTTGTGCTTGCGAGGGTTGAGCTCTGGCTCTTTGGTCCCGCCTCTCAACCGTCAATAAACTGGTTTACAGGTTCCTGAGCCTATTGGGCTCTATCATATCTACACTTGAAACGGTGTATGGAGTCAGCCTCCACCACAACTCTTCCTAATGCATTCCATTTACCAACTACTCTGACACTAAACAACCACTACTACTACTCTGACACTGTCTTTATTGACCTCAGCCGAGACAGGAAGCCGGCAGCCTGTCAACAATCCCCCCCTATTATTCCTGGGGATTTTTTTAGTGCTTATTTATGAACTGAAGTATTGTTTTGACATGAAGATTTCAGCCTTAATGATCCTTTTAATCAACATGTCCTAATAACGAGCCTAACATAAGCTCTTATAAACATAATTATTTAGGAAATTATATATGCTCTGAGAGAAAGAAAGGCTTGAGTGAATATAGTAAATGTTTGAAAATATATGTAAATTATGGATATTTTGCTTTGATACATAAACTATTAAAAATAGAACGACTTAGGCAAACAAATAAATGAACACACACACACACAAACACACACACACACACACACACACACACACACACACACACACACACACACACACACACACACACACACACACACACACACTCACACACACACACTCACACATACACACTCACACACACACACACACACACACACACACTCACACACACACATACACACACATACACTCACACACACACACACACACACACTCACACACACACATACACACACATACACTCACACACTCACACACACACACACACTCACACACACACATACACACACATACACTCACACACACACACACACACACACACACACACACACACACACACACACACACACACACACACACACACACACACACACATATATATATATACATATTATAAATACCCACACTGGCGACAGACACCATAGGCTGCGAGGAGACTATATGAGCTTCATTCTGCTCCCGGGGGAGTTCCTGTTCACCGCGCGTGCAGTTCCTCCATAACCACAAACACTCGGTATGTTCCTCGCATCTTTATTATCTACTGAACACTCTCTCACCAGGCCCAATTTTTTTTCCTCGGCTCCAGTGAGCCACCGCAAAAAAATATCCCTTTTTCTTATTTGCGGCACAAACAAAAAACGGACATTTTAGCAGGAGGACTACACAAAATATGAGCTGGTGATTGTGCTCGTTTCGCTGTGAGACGTAATAGTTGCTAATATCATGCCTCGGTAAGGGTTTTTACCCTCGATTCCCCACTCGTAAACACGACTGTCTCATGATATCAACCCCAGTTAACGCAAGATGATATTACCCCTAGTTCACGCAAGATTATATATTCCTTTCTCCTTCCGTTTGGGAAGACAAATTTTGGATTATTTTGTTGAGGGGATTACCATCACAATCAACCCTCATCTCACCACCATTACAACCACCCCATCTGACCCTCGCCACCAACACTACCACCATTTGCGCCTCGCCACCAACACTACCGGTCACGGTACTGTGTACGTTTAAGGGGGATCCTGGACGGCATGGGTTTGAATCCTTGCCGGGTCAATTAGAGTTCTTAGTGATCAATGGCTTGCGTGTTCCTGCAGCTTTCTCACACGCACACTAGTTGTGCTTGCGGGGTTGAGCTCAGCTCTTTCGGCCCGCCTCTCAACTGCCAATGAACTGTTATTAACTACTAACTAATGATATTTTTTTTCACACACACACACACACACACACACACACACACACACACACACACACACACACACACACACACACACACACACACACACACAGAGGAAGCAGCCCGTAGCAGCTGTCTAACTCCCAGGTACCTATTTACTGCTAGGTAACAGGGGCATCAGGGTTTCGCCATGGCCCTGGATCGATCCCGGGTCCCTAGACCTACGCACCCAGAGCGCTGTCCACTCAGCCACTAGGCGCCCATCAGCCACATGTGTGTGTGTAAAATGTTAACACAGAACTAACATATTAAAATGGAACAATAGGCAAACATGAATTGAAAAGATTTACGTCCGATCCCGTCATCTGGGAAAGCATGACACGCAACACGACTCATGTCACCCATAAATAACATCAATAAACATTTTTCATAGTCCAACCGGGTAAGTGACCCTTCAAAAGACTCGAACGCTTGTAAAGTAATGTAAACCCTATAACTGGGTCATCTCTCGACCCTTACAAACGCCAATACCGAGAAACAAGGGCAATTGGGCTTTTGGCACACATTCAATTGTCATCCACCTCATTGGACAGATAGGTTAAGTAATAATTGTAATTAAGAAGCAATAAGATGCTTATCTTAACATACTAAGAAGGTTAGGTGAGGTCGGTGTTTTCTATGAAGCTTTACAAGGTAAACTAAAATATTCACAATCAATTAGTATGTCACATATGCACTTATTAAATAAGCCAATATTGACTGCAAGCAAGTGTGAGAACGGGTTGCATTGGAAACTGTTTTCATTTGTAATTAACCTTATAATAATACTAGCACTTCTGTTCCTTAGGTTTAATTCCAGTTACAATTCCCATCTTGAAAGATATACATATATCTACACGAAGTCTATCGATATACCACATCAATACCAATGAAAATATCAATATTTAATCAAACATCACCACAAGGAGGCTCATATCACTTTATATCAAAGCAGTAAGTAATTTTAAGTAGTAAAGCTACTTCACCAGAAGCAACGCGACTCGCCAGAAGAAACAAGAGACTTATTACTCAACCCGTTCTCGCAAATTTAATAAGTCAATATTGACTTATTAAATATGTGCATAGGTGACATACTTAACATTATAGATACCCTTAAAAAGATTCATAGAAAACACCGACCTTACCTAACCTACTTAGTATGTTAAGATAAGCATCTTATTGCTTCGTAATTACAATTATTACCTAACCTATAATAGGTATAGGTTAAGTAATAATTGTAATTACGAAGCAATAAGATGCTTATCTTAAGATACTAACAAGGTTAGGTAAGGATGGTGTTTTCTATGAATCTTTTTAAGGGTATCTATTATGTTTAGTATATCACCTATGCACGTAGTTAATAAGTCAATATTGACTTTACGAATTTGCGAGAACGGGTTGCATTACTGCGTTCGGGGGAAGGTCGAGTATAATTCACTACTCCAAAGAGTTACAAAGTACCTGTACCTTATTACTATTTGATGCCCTCGTGACCTCACCTACATCCAAGTTCCGTTTTCATCGACAGAGAAATATTTCTAGGAATGGAGTTTAGAAACTGTCTGGCATAATGTCCTCGTGATGGTCCTCACTACCCTGCGCCTTCGTTTATCATGTACATATCTATTTCTTCTTTTGATCATAACGATGAGGTTTGAGCTCTTGGTTCAAGGCTAGAATCTAATGCTATCCTGCAGACCAGACACCAGTGCTATCCTGCAGACCAGACACCAGTGCTATCCTTCAGACCAGACACCAGTGCTATCCTGCAGACTAGACACCAGTGCTATCCTTCAGACCAGAGACCATTGCTATCCTTCAAATGAATCCAGATTAGGACTGTGTTATAGCGAGCAGGCTGACAGCTCATAGAAAACAACACGGCAATTGTCAGAGTGAAATTTTGAAGAGACTGACTCAACAAGCTTTTAAGCAGCCTAATGCGCTAGGTTATGTTAGGTTAAGATAGGTTACGTTACGTAGGGTTAGGTTATAAGTTAGGTTAGGTTAGGTTTGTTTGGTTAGATCATGTTAGATTAGGCTAGGCTCGGATAAGTTAGGGAGTGTTGCCGAGAAATTGACGCATTCGGGACTCAGGACCATCTAATATGTTTAGGTAATCGCTGGGGTAGTTGTTACAGTATTCGAGAATTGTTAGAGACGCCCCTGGCTACCCAGGTTGGAATCCTTCAGGGGGTCATGTGATTTTATATGATTTTTATATGGGTCATATATATTTTATGGTTATTATATAATCATATAATAGTGATAACATTGCATGGGGGCCATTGAAGATTAGCGCAAGCACGCACGCACGCATGCACACACACGAACTCATGCAGTAGGGCCTCGTAGCTAAGTGAACAGCGCTCTAGAGTCGTAGTTCTAAGGGCCCGGGTTCGACTCCCGGCAAAGGCAGAAACAAATGGGCAGAGTGTCTTTCAACTTGGTGAATCTGTTCACCTAGCAGTAAATAGGAACTCGGAAGTTAGACAGCTGTTACGGGCTGCTTCCTGGAGATGTGTGTGTGTGTGTGTGTGTGTGTGTGTGTGTGTGTGTGTGTGTGTGTGTGTGTGTGTGTGTGTGTGTGTGTTAGAGAGAAATATATATAGTAGTCACAATAGAGGAAAAATAAATTGTGGAGAAAGACGGGGTCCAAGAGTTAATAGCTCGATTCAGCAGATACAAATAGTAAATAGAGCAGACAGGAATTAAAACAGAACAAAAAAGAATTAACATAGAGAGGGGCGAGAACAGCAGAGTTTGGGCTCCTTCATAGTTGTGTGCTCGTATAGCAATGGAAAGAATTCACAGGCGACAATACTAAGGTGGAGTTTTGAGCGTGGACACCTCGCAAACTTTTCTAATTAAGGCAGGTGCAATGGGGGGATGGGGGCGTCGTCAGGTGAAGCATGCGTCTTATCCTAAGTTTCCCATTATTAAACTCAGCCAAGCACTTTTCTCTTGATGCTTGAGGGGTGCAATAATGTGCTTTGTGTGTGTCTGTGTGTGTCTGAGTGTGTCTGAGTGTCTGTGTGTGTCTGTGTGTCTGGCTTTGGTCATCGGTCGTCCCATTCTGGTTAATTGCATACTCTGCTCGGTGTTCTGGGGTGATAATGCAGGAGCAGCTGAGATGTCCTTCCCTATTTCACTTCGTCCTCTCCCTATTCCCTTCTTTCGTTCCTCATTCCCTCTCTTACCCCTCCTTCCTCTCTCTCTCTCTCTCTCTCTCTCTCTCTCTCTCTCTCTCTCTCTCTCTCTCTCTCTCTCTCTCTCTACCATCCGTTCTTGCACCAACTTCTTCCATTCTTGTTCCATTTCCCTACGTCCTACCTCCATTTTCTGCTAACTCCACTCCTTCTCCTCCACCTACAACTCCATCTTCTACACTCTCATTCTCTCTCATCCACTTCCCCCCTTCCCAACACTCCGCTTTCTTCCCCATACCTATTATCTCCTCCTCTCCCCCACCCACATTCCTATCCCGTGGTGTCACAGCCCTCTCTCTCATCTCCACCACTCTACACCCATTCCTCCTCATCTTCTTCCTCACCTCGCCAGCTTACGCCCCTCACCCCTCACCCCTCACCCGTCCTCACTCCCCCTCACCCCTCTTCCAGTGCATGATGATCTGTTCATTAACTTAAGCACCTCATTTTCTTTCCGTAATATTTTCTCATTTCCTCTCTTCCTTCATCACTGCCTTAATGAATAGTATATATGCACATATACATACATACGTATGTATATATATACATTATATATATATATATATAGTTTCTTTTTTTACACAGTTTTTCAGGAGGGAGATATAGCGTTATCAACTTTCTTTGTTTAGAATATCAGGTATAAGGACTTAGAGACAATCAGGGAGCCAAGATTGACTCACGCTGACAAGGGGATTCATTCCAACTCTATGAGTCTTGGACGCACTGACCCTGGGGTTTGAAGGAGATCTTTCCCGAGATGGAAGATCAGTTGGAAACAGCTAAATCGTCGTTGAAGACACAGGAACGTCAAGTGGATTTCTGAAGAGATTTAATATCCCATATTGCCTACCTTTTCCTTAAATAAGTTATGAGTTATAAGACTCAAAATGACGTAAGGCGTTCACCGTGTGATGTGAATATTATTCCTGTTTTAAGCAATAATGAATATTTCATCACTGGATGTGTGATAATATTTTTGTTGAGGACAAAAGAGCTCGGACGATGAAAAGAAAGTTATACTCTCAGCCTGAAGAGGTTTTGCAATGTGGAATCCCATTTTAGAACCAAGTACTGCTATCACGGAAATTAATATAACTAGATCTTGCATAGAAAGGAATATAATAATTAATTGAAATAAAAGTAAGTAGTGCTGTAGCTTCGACCTGTCCTTATGCTATGTTCATGTTTGTCTATTGCCTGTTTCATTCATTTCATTAAATTTTCTAAATCATTACATGTTTAATAATGGATTTTGTGCACTATCTATTGGTTTGTATGTAAAGAATAATGTGTATCTGATTGAAAAGTGGAAAGAATATATATCTTTGTGAGGTTAAGTTAGGTATATCATATTTTTTAGTTACATTATTTACATAGACATTTTTTGTACAGCTATTGTAAAATTTCGATTCAACGAACTATATTGGACTAACCTGAATTCGTTGCAGTGAGGGACTCGTTGCAGTGAGGGATTCGTTGCAGTGAGGGATTCGTTGCAGTGAGGGATTCGTTGCAGTGAGGGATTCGTTGCAGTGAGGGATTCGTTGCAGTGAGGGATTCGTTGCAGTGAGGGATTCGTTGCAGTGAGGGATTCGTTGCAACCGGAGAGGCCTCGAGGATGAATTTCCCAAGCCCTGTGGGGGGAAATTTCACTTAGCAAAATTTAATTTCAATCTATAATATAATAAAACAACTACCAACTGAACATGGCAAAACAATTTAACCACATCGAATCAGGAAATTTCGAGTGATGAATGAGCACTCTGATCAGTCACAATCTCACACGTTTCACCAGAGAAATGAGATTAGGAGAAGATGGATGAGTTCAACCTTTCTATCTCCGTCACCTTCTCAATCATCCTTCCTGCCTATAATCCCGTTATATAACGGACAAACAGCAAGCAATAACAAGACCGGGTTGCGAGAACCATGAATGCAGCCGAGCAGACTATCGTCAAGCGAATAAAACGGGTTATAATGCCTATAAAGTGGACGTGTCATTGTTTGACCAGCCTCTTCACCTTCCTCTCCACGACCGTTCCCAATTCTATAACCCTTGCGACAATTCGCCTCTTCACTGACCTCGCCGTATCTGGGAGGAAAGGTGATTGGAGGAATGTATGTGGGGAAAGGAGGAAGGAAAAGGCTGAGGAGGAAAGATGGAATGAAAGGAGAAAAAGGAAGCAATAAGGGAAAGCGGCAAAAAGATATAAAAGTGGGTAAGTGAAGGGAAAATGTAAGGAGATGTACGAAGAGCAGTAAAGTTTGCTATCGGTATTTGGAAGGGGGAAGGGAAGGTTTTCTTGAAAAGGAAACAGAGCTCTCGAAAAAAGAGAACTTTCGAAAGGAGGAAAACGGGAAGATCTAGAGAGGAAAAGGAGCTGCAAGGGAATTAGGGAAGGGAATTATCAGGAGGGGGGGGGGAAAGCGCCAAGCCAATACGACTATATAGCACTGGGAAGGGGTCAAGAAAAGAATTTGGGATAGGACGGAGGGAAGGAATGGTGCCCAACCACTTGGACGGTCGGGGGATTGAACGCCAACATGCACGAAGCGAGACCGTCGCTCTACCGTCCAGCTGTAAGGGGGAGGAAAGCAGGCCTCGAATAGAGGATAGCTGTCTCTTTCGGCGAGGAAAGAGAGATCTCTCCAGACGAGGAGAATGCTCTCCTGAGGTAAGAAAATCGTTCTCACAAGGTGTGGAGAGAGTTGCTTCTAGGTGAGGAGAGAAATCTCTCCAATGGAGGTGAGGGAGCTCTCAAGGAAAGGATAGTGGGGCTCGCCAGGGAACTTAGGTCAAGCCGACTTAAGCTGTCTCAGTGTAAAATGAAAAGGAAAGCTCCTGAGAATAAAAGATGAACGGCACACGAGGTCAGAGGTCGAGGAGGTTAGTGTAGGAAAGAGATGCATAATATACCTCGTGGCTCCAACAAAGGGTCGAACTCCCCGGCAGGCGGAAGTGTTCAATAAGGATGTCTTAACTTGATCCCGGACTGGTCAGCCCCGGCCAAGGGACTCCATATCCTGCCTCGTCTGCCGGGAGAGAGTCAGAGGGGAGAGACTGAGGAGAGGAGAGACTGAGGAGAAGAGAGACTGAGGAGATCGGATAGATGAGATAAGAGGGAGAGCAAAGAGAAGGTAGGGAATGGGGAAATGAGCCTTGAACCGAAGGAATGGGAACGTAGTGCTGATATATGGACAGATTGGAAGAGAAAGAGACGAAAAAGAGATGATTGAGTGAAAGAGGGAGTGCTGTGTGAGTGGGAAGAAGAGTGTTAAGGGAGTGGTAATAATGGAGAGTGCTGAGGATATGAGTGATAGTAAAACTTACTGGGTGGGGAGAATGGGTGAAATGCTGTGGAAGTTCACATGGATGTTGCTGTGAGGTCAACTGGGGCAGTTGCAAGTGCCCCAGTTGCATCTCAACCATTCAACACTCAACAACTCCTTAAAGAACTTTAAGGAGCTCCTTAAGAGCTTAAGGGGAGCTCCTTTTGTGGAGCTTAAGGAGTTGTTGAGCAGTGTTTGCTATCCTCATTGCTGAACTGACGACAGGGTCGTAACAGTGGGAATGTCGAGGGTATTGCTGTCAGCTCGACGGGGTTGTTTACTGGGGGTTGACAGAGCCATTTCTGTAGGATTGAGGAGGCCATTTCAGTCGGGGTTGACCGGGCTCTTTCCGTGGGATTGACTAGCTGACTAAGCCGTTGGTGTGGGGACGTTGTCCGTCCTCTCGATACTACAACGCCACTGGGGACGATCAAGCCATTTCTGTGGGGCTGACAGGCTGTCTGAAGGAATTGAAGGGACTACTGCTGTGTGTGTGTGTGTGTGTGTGTGTGTGTGTGTGTGTGTGTGTGTGTGTGTGTGTGTGTGTGTGTGTGTGTGTGTGTGTGTGTGTTCGTGCGTGTGTGTTTGTTCGTGCGTGTGTGTGTGTGTGTGTGTGGGGGGGGGGGGGGGTTATGAGGCCTTTTGAGTCACGTTCAAGAATACTGTTTTTCCTGGGATTGAATATAGTTTTTGTAGGGTTGAAGATCTCTTCCGGGGGATTGAAGATAGTTTCTGTCGTGATGGAGAGCGTTCATAAGGGGTTGAAGAAGATTGTTTGTGCTCGATAGAGGAGGGTCTTTTCGGTGTTAGTTATAAAAAAAAAAACATTTCTTGTTTTATGACGTGGTCACATTTTTAAATAAGTTAATAAGAAACAATTAAAGCAGCAAGGCAAAATAATTTTTTTCACGTGAAAAAATTACATTAACAACGATTGCAAAATGGCAAATTATATTATCCAGGTTATTAATAAACTCAGCTACCAAGCATTTTTTTCTCTTAGATCTTGAGAGAAAACATATCTAAATATATCTAAAGAATTATCCTACATAACATTCCTTCCAGTGTTTTGTTAATTAATGTAATTTGCATAACTTTATGTCTGTTTATAATATCATTAAAATAATTACATGGACGTATATACATTTTGAAAGTTAAAATTGTGTTGGTGATAAACTGTGACACGGAGGAAGTTTTACGAAGACTCAGCTTTAAGGCGCGTAAGATAGGACATGTTCCAGTGTTGCTTCCGCCCCCCACACTCCTTGCAGCTTCGACCATCACAGCTTTACACGGCTGCTGCTGCTGCTGCTGCTGCTGTGCTACTGTTCTGCTGCTGCTCCTGCTGCTGCTGCTGTGCTGCTCCTGTTGCTGCTGCTGCTGCTGTGCTGCTGCTGCTGCTCCTGTTGCTGCTCCTGTTGCTGCTCCTGTTGCTGCTCCTGCTGCTGTGCTGCTGCTCCTGTTGCTGCTCCTGCTGCTGTGCTGCTGCTGCTGTGCTGCTGCTGCTGCTGTGCTACTGTGCTGCTGTTCTGCTGCTGCTGCTGTTCTGCTGCTGCTGCTGTGCTACTGCTGCTACTGTTCTGCTGCTGCTGCTCCTGCTGCTGCTGGTGCTGTGCTGCTGCTGCTGCTTCTGCTGCTGCTGGTGCTGTGCTGCTGCTGCTGCTGCTGTGCTACTGTTCTGCTGCTGCTGCTCCTGCTGCTGCTGGTGCTGTGCTACTGTTCTGCTGCTGCTGCTCCTGCTGCTGCTCCTGCTGCTGCTGCTGCTGTGCTGCTGCTGCTCCTGCTGCTGCTGCTGCTGCTGTGCTACTGTTCTGCTGCTGCTGCTCCTGTTGCTGCTGCTGCTGTCTCTTTGGAGTTCTCTTACTCCTCATTCTCGATTATTCTCGTCTTTCCTCTTCTGCCTTCACTTTCTTTCATTCCTTCGGTTGTTCCACCTTTCTGTCATATTTTCATTACTTCTTTCCTTTTTTCATTACTTGCCTTATTAGTTCTTTCGTTCCTATCTACCTTCCTTCGAGTTATTCTTTAATATTCCCCACTTTTCTTTCATCTTTCAATCTTTCATTCATTCCTTCCTTTTCCTTATTCCGTTTCATCTTTAATTTTTTCAATCTTCTTTACATCCTTCCTTCCATATTACTCTTATTAATACTCCTTTATTTCATTCATTCATTCATTCCTTCTTTCCAATTTTCTTTCTTCTTTTCCATCCTCCGTGTCCTTCGTTCCAACTTTTGAAACTTATTTTGTTTTGTTTTCAGTTAACAAATGTAACTGAAGCTGTGTCTGAAAAACTGAAGGAATAAAATGTTTGACTGAAGTTGTCGTTCCATTATTTTATATTATTAATTGGCTTGGAGGAAGAAGTATTAAGTGAAATGTTAGTTGTCAGATCCGTAGACTTAATTCCTAACTGTGAAAACATATATCCTCAAACAACCCGTTCTCGCAAATTTAATAAGTCAATATTGACTTATTAAATATGTGCATAGGTGACATACTTAACATAATAGATACCCTTAAAAAGATTCATAGAAAACACCGACCTTACCTAACCTACTTAGTATGTTAAGATAAGCATCTTATTGCTTCGTAATTACAATTATTACCTAACCTATAATAGGTATAGGTTAAGTAATAATTGTAATTACGAAGCAATAAGATGCTTATCTTAAGATACTAACAAGGTTAGGTAAGGTCGGTGTTTTCTATGAATCTTTTTAAGGGTATCTATTATGTTTAGTATATCACCTATGCACGTAGTTAATAAATCAATATTGACTTTATGAATTTGCGAGAACGGGTTGCCTCAAAATGCTTCCGGAGTCTGCTAGTGCTGACTGCCTATCACATGCCTCTGTATGACTAGTCCATCCTGTGTGATGGGGATTTTATTTAGCATCACCTAGTTAGCCTTTTTGACACATTGTACTTCACTTCATATAGTCTAGGGTAGCTGCACTAATGCAGATGTACCTCATGTATTAATACAAAAAAAAATAATTAACAGAATTCTGAAGTTTAAAGGCTTTACCGATACACTCACACACGCAATCATTACATTATGTACGTGGCATGCTCCTCAGTACATTATACATACTGTATTCATTATATTTTCTATGGTAAACTTTCTTGAACTCATAATACATTATACTCATTACGTGCCTGTGCTAGTTAGGTTATTTTCTAATTATGCTCCTTATGCTCATTTCGCTCTTAGAACTCATCATACTCTCATAATTTATTAAGGCCTCTGAACTCATTATATTTTATGAACTTATTTTAGGCTATGCAAAATACTGCCTAAACGCGTTACATTTAATCGACTAATTATACTCATTATACCTATTATACTTATCATTACTCTGCTCGTTATAATGAAGTGCAAATACTTATCATATTATTTATAATTATTTTAACTATTTTTAATACTCATTATAGTTCATAAACTCATTACATTCTACTCATTAGATACACTGTATTCATTACTGCTCTATCATCATTTCCGTCAGTTGAAATTATGCTCTCTGAACTCATTACACATTATAGTCCCTGGATTCATTATATTAGAAGACCCCCTTATATTTTAAGAGATTATTATTCTCCCAGTTGTCATTATATCCTATAAATATTTCTCCCAGTATATATACTCATTATGATTTGAACTCATCATTCTCTATACACATCATACTTCAAGAACTCATTATACCTCTTGAATTCGTTATATTTCACAAATTCCTTTTCCTCCATGCATTCATTTGAATTAATTAAACCGCCTTAACATTATACTCTATCAGTTCATTATTTTCCTGTGTCCACAACACTCTATTCCAATTATACTTATTTAATTATGTTCTCCGTACTAATTATATTATTTACTAGTAATGTTTTATACCTATTTTACCCACTGACTTTCACGTAATTTATGAACTCGTTATGCGCTAATTAAACCCCTTGTATTCATCCTTTTCTCAGAATTCATTTTCTCGCTAAATGCATTATATGCTTCCTTAATCCCGAGTATTATGTAGCGTAAACAGAAATGAACATTCCTCATACTCCTTGTTCAGTTTTCCATCATTTGTTCACTTCAGTCTCCGTATTCTCTTTCAAAGTCGTTTGTTCCCTTTCCGGACCCATTGCTCACTTTTTTTAGCCTCCTTGTTCACTTTCACAGTCCCCTGTTCACTTTTTCAGCTTCTCCGGCCACTTCCTCTGTTACTCCTGTTTGTTTCCCCAGCCCCGAGTTCACTTTCTAAGTCTCCTTGTTCAATTTCACAAAGGACTCTTCTTGTTCAATTCCCCAACCCTTGTTCATTTCCCCAATCCCCGTATTTAAGCTCCCAGATCCTCTCATTCGCTTCCCAGTCCATATGTTCTTCATTCTGGCCCCTTTTGTTCCCGTTTCCAGCAATCCCTTTGTTCACTTTCCCAGCCTCATGTTCACTTTCTTTGTCCCGTTTTTCACTTTCCCGGTTCTCTTTTGTGCTCTTTCCCAGCCCCTATTCACTTTCTCAGTCCCCTATTAAGTTCTCCGGCCCCCTATTTATTTCCTATTTCCTCAGCCCCTATTCACTTCTCCAACACCCCCCTATTCAGATCCACCAAGCAACAAAAATTAAAGTTAAAAAAATAGGAGAAAAGTCCTTATTTGAGTATTCTCTTTTGTGAAAGTTAAGAGCAAAACTCACAGCTTAAGAAAAAACTAATCGCCAGAAAGTTGTAAGGTGCCAACAGGACGCCTTGACCAGTGCGGTCTGCGTTCTTCAGGTGTTAATAGTCAAGAAGGTGATCCTCGGGCCGTCAGCTCCTTTCTTATTTGCCTCCTTATCTAATCTTCCTTTCCATCTCATTCTTTTTTTCTACCCCTTATTCTCTTCGCGTTTGTTCTTCTCCTCCTCTTAGGTCGTCCCCCATTCCTCTTGTTCTTTCTCATTCGTGTTCTCTTCATCTCTTGCGTTTCTAGTCCTCGTCCTCCTCATAGTCCTGTTCCTTCTCCTCCTCCTCTTGTCAGCCCCGAAGCACGGGAATTGTGCTGAATAATCAGAATATATTTCTTGCGTGCCGACAATCACAGGGATAGAGGGAATGAGAGTGGTGTTTGTTGTTGTTGTTTGAGGGACGAGCGGCATGGACGAGTGGATAGGTATAGGGATATATATATATATATATATATATATATATATATATATATATATATATATATATATATATATATATATATATATAATATTCCGTCACAACCACGACGTAATTGTGCATGAGAGAGAGAGAGAGAGAGAGAGAGAGAGAGAGAGAGAGAGAGAGAGAGAGAGAGAGAGAGAGAGAGAGAGAGAGAGAGAGAGAGAGAGAGAGAGAGTTTATTTATCTATGTGTCCTCAACTATCTGTTAAATTAAGCATTCAAAAGTTAACACAAACTGACGTGCCTCAAATATTGAGTTACTGACCTTACCAGCTTTCAGCGAGGATAAATTCTGTGGTTATTTCTCAGCATGAGCTGTCAGGGTTGCTGTCTGGGCTGACAGGGGTCGTACTTGTCTTCCACGATTCGCTTTTTTTAAATTTTAAAGAACTGAAGTAGAAGGTCGTGGTATGGAGGCCACTCCTCCCAAGGCTGACATTTAACAATTTGCTTCGTGGGAGAATTTTCACAAAATTTTCTAAGGTCTAACGTTATTTAATTAACTTATGACACTGTGTGTAATTGGCATGTGACTTAATTTTCTGACAGATTAAAGATTTCTGGATGTTTTGAAGGTCGTCACGTGATCAAGATTCAACCTAAACAGTTTCTAGTTTAACAAGATCAAACAATATTGCAAATGATCAATCAATGTTTCACATAATGTTTCACATAATCGAACAAGTTTTCATAAGATTAAACAATGTTTCAAAAGATCAAATAATGTTTCACATGATCACACATGTTTTCATAAGATCATGTTTTTAAAGATCAAACAATGGTTCACAAAATCAAACAAAGTTTCATAATTCAATCAAAGTTTCCAGCCCGTCCTCCAACAAAGACCCAAAAGTGATTCCATGCACCCGCCAAACCCCCTGTTTATGCATGAAAAACGGTTTACACACGACTCACAACTGATTTCGTTCGAACACTTCTGGAACAAGTGCTTCACTGACGAATTTTGTTCGAACCACAACGCTATAAATGCTTCACCCACGTACTACAAATACATATAATCGCCAACAGAACCTAAACACTTAACCTAACCTATGCTTCTATATGCACAATATGCTAATATATTATTAATTTATATTTGAGAAAATTCCCGTTTTGAATGAACAGTATGTAAAAATTTATGAATGCGTCTGTGGGGTCGACCGCTGGATGTAATGGACTTGAATCGAGGACGGGTTGTGGTCGGTCGAAAATTGAACGCTGACCTGCATGAAGCGAGACCTTTGCTTTAACGGAGATCAAACTATGAAGCAATTAGCAGAGTTTGCTTTGTGAAAAACTATATTCTAAGTCAGTAGTTGACCTGTCAACCTTGTTCCTCTCATCTAATGCACTCTATTTCTAACTGAATCGTCCAATACATAAAAAATGCACCGTATTAGTTAATATTAAAGCACCTTAAACAGACGTTTTCTCTGCATCGATCTTGATAGGTTAATTACGTTGGTTGAGTTTGTACGTTTCTGGTTGAGCTAAGCGATTGCAGACGAGGAGTCACAATAACGTGGCTGAAATATGTTGACCAAACCACACACTAGAAAGTGAAGGGACGACGACGTTTCGGTCCGTCCTGGACGTTTATCAAGTCGATGGTGTCGAGAATTGTCCAGGTCGAGAATGGTCCAGGACGGACTGAAACGTCGTCGCCCTTTCACTTTCTAGTGTGTGGTTTGGTCAACAAGCGATTCCAGTTTTTACTGAGTGGTAAATCGAGAGGCGGTAGTTAGTGAACCAAGTAGTGACTATTCTAGTGACACTAGTCATAGATCCCGTTATCACGATTCGATCAGTATCAAATTTGAAGCGGTTTAAGTAACTAGAAGCGTTTAAACTTAAGACAATTCCTCCAAGCCCTCGAGGCCATTGGTAATTAGCCCGTGGATGCTTCAACAGTTTGATGGTTTTAATTTCACTTTAGCACAATTTTTTTTTTACATTTTGCTTGACAGTGATAAAAATGATGTTGCATTAAGTGCAAAAACAGGTTGGCAAACAAAGAGTTAGTATCATTAGCACATTCTAATGCAATGGTGCAGTTAGCTATCAAACCGTGGCTCGGTCTGAGAGCTCCGGCGTCAACACCAAGGTGATATATGACCGGCGGAAATCCACACTTTACCCACAGATTGCATTAATCATTTCATGTTCGTAATTCGAAAAGGTTGGAAGGGTCGAGGGGCATTCTAAGTTATTAAACTATTTCTTTTATATCTCAGAAGTTCATTATTCAGAATGATGATTATTTTATAGCTGTGAGATAAAAAAATAATCACAAGAGAGACTCAGTTGGACAGACAATGATCTTCGGTTCAGTACAGTAATTAGTGTAAGAGCTGTCTCTAGCCTGCTCGTCCTCTTGATCCGCCACTTGGTAAAGCGTTAATTGTTGTCTCTAACCAGAAACATGCGAACCCACTCACTTTCTAGTGTGTGTGGTTTGGTCAATATATTTCAGCCACGTTATTGTGACTCCTCGTCTGTATACGAACCAAAGCAAGCAATTAATCCATCGTGGCCTAGTGTTAAGAAAACATGCTGACCTGTTTGTGGTTTTATTAGAGAGGGATGTAGTCCAAGACTTTCAATCTACTGCGTATTTACTGTGTTGATTCTTAAGAGATTATACGCAGTTCCAAAACACTGCTCTGTCTAGCAGCTTGTTACTACTCTCAAGAACGCAAAGCCTTGAAGTGGGTTCCAATCCTCATCAACACTACGCGTTGCAGTGAATTCCAACCCTCTTTAACTCATATTTCTACCGCAGGTATTGTGCTTTTTCCCGGTTTGCGAAGTCTATTTCCTAATTTTGAACCTATTGCGGTGTGGTTCTCCTAGGAGCGCGCATGCTCAGGTATTTGTATATGTGATATATTAAAAGGAACTGAAGTAGGTAAACAGATGGAAGGGAAAATGTGGATTGTGAAATATAGGAGAAGAGGTGAAAGGAAAGAGACGGTAACCTAAGAGAAAGATTGAACTAAAAGAAGAGTATATAATGCGCAAAGGGTACGAGAACAAGAAGGCATAGAGCATGGATGCTGACGAAAGAGACGAAGAGGGAGGAAAGTGTAGAAAATAGTTCCAATAAACAGCAGGCGATGACGATTCTGAGTTCTAGCTACACTCGTCCTTCGTTGAAGGAAGAACACGCGCCCTCTATCAGGCGGTAGACTGACAGACGGACACAAGCCCACCATGTGACAAGACACAAGGGAGATACACACTTCCCTCCATCAGGTGCTGGTCCACCAGCCGAACACCAGCAGGGAGATAGACTCCCCCTAGTCAGGTGCTGGTCCACCAGACGAACACCAGCAGGGAGATAGACTTCCCCTAGTCAGGTGCTGGTCCACCAGCCGAACACCAGCAGGGAGATAGACTTCCCCAAGTCAGGTGCTGGTCCACCAGCAGGGAGATAGACTCCCCCTAGTCAGGTGCTGGTCCACCAGCCGAACACCAGCAGGGAGATAGACTCCCCCTAGTCAGGTGCTGGTCCACCAGCCGAACACCAGCAGGGAGATAGACTCCCCCTAGTCAGGTGCTGGTCCACCAGCCGAACACCAGGCTAGGAACCTGTTCTCTCCACTAAAACCGCTCACAAAATCTGAGCAACATGGCTGATGGCTTAATTATAAAGTTTGATTTTAATAGGTTAACGCTCTAATGCTAAATTTAATTCAGACAAATTACAGAAACTGCAGCTGTATGCGTTTTCCTCGCTTATGTTCAAGTATGTTCTTGTTCTGAGTTATCGTGGACACCCGCAGCTGCACAGTAGCCATAATAGTGATGTAAAACATTATGGCTTAAAACATCTCAATATTGTTAGTTTAAGTTAATAAGGATAACCCACAAGCTCTTCCTACAGGTAAGGGAGAGAAAGGTCACAGAGTCACAATATGGTAAAATGTATTGAACTAAAGTGATCTTTAAGGTAAGTAATTCATATTTGAGATTTAATTTTGATCTGCTCCTCAACCACCCCGCCCCTACACCCATCCAGTGGGCGGCCGGAATGATACAATCACCTGCATGCACAGCCCACGGTAGACTAGCTTGGGACACTCAGGTGTGATTTCTGGCAGTATTTCGTTTTGAATGGCGTACATAGGCATTATTTGAATCCTTTGTGAGATTTCTGAACTCTTAAACGTGCCACGTTTCAGAACACAGTAATAGAGGGTGTGAGAATAGTTTTACTGAAATAGACCTCTCAGACCAGACTAGACCTAGTTAAATACTAGACACATACGTATCTTGTATCAACTTTAATTTTTAACCGGACAGAAATCAGAAAAGACTTACAGACGGGTCCAAAACCGGACTCCTGGCATCCCTATAGGGAAGCAACATTCTTCTTCTCTGTCAAGCATTAGTCCAACTAGGCAGAATCCCATTAGAGGTCATGGAGCCTCAGGTATCCATGTAAAGCTAAAGCTTAAAACACCAGGATGTGATGGAGTCCTCAGGTATCCATGTAAAGCTAAAGCTTAAAACACCAGGATGTGATGGAGCCTTTGGTGTTCTTGTAGAGCTAAAGCTTCAAACACCAGGGGATGACAGAGTCTCGGGTGTCCAAGTGGAGCTAAAGGTTCAGTCACCATGAGGGTAATTGAGACTCAGGTGTAATTTTGAAGGTAATGCCTAAGACCTCGGGCTAAAGAAATACCTCGAGGAGTCTCTGACGAGAGATGTATGGAGAGCGACGTCGTGGCTTCAAACTCCTCTGCTCGAGGACCGTTGCTGAATCTCAGAAGTTTGTTGTAAATGGTTCAAGACGGGAGCTGACTCGGCGCCGACTACCCTTATCTCCAACTTTGGAGGAAAAAACTTTATTCTTACCCTTAGATTACTTTCATTTCCCAGCGCCAAAAATTACGAACACAAAAGAGGATCGTGAGTTCCCTTGAAGAAATCTCGCCGAGTGTCTTGGAGTAGTTGGGAATAAAATATACGAGGGAAACAAAGGCTACCAACCTTCATTTTCCCCAAAGTTCCAAAGCGGATAACTTTATAGCTCTAACACCACTGGCTGCTGCTGCGGCATATGTTACCTCAAGTTTGTTATCAGAATCACCCACTGCAGGAATATTCCCATAAAAAGCATGCGGAAGTTTTGACTTATTGTTATTCAACCTGAAACGGCTTCAACTAGTGGAACGCGGCCATTGAGGCGGGGAAAAGAGATGATCGGTATACGGTGGCAGCGGGCAGTAACCGCCCGAACGGCCAGGATAAACAGACGGTGACAACTTGAGATCCGGATAAAGTGTAAAACACCGCTCTCTCGATGCTGACAACCGCTGTGTGATAAAACTAATTCTTCAACAACCGTACAATAACACGATATCGTGTTATGACGTTGTTTGATTATTTCAGACCAAACACGTCCTGATTGGCTCCGCGTGTTCAAGAATAAGACTATTTTATTGCTAAAATTAGAGGAGGTTTAATAATGTTTCAGGAAAAGTATAGACTTAGACTGTGTAGCAGCTGGATATCTTGCGCAGATCAAGGAGCGAGAGAGAGAGAGAGAGAGAGAGAGAGAGAGAGAGAGAGAGAGAGAGAGAGAGAGAGAGAGAGAGAGAGAGAGAGAGAGAGAGCGAGAGAGAGAGAGAGAGAGAGAGAGAGAGAGAGAGAGAGAGAGAGAGAGAGAGAGAGAGAGAGGGAGAGAGAGAGAGAGAGAGAGAGAGAGAGAGAGAGAGAGAGAGAGAGAGAGAGAGAGAGAGAGAGAGAGAGAGAGAGAGAGAGAGAGGAGGGTGGGGGGTCATATTGCATAGTGGGTTGGTTAAGTGATCGACTCCCGCCGCGTTTTCCCATGGCAGGACGGAAGCATTTGGCCATTGTAATCTTTTATCTAATGTCTTTGTTAACCTAGCAGTAAAACACATAACTTGACTGGAATAGACAGCTTATTGTGGGCTGCATCCTGGAATGGTCAGTATTTACACACACACACACACACACACACACACACACACACACACACACACACACACACACACTAGGAAGTAATGTGGTGGAGGCAGACTCCATACACAGTTCCAAATGTAGATATGATAGAGCCCAGTAGGCCCCAGAATCTGTTCACCAGTTAATTGACGGTTGAGAGACGGGAACAAAGAACCAAAGCTCAACCCCCGCAAGCACAACTAGGTGAGTACACACGCACAGTCTCCAACAGTGGCCACCACACACAGTCTCCAACAGTGCCCACCACACAGTCTCCAACAGTCGCCTACGACACAGTCACCAACAGGTGCCCACCACACAGTCTCCAACAGTCGCTACCGACACAGTCACCAACAGCGTATTCTAACCACCAATAAAGACTCACAAGACGTCATCTCCATTTATCCTAAACTCTACGACATTTTAAAATTTCTAACACCCCTAAAAACTATAATATCAAAGTTTAATAACAAAAATTAAATAATGTATTCCCTACATAAAGTAATGTTTACAAGCGTGTTGTGGCTGGTGCTGGAGGCGGTGTGTGAAGGCCTGCGTCAGAAGGTAGAGTTCCTGCACAACACATGGGGCGCTGCCTTCAGGAGGCTGATCTACCTGGAGCCTCGACCCTGGCTCACCAGGAGCGTCTGGTCGCGTGTGCCTCTAGTGGGCACTCTCCCCCACCTATACGAGCTCTCCTGCAGGTGGTGGCAACTGGTGGGCGGCGCCTGGCCACCGGCAGAGGCCTCCTGCGGCTACGGTGTCGTCAAATTTGCGTTGGCGCTCGTCGGAGCCCTCCTAGTGGCTTGGGCCATCGGGTCTTTATTCTCTAAGAGGGACGTGGTCGAGGAGGAGGAAGACGAGGACGACTTCCTGCAGGCCATGTGGAACATCTTCTGCAGGACGCTGGTGGCCTATTTGGTGTCTGACGCGTGCAAAATGAGCTCCTCCAGGAAGCGGTTAGTCCTGATGGCCTGGTATTGCTCCAGTGCCTGCTTGAGGCTGGTCAGGAACGTAATTCAGTGGCGCCGTAGGCTTGTGTCCAGGGCTTCCTTCGTCAGCAGCGTGTTGGTGTCGCGCCTGCAAAGGACTTATTCCAGGTGGGGGACACGGAGCTGAGCGCGGAGCTGAGCCCGGAGCTGAGCACGAGGCTTCAGTACCGGATGTTCGGTGGATGTCATTCGGCGGACGATAAAAAGCCAAAGAAGAAGAAAACACTATGCCAGAAAATCAGAGCCGTGCTGAGAGGCTTTTGCAGGTGGGTCGAAAAGGTAATTTTTGCAATAATATTGACAATATTTTTAATCCTATTAATAATTCCTATAGCGGTAATCGGCCTGGTTTTCGTGCCTTTGTTCGCACTCGGTTACATCGTGAGTCCAGTAACAGGTATTTTCACGGCTCTTGTTACCGTTCTCTTAATATTATGTGTCTTTGTAGTTGCTGTGGTCCTATTCCCGCTCTTCTTCATCGTTTCACTGTTGTTCCAACATCTCTACCCAGCCGACCAACCGACCTGCACAACTGAAGGTCGACCTGTACAACTTTCTACCAGTTCCGTAGCAACTTGCTGAACACGACCTGGACGGTTTACTGTTGTTAGGTGCTGGAGCGGCCAGGTGCTGGAGCGAACCCCGAGTGCTGGAGCGAACCCCGAGTGTTGGAGAGAACCCCGAGTGCTGGAGCGAACCCCGAGTGCTGAAGCGAACCCCCGAGTACTGAAGCGAACCCCGAGTGCTGAAGCGAACCCCGAGTGCTGAAGCGAACCCCGAGTGCTGAAGCGAACCCCGAGTGCTGAAGTGAACCCCGAGTGCTGAAGCGAACTCCGAGTGCTGGAGCGTCTGGGTGTACTTGTTGGGGTTGCCTCTAAACTGTCAATAAATCAACTTGTTTTTTTTCACACACACGCAGTGGCCACCTAATACTACGAATCCCGAGCGCTGTCCACTCAGCCGTCAGGCCCCGTGTGGGAAGCAGGCGGTTGTGGGAGCCTCGCCACACATAAGCTCAAAACATCGCCACTGAAGATGTGAGGTTATATGACAGTGGCCTGCAGTCACCAGGCTCAAACCCACCGCTGCCACCATTACTTGAAGAACACAAACAACTCAGTGTGAGGTTATCTGAGTCTCACACCACCTCCCACATTTTGGTTCTTTACACCCAAAGCTGCACATTTATTTTTTTCTTGACCGGATAGGACATTGAGGAGCATTCAGGCACGTCACATGATGAGCTACGTTTAACACCACCATCAAATCCACCCTTAAAATACACCATTACTTCAACAACAGCCCCCACAAACAGCTGCAGCAGTCCCACATCTGTTCCATTAATGATTTGCTTCACTCCACATTCACCTTCCCTCTCCCTGCCCTCTACTGACTAAACGTGGCAGTTATTGTTGTCCTATTTCTGAACCTAAATAGGTTCAGAAATTAATTTTTTTCAGCGCCGTGGAGAGGGGGGGACTTGCTGCCTGGGTAACAGCTTCTCCCCCGAATCAACCTACCCTGGCTTTGCGCCCTGGTGAGGCCACTCCAGGCCAGGCCGACACCAGCGTGCAACTCCATAGTCTCCTGAGTCTGATGGGTGCCTACTATTTCTGAACCTTAATTTAGCTGTTTCTCTGTAACACTAATATTTTATTCTTTTAACTTTGTACTTTTGTATCGTATATCGCTAGACGAAAGAACCAAGTGTCGATCTTAAAACCCTAAAGTATACTCAGAGTCAAAAGGAAACTCACGCCTAGGTACAGCAGCCTGTGTCGATACTGCTTTGCATCCTATATCAGGCTGGAGGCAGGATATTCAGGCTGTGAACCGTAATGTTAGAGTAATACCCGTCGGGCTTGGTCGGAGGAGAGCCGGATACGTGGGGTTTGGGGGAAGGGGGGTGAAGGTATATGTGGAGTGAAACAATTCGGTTTTTGTGTGGATATATGGGGAGTGTAACGAAGGTTTTGATGATGGTGGGTTTAACGTGGTGGTGGTGGTGGTGGTAGTGATGGTGGTTGTTGAGGTGTTGTGTTTGTGGTAGCATTGTGGTGACGGTGCTTTTCAGTCATTGTGACGCTGGTGGTGGTGGTGGTGATTGTAGTGATGGTCCTGATGATAGTGGTAGTGCTGCTGGTGATAGTGGTAGTGCTGCTGGTGATAGTGGTAGTGCTGCTGGTGATAGTGGTAGTGCTGCTGGTGATAGTGGTAGTGCTGCTGGTGATAGTGGTAGTGCTGCTGGTGATAGTGGTAGTGCTGCTGGTGATAGTGGTAGTGCTGCTGGTGATAGTGGTAGTGCTTCTGGTGATAGTGGTAGTGCTGCTGGTGATAGTGGTAGTGCTGCTGGTGATAGTGGTAGTGCTGCTGGTGATAGTGATAGTGCTGCTGGTGATAGTGGTAGTGCTGCTGGTGATAGTGGTAGTGCTGCTGGTGATAGTGATAGTGCTGCTGGTGATAGTGGTAGTGCTGCTGGTGATAGTGGTAGTGCTGCTGGTGATAGTGATGGCGCTGGTGGAGATGATGGTGCTACTTGTGCTGGTGATGATAGTGGTATTAATAGTTCTCGTGGTGATGTGGGTGGTGGAGGTTGTAGTGATGTTGCTGGTGGAGGTGTTGCTGGTGGAGGTGTTGCTGGTGGAGGTGTTGCTGGTGGAGGTTGTTGTGGTAGTGGTGGTGTTGCTGCTGAGATATAAGGGTAACTCAGCAAGTGACGCCCTTGAATGCTCCTCGATATCCTATACTGTCAAGGACAAAATAAATGAGCAGCTTTGTTACCAAGAACCAAAAAGTGAGAGGTATTGAGACACAGATAAACTCAAATAGAATTGTTTACGAGGTGTTCATCAAGTAATGGTGGCAGCGATGGGTTTGTGCCCACACCACTGATGAAACTAGTGCCTCAAATTCCTCTTAACTCTCCTCTAGATGTGTAGAGTATCCTTGCAGTAGGTGTCAAACCATATAGGACGAAATAAAGAAAAAATATTGAAAGATAAACAAGAAAGTAAAAAATGAAATAAAAAATGCAACAATTATGAGACTTTCAGAGACTAAATGACAAAGACTAAGTGTAAAAGACCAGGAATTCAGATCAGTGAGGAGGGATCAGCTCAACCAAATTGCCCCAACGGACCATGGGGTTCGAAGGGAAGAAAGCCGGTCACAAAGGGTGTAGGCTGATGAACCCCTTGGATAGGTCATTGGCATGGAAAACGTATGATAATTCAAGTGTCTTTCAATATGTATCACACTACCACAATGCTGCTCAAATTACAGGGGGATCGAATATCCCTCGTCAAATACTGTGACTTATAACTTTTAACTAAGCTTTAACCAGTTAGTTAATTTTTAAGTTAGTTTTGCTCGTTCATATATGTGTTAAACATTTCGAACTATGGACAGGCAATAACTTGTTCCTTTTCCATTAATACGATGCTTTGTTTACATCAGTTGTGAAGTTATTGTAATGCACTTGAGGGGCATCCTACTCGTTTAGTTACTGAGGCACTCAATGAGGTACTCGAAAAAGATTCAGCCATTGTGTCACTGTCATATATCATGTTCACTGAGAGAGGAAAGAAGAGAGAGAGAGAGAGAGAGAGAGAGAGAGAGAGAGAGAGAGAGAGAGAGAGAGAGAGAGAGAGAGAGAGAGAGAGAGAGAGAGAGAGAGAGAGAGAGAGAGTGAGAGAGAGAATAAATTTATCACTGCTTTTCAATGTGGTGCAAATTTATTTTCCAGGATTGACTTCAGCACCGCACCAGTTTAACACACACACACAAAATTCAGTTTTTATTCCACACTGAACGCCGACGCAAACACCATAATTTACGACAGGGGAGCAACATCTCTATGGCAACGGAGTGCAGAGTTCCTGCAAAACCACTCCACTCTATTTTTTAGATTATTTAATGCTGTCAGCAAGTAAACTTTATTACAAGACACATCATCGCAATGCGAGTCTTGTGCCTCTTCTTCTCTGTTTATCTGTGTGTTTTTCAAAGGAAAAACTACTTGATGAACGTAATTTCTAAGTTGTCCTCTTATGTTTGGAATGGGATATGTAACTCATTGTTTTCACCTCAACTTTAGGTCACTTTGATATGGTTCTGATAATCAATGTCTCCCTCGCCTCGATCACTGACCATTACTTCCTGTCTGATCAATTTAGCTCCTGAGTAATGTTGTTTAAGACGTCCTTCAGGGATTTATCCTTCGTATTGGAAGCTACGTTACTTGTTTTTCCTACAAGTGTTTTGTATACAAATTAATTGACCGCCTTAAACGCCGGAATTTTTTCAAATGATGTCTAATTTGATTGACTGAAAGCGTGGATACATTCAGTAAGAGTTAAGGAGCCTCGCAATGATATTCATGGAGAACATTGTTTTGCCTAGCCAGTAAATGGATGGGTGACCACATGACTGGCATTGTTCTATATAGAGATTCATTGGTGGACCAATTTAGGGATTTGAATCTACAGGGTATACTCATGAACTATTATGACACGCTTGGACAACATGCAATATGGTAACTAGATGCATATTTCATGGATTATTAAGGTGAGTGTCTTTCCATTGGAGACTTTCAGCGCCGTGGAGAGGGGGTGACCTGCTGCCTGGGTAACAGCTTCTCCCCCGAATAAACCTACCCTGGCTTTGCGCCCTGGTGAGGCCACTCCAGACCGACAACCAGTGCGCAACTCCATACTCTCCCGAGACTGATGGATGCCTACTATACTATATAACTGGGTCCAGCGGTGGTTGTTGTATGGTAATACAACTTCGTGACAATAGGAGTCCGAAGAGACTGAAGACAAAATTACATGAAACATTCCGGTGTATTTTTATGGAGGATACAAATATGTTGAGAGGATATACATCGAAGCCGTTTCGTATTGGTCAATAGTTCCTCCGCAGTTTCCTTACTTCCTATCTTCCAATGACCACAGGCGGGAGGAAGCCTTGGAAGACGGCTTAGATCTGAGCTGTGACTGAGGCGGAAGGGGGGGGGGGGTAAGAAAATACTCCCCAGACAGCGTAAAGAGGAAAGGGAAATAATGTTGTGTCACCACTCGAAGGCTGGCTGTCAGTGTCTTGGGGAATTTTGGATTATTAAGCCAAAGAAAGTTATAACTCTCTTGATATAGGGAAATTGGACTGTGCCCTTGTGGGTTGGCAGGAACCCGGCTGTCAGCGCTTGACGGCGTCTTATAGGGCGGGAAGGACGTGTGTTTACTAGTTGTGTGTTTACTAGTTGTGTTTTTGCGGGGTTGAGCTTTGCTCTTTCGGCCCGCCTCTCAACTGTCAATCAACTGTTTACTAACTACTTTTTTTTTTTTTTTTTTTTTTTTTTACACACCACACACACACACCCCAGGAAGCAGCCCGTGACAGCTGACTAACTCCCAGGTACCTATTTACTGCTAGGTAACAGGGGCACTTAGGGTGAAAGAAACTTTGCCCATTTGTTTCTGCCTCGTGCACACACGTGTGTGTGTGTGTGTGTGTGTGTGTGTGTGTGTGTGTGTGTGTGTGTGTGTGTGTGTGTGTGTGTGTGTGCCTGCAAGATCGAGCTAGTGTCTGTGTGCTTGTACATAACTACTAGGCAAATCACTGACTATTTTCCAGGTTGCAGGCCACAACAGCTGTCTCGCAGGCATCTGCTTACCACTAGGGGGAACAGAGGACTCAAGTGAAAAGTACCATTGTCCAACCACTCTGTCCTACCACGAGGACCGCACCTGCGATCCTCAATAACCTCTATAAGACAGTCTCAGACCCATCGCATGTTGTCACACTTATAAGAAAGCACCTCAAGAAATTATGCATGCGATGCATAATTAATATCGCGATGTTCAGTGAGAGCGAACGGGACAGTGAGATTCGCGTACAAAGTTCGCTAAGAGACCATAGAGACCGTAGGATTCACTAAGAGAGCACAGACAGGGAAATGCACAGCGCAAAGATCGCGAGGGTAAATAGATCTTGTGAGATCTGCGGGGCTCATAAGGAGAGGACAGACCGCAAGGTTCGGGAAAAAGCGAAGAGTTAGCGAAGCGGACGTTGAGGGCCTCAGAGGGAACAAGTTGTCCCTTTAATATATAAATTGACCAATTTACTGACTCTTTAACTAGTTAGTTACGCAGCGAGAAGTAATTACTGCACAGTCCTTTGATCTCCCGCCCCCTCTTTGCTTTTCTGCGTCTCTGCCTCTCTCTCTCTCTCTCTCTCTCTCTCTCTCTCTCTCTCTCTCTCTCTCTCTCTCTCTCTCTCTCTCTCTCTCTCTCTCTCTTTCTCCCCCTCTCTCTCTCTCTCTCTCTCTCCCCCTCTCGCTCTCTCGCTCTTTGAGAAAAGATAAAGAATCACCTTACACAATATTAATCAAGAAGCAGCTTGGGTTACTGATCATAGCCGCTATTGCCAAACTGTCCCAGGAGGTCAGCGAGAGTGTCAGCCTGGCCATTAACCCTGCTCTAACGACCTCGCTCGGTAGTTCCCTCCTAACGACTGGTAGTTTGCCCAGAAAACCCATCTCGCACGCTTGTAAATACCTTGAAGGTGTTTTTTGAAGGTTAAGTCAGTGTACTGGTGGGGAAATTATAATTTTGCTTTTCTTACGTTTTTTCTAAGTAAATTAAAGAAAATTTTTTATTGACATTTAAAAGCGATAAAACGTATAGGTTTAGTATATATTACTGCGGGAGTGGTGCTAATTGAAACCTATTTTATTTAGGTTTATAATTCAATAAACCCTGGGAACGATGGCTGAGGTTTAAGGGACGTTAAAATATATCAGAATAAACATCATGTTAATCCTTAAATGTTTATCTACATTAAATATTTTAGTATTTATATTTTCAGTGGGGAAAAAATTATGTTTATATAATTGAACCTTGTGTATACAAAACAGGAAAATGTTTATTGCTTTCCCTCTCTGGTAGGCCTATTCACTCCCTCCCTTTCTGATAGGCATACTCCCTCCCTCCTTGATAGGCATACTCACTCCCTCCCTCCCTCCCTGATAGGCATACTCCCTCCCTCTCTCCCTCCCTGGTAGTCATACTCACTCCCTCCCTCCCTCCCTGATAGGCGTATTTACTCCCTCTCTCCCCCCAAGTGTCTCCTTTACCCTCTTCTGAACTAATAGATAAGCCTGAACGCCTTTGGAATTCCGGGAGAGCACTCCATAAAGCAGAGTTTTGAGGGCGAGTGGAGGTTTATGTCCTGGTCCCATCCTCTGCATTATGATCTGAGCCTCAGGCAGGTCAAAAACCTCCACTAGCTCCACCCCATCTCCTCCACTTCCTTCCCATCTCTTTCACCCTCTCCCCTATCTCCTCCACCCTCTTCCCCCATCTCCTCTACCACCACTATCAAACTAGACGGGCTTGGGGAGAGCGGGAGAAGTAGACGCAGGACTACCACACCAGTACCACCATCAACATCACCACCACCACCGTCTCCACCATCATCACCATCACCACAACCACCATTATAGTCATCACCATCCTATTATTACAATCACCACCATCAGCACTAAAATATTACAACCACCACCATCACCCACTATACTGCAAGATTATATTAATATGACCAGAAAAATTATGTCTGGGATGACCTGATCTCCCAAATGTGTCAACAAATATTTAATGCAGTTGCTGGTGGAAGATGAAGGGATAATCAGGAAAATACTAAGTACGGTAAAGGATTACCTGATGGACGGAAAACAGAAGACCACAGTCAGAGAGGAGGCGTCAAGCTGGAAGGATGCTATGAGCTACTCAACTGACAAATGCATTATTTGTTCACTTACGAGATTATAATTAATTCGTCTCACTGGACTTATTTATGCAAAACTAATTTGTAAATCTGTTGGTGGATTTTTTTTATTGAGTATGGATTTATAACAAAAGTAATGAATTATATAATGTTAATATAAGTGCAGGATTGTATAAATTATATAGTTTTATAATGGGTAAGATTTGTGATAGGTATAAAATTATGTAAAGAATGGATATAATTACAGATGGCTTTATCCAAGACGTATATCTCTTCCACCCTTTATTCAACCTCCCTCGCCTTCCCTATTCTCCTATCATCCCCTCCCTTTGCCTTCCCTTCTCACCCCTTTCCTTTTCTTTCTCACCATCTTGCCCCCTTCTGCCTCTTCCCCCTCCCATCTCCTCCAGTTTCCGCTTTCCACCTTTCCCCCTTCTCACCCTCATCTCCTTACCCCTCTCCCTTCGCCCCCTATTTTCCCTCTTTCTTTCCCAACTTCCCTGTCTGTCTTTCAACTTCTGACACCAGATTCCCGCAACTCATAATTTGTCCGTAGTCGTATAAAACAAACGCTCCTCCCTAAGCTTCGTAGGTTTCTCAAGCCCCGCCCCTTTCTGAAAGTAAATATGGGTAAGTACTTAATTTTTTAATATTTCACAACGCTAACCTTCTTTCACCAGCGACTACCCACACAACAATGGTAGGAAAATGGTAGAAAAATTACCCGGGCACCGCCGGATACACCCAATAGTAGTAAATATAATATAAGTGATAGAAAGGACTTCTTTGTCTATGGAACTTATTAAAATTGTATTTACTCTCCTTCGATGCCACTGGCTCCACTTATTACTACAATCACTACCATCAATATGGACCAAATGGGTAATTTTGAGCATTAAATGTAAGTTGAATTACTCATAAATTGTTTATTGCACATGTTGCACTATATTATAAGCGGTGATAAAGGATGTAGCGACATGTATGGCAGAGGTCGCAGGGACAGTAGGAGCTGTCGTAGAAGTAATAGTAAGATGTTTATTAGTAATGTTATCAGCAGTAGTAGTCGTTGTAGTAGTAGCAGTGCGAGAAGTAGAAGTAGTTTTAGTAGTAGTATTCAAGAGAACGAGCAGTAGCAGTATTAACAGAAGCAGTTGAGGTAGCAGAAATATTGGTAGTGGTATTTGTAATAGCAGCAGTAGAATTAGATAACAACATCATTACATGTAGTAGAATTATTAGCAGTAATAGCAGAAGTCTTTCGACTAGTAAGATAAAGCTTAATATTCCTGGTTATTAACTTTCCCTTATCGCTTGCCATTATGGCTCGAAGTTTCTTTGAAGTGTTGAGTGTAGAGTAGGGAGAGAACCTTTTGCTTTACTATCCTGGTTTCCTTCATCCAAAAAGAACTTTTAGTATATAGAACTTTTAGTATATAGAACTTTTAGTAAAAAAATAATTATGACAAGGATCAATTGATCATTAGTTATCTGTTTTAGCTATGTTCTCACATTCTCTCTCTCTCTCTCTCTCTCTCTCTCTCTCTCTCTCTCTCTCTCTCTCTCTCTCTCTCTCTCTCTCTTTCTCACGCTCACTCTCCATCTCCCAACTTCTTTCCGTCGTAATCCATTAATCAAACCAACTCCTCTTATATGTTTGGAGTTTTCCTTGCATCTCCGCGTCGTGTGGACCCCCGCTGCTTGGTAACCACTGGAGAAAGACAACATTTGTCTCTCTGGCAATTAACCAACAAATCCGGAAGCGCAATCTAGCTTGGGTCGTGTCACTCAGCTGGAAGAAAACAATGTGATGGACGACACCTTCCAGCTTTTTACTGGAAGGGAATATTTACATCTGGAATATCCGGATCTTGGAAATTTAATTTTCGCTTTTGGAAGTTTCTTTCTGGGCTCACACAACTTGGTCTGAGATCATCCGGAAATGTCTCGGGTCTGTGAATGTTTTCCTCTTTTGTCTGCTCGGTGTTTACGCCATCTGAAGCGTCCTTGAGACGTGGATTTTCAACGCCTGAGACGCTGTTTATTAGGATATTCTGGCCATTAAATGTTGCAGGATCAAGGTTTTTTTCCAGATGACAGGGTCCCTTGAGCTCCAGCCCAGCGGCCCACGATCGTTAATTTACCTCCTGGAATGTTATGGTCCAGGCAAGGTACCTCGCTCCCTTTAACGATGCTCTTTATGAAAAAATAATAAAGTACCCACTTGAGACGTTCATCTTTTGGGGGCCATATGCTCTGGGGAGGAAAGTTTTTTTCCGGTACATTCAGAAAAGAGAATTTCTTCTCTTGTCTTGCAAAATATTAGATAAGTATCCATCCCAGTCTTCTTCATCTTGTGCGATACGGGTAATTTTTTTGCGTAAACGATTTGCCAACCTAGCCTAACCCAACCCACCCTAACCTAACATAAATTTACCCACCTAGCACAACCTAACCCTTCTCAAACCAACATTTTCTTACCCAACCAAACCCAGCCTAACCTACCATAACCTAACCCAATCTAACCTAACGCTATATACAGATTTAACACATATGAAACGAGACATGTGCTGTTTACAACCTGTTTGCTGTTTACCCTGTTTACAACCTGACTATGCCTACCCCTCCCCCCACACTTCTTGTCAACACACGAGAAAGAACAACTTCCTGCACCTCCAGTAAATGTACCAGAATGTCCAGCTTCCCGTGCATTATGACGACATCTAAAATATAAGAAAGAATGCCTGTTTCACTGTTCTAAGTTAGAGGCAAGACGCTTGGGTCCAGCCTCGACCAACTTTGCAGGGGGAATGGTCTGGGATACGGGACGGACATAGGCTGATAGGGGACATCAGAATTCAAAGGGGAACAGAGTGCCAGGGTCCCTTTCAGACCCACATAATGATTTTTGGCACTACCAGGCAGCTACATCTATAAAAATTACTGTTAGTAAGATTACTAGTAAAGAGAACAAAGAGAATATATGAAAAAATGGAAAAAATTACTCAGAAAATAAAAATAAATTATTTACTGATCTCGGGAAAATTGACATAAATATTCTCCTCTCTTTAACTTGTCATAAGAAAGAAAAAGACAGTGGGAGAGAGAGATGGAGATATAGAGATACAGACATAGATAAAACGAGATATAGATAGAGATAGAGAGTGACAGAGATAAAGCTACATAGAGATATAAAAATATAAACAAATATAGAGATATAAAGACACAGAGATATGTTGACAATAAATATAGAGATAAATAGACAACAAATATAGAGATATATAAAAAAATTAGACAAATATAGAGATATAAAGAGAAGAAAGAGAGAGAGAGAGAGAGAGAGAGAGAGAGAGAGAGAGAGAGAGAGAGAGAGAGAGAGAGAGAGAGAGAGAGAGAGAGAGAGAGAGAGAGAGAGAGACCGACTAACAACGAGATAAACAAAACCAACAAACTTAAAGCATTTCATTTCACCGACTACATTAGAAAGAAAGTTAGTGGAATTCAGTTTGCAATCATTCTTATTACAGACCAAACTTTACCCGGATCCCAGTGCCGGTGTCAACTAGTCCATTACCGTTGCTGTAACGACCCCGGGCAGTAGTTAGGCCGTAATGTCTGGCAGTTAGTCAAGGGAATACATTATCCCGAGTTGAACATTGTTTAAGTGTGTTGCAAGAGGCGAGGAAGTTGAAGTGGTGACTTGCAATACTAAGTTATGTTTTCATTTTAGTTTGTGTTAGAAGCGATTCCAGTGACTCGAATTTGTATCAATTATTTGTTGATAATACAAATATAGAATTAGCTGTTGACCAGACCACACACTAGAAGGCGAAGGGACGACGACGTTTCGTCCCATCTTCGTTCGATGTTTCGTCGATTCACAATCGGCTTGAGAATGGTCCAGAACGGACCGAAACGTCGTAACCCCCTTCACCTTCTAGTATGTGGTCTGGTCAACATACTTCAGCCACGTTATTGTGACTCATCACCTGCATAGAATTAGTTTTCAGTCGCAGTTGGCCAGAAACTCCAGAAGTGATAAGGTGAACAACTCTTTCTCCATGTCTCTGTAATGTTTTTTTTCCGGTGTAATCATCACTGAGCAGCAGACTCCGCTTGGGAAACATGCCGTTACTGTGTAAACCAGTTGGAGCTTAACGACATGGTGGAGCTGCCAGGGTCATACATCAGAGACCAGATCAAGGTGAATCTTCAATAGTTAAACTTCATTTGTATGAATGTATGAACAATGAGAAGAACGCCAATAACGAGATGAGAAGATGTGTGTGTGTATGAAGAAGACAGTGTTGAGTGTAAACAACTCACAACCGGTGCTGGAGAACAAAGCCAGTTGGCAGGTGTATGTGTGGCAAGCAGGACATTGTCAGGTTTGTATACGAGTGCTTGAGACGAGCACTACACACCTGAGCTTGTGACTGAGTGTTTGGGATGACTCCTGGAGCTTAGCGGCGTTAGTTCTCCTTGATGTAAGAATGTGATGGTGTAGATGCTGGTTCTCCTCGATACAAGAGCATGTTAGTGCTGGTTCTCCTCGATACAAGAGAATGTTAGTGCTGGTTCTCCTCGATACAAGAGAATGTTAGTGCTGGTTCTCCTCGATACAAGAGCATGTTAGTGCTGGTTCTCCTCGATACAAAAGAATGTTAGTGCTGGTTCTCCTCGATACAAGAGAATGTTAGTGCTGGTTCTCCTCGATACAAGAGAATGTTAGTGCTGGTTCTCCTCGATACAAGAGAATGTTAGTGCTGGTTCTCCTCGATACAAGAGAATGTTAGTGCTGGTTCTCCTCGATACAAGAGAATGTTAGTGCTGGTTCTCCTCGATACAAGAGCATGTTAGTGCTGGTTCTCCTCGATACAAGAGAATGTTAGTGCTGGTTCTCCTCGATACAAGAGCATGTTAGTGCTGGTTCTCCTCGATACAAGAGAATGTTAGTGCTGGTTCTCCACGATGTTGTCTAGTCTCAATAGACTGAAGTTCTCCCTTAAAATATCACTTAAGAGTTGACGTGTACACCGTTTCTCGACCTTCCTTGATCCTGAAGCCTCCGCTAAACCCAGACGACGGGAAATATCTGGATGTTAATTACGCTGATGAATCGCGCTGTTAATTACAGCCAAGATAAAGGTCTACAACCTTTAAATGAATGAAATGTATGCTGCCTAAATCTTGTTTCCAGTCTGTAATTTGCAACGTTCATACAGGAATTGGAGGAAGAAATAAAGAATAGAAATAGGAAGAGGCAAAAGAAGAAAGAGTAAAAACAGGAAGAGACACAAGAGGAAAGAAAGAAGGAAAAGAATAATGAATAGAAGACAAAGAAGATTTCAACAGAAGAACAGAGAATAACAATGAAAAGGAAGAAGAAACAGTAGATGCACAAGAAGACAATCTTGTACCCAAAGACAGCTGGCTACGTGGGCGGATTACATAACGACATGGGTTCGATCCCAACCTGTGGGTGTGCTCCATCTGCCAACAGTCCTGGCGAGAATTGGCTCCAGCATCCCTGGAGACTGTGAGCTGTTGCTGCGTTGCATCTCGTCTCCATCTTCACCCTCTGGTGATGCTGGAGTTAGGAGCAGGAGAACGTTGGGACGCCTTCTCTGGTGTCGACCAGACCACACACTAGAAGGTGAAGGGACGACGACGTTTTGGTCCGTCCTGGACCATTCTCAATCGACTTGAGAATGATCCTGGACGGACCGAAACGTCGTCGTCCCTTCACCTTCTAGTGTGTGGTCTGGTCAAACTACTTCAGCCACGTTATTGTGACTCATCGCCTGCAAATGATGCTGAGTTTTGAGAAGATTGGAGGGGGGTGGGACAGGTTTGGGTGTCAGAAATATTCAGGCCATATTCTGCCTCTTAACTAAAATTATTATTTATAATCAATTAAATCTATTCTAGAAGTAAAAACATACAACGCTTAGTTTATTCACAATTTATATTTATAAAATTGTCAACGAAAATAAATCGCAATAGGTAGACGTACTAAAAAAAATATTAAGTTACTCCTGGCCAGTAGTTACGAAGTTAGAATTAAATCCATTAAATTTCCAGGAGGCACGAGCATGACCAACTCGTATTTCAGTAAATAAAAATTCAGGTAGGAAAATCCAGGATGTAAGTCCAAACCTCAAAGGCTGGATCAAGATAGCAGGTTTTACGAGACGCAGCGTTCCAGTTGGTTGGCCATTCCAGTAAGGAACGCTCCAGCAGGAGCCATTATCCACCTAGTCACGTTGCTCCAGTTGAAGTCTACGACCTAATCACATCTCTGGAGATAATATTCATCCAGTATAAAGTTAATGTTGCATGAGGTAATATAAATTCACGGTCAACGAACATTTAGATGATATTAATAGACGGAAAATTGACGCTAAGATTGGTTACATTAATCCATCTAAAATTTACAGATATATGTTAATCCCAGCAAGATAAGTCCTCATAGTAGATAATCATTCCTATGCTCGGGTTTATCAGTGGTGCTGGAGACATGAACATCAAATTCGCAAAATTGCTGAGATTCCGGAATTTAATTTTGTTATTATTATCGTTTAAAGAGACAATGTTCAAATGCTGCTTGTATTCCAGGAGGCAATGCTTGCAGGTCGCAAGTAATCAACGCTTCAAGGCTTCAAGTATTTCAAAAGGCGGCGCTTTCAGTATACGAGTGTTCAAAGCGACGTCTCTATATTAAGTTAGAAAGTATTCCAGGAGATGACTGTTCCAGGCAACAATTAAATATTCCAGTTGGCGACGTTTCGTGCCTAAAAGTATTCTAAAAGGCGACACTTCGAGGCAGCAAGCATTCCAGGAGTCGACACATCCAGTCAGCAAGTATTCAAGGAGGTGACGCTACCACGATGCAAGTATTCCTGGAATCGACGTTTTCAATCTGGAAGTATTTCAAGAGGACGGGCTTCTAGAATGCAAGTATTTCAAGAGAATAAGCATCCAGTATGCAAGTATTCCAGGAGGCTACAAGCTTCTAGTCCACAAGTTTTAGAGGAGGCGACACTTCCAGGTCACAAATATTCCATGAGACGTCGCTTCAACGGTTCAAGAATTCCAGGAGGTTGAGCTTCTAATCTTTAAATATTCCAGAAGAAATATTCACTTTCGTGCCGCAATAATTCCAGAAGGCGACGCTTCCAGGCCGCAATAATTCCAAAAAGTTAATCCTTCAGGCCGCAAGTGATCCAGGAGGCAACATTTCCAGGACAGAACATAGCAAGAGAGAGAATACTTCCTTGTTAGAGATGGTGAAGGATATTAAATTTCCAAACCCATATAAATATCTTAAGAATTAAAATTTCTCTGTGATGTTTAATTATCTTTATAAATAATTTTATTGAAGGTAAGACTATTTTTCAGGGTAAAAACTGTTCATTTAGGATATAACTATATCAAAAATATTTCAAGATTTAATACTATCCAATAAGGATGTGGAGGCGAAACTCCTCTCAATTAATATTCCTAAAGAAAAACGTATTGACCCATCATATTATTGTAGAATAAAATTCCAAAAGATCCGAGGAATTCAGTCTGCAAAGGAACCCGTGGAAAGCTTACGTTCCTAGAAGTAAGTTATCCCAGCTAGTAATATTTCTAACAGCAAGATTCGGGTTGCATTCTTCCAGGTGGCAAGATCTTGGCTCCAGAAAGAATTTGGCAAGGGAGACGCCGTAGATCACAATGTTACCCTCCCACCGTGGGTGACAAGCTCCCACCGTGGGTGACAACCTCCCACCGTGGGTGACAACCTCCCACCGTGGGTGACAACCTCCCACAGTGGGTGACAACCTCCCACCGTGGGTGATAACCTCCCACCGTGGGTGACAACCTCCCACCGTGGGTGACAACCTCCCACCGTGGGTGACAACCTCCCACCGTGGGTGACAACCTCCCACCGTGGGTGACAACCTCCCACCGTGGGTGACAACCTCCCACCGCGGGTGACAACCTCCCACCGTGGGTGACAACCTCCCACCGTGGGTGACAACCTCCCACCGTGGGTGACAACCTCCCACAGTGGGTGACAACCTCCCACCGTGGGTGACAACCTCCCACCGTGGGTGACAACCTCCCACAGTGGGTGACAACCTCCCACCGTGGGTGACAACCTCCCACCGTGGGTGGCAACCTCCCACAGTGGGTGGCAACCTCCCACCGTGGATGACAACCTCCCACAGTGGGTGACAACCTCCCACCGTGGGTGACAACCTCCCACAGTGGGTGACAACCTCCCACAGTGGGTGACAACCTCCCACAGTGGGTGACAACCTCCCACAGTGGGTGACAACCTCCCACAGTGGGTGACAACCTCCCACAGTGGGTGACAACCTCCCACAGTGGGTGACAACCTCCCACAGTGGGTGACAACCTCCCACCGTGGGTGACAACCTCCCACAGTGGGTGACAACCTCCCAGCTAGCTTTCCACTCCGATTTTGCTGTTTAGTTACCGCAGAGACAAATGTTTTCTTCCTCCCACGTAAACGTCTGCGAAGAAGAGGAAGAAGAATGAGAAAAGTGTGTGAATGTGTGTGTGTGTGTGTGTGTGTGTGTGTGTGTGTGTGTGTGTGTGTGTGTGTGTGTGTGTGTGTGTGTGTGTGTGTGTGTGTGTGGAAAATGAGGTCATGTAAGCGGGGTAAAGAAATATGGATAAAGGAGAAAAGGAAAGAATAGTTGAAGGAAGAGATAATGGTCGAAGAATGCTCAGAATGAATGTATTAGACGGAGTAAATGGATTCTTGAGGCTCAAAACACCATTGCGAGTTTAAGGTTCGATTGCGATACAATGACTAAGATGCATATTAGAATGATGGATCTGCACCTTAGAATGACGGAGCTACATCTTTGAATGATGGATGTGTACCTTAAAATGACTAAACTGCATCTTAGAATGATAGATTTGCATCTCAGAATGAAGGCTGCATTTTAATGTGACTGCATTCTGCATTCATAAGAATGCTTTCATTTTGCTTAACTACTATCGTCAGAATAAAAGGCACTACGGGCTCACCATAGCTGTGTTACTTGGAACTTGTTCCAAGTATCGAATCTTTAACAACAACAACGTCAGAATAAGCTTTTAACAGCTATCAACCTCACTTAAACTCACTATAACCCCTGCGCCTCAAAAATTACTTCGAAGTTACACATGTACTAATTAACAAATTCAACTTATATTACACTAACATTGTTTTTAAAGGCTGAAGTAGCAACCTAAAACATTACTATAAATCACTACGAAAATTTCTAGAAAACGCAAACAATTTAGATTTAAGCTGCAATTAACTAACTACTAGCCATTCCTAAATAACTTACGAGCCCCGACGATGCGGGGCAGTTTGACATCTCCATATTGTATGTCCAGAAGCAGGAGGTGGAAAAGGGGAATTTAGAACCCATGACTGTCAAACATACGCCTCGCGGAATAGGTTCTCCGGCTCCTTTCAGTGAGGCCCTTCCAGATCATCGACTTCTCCTGTTAATACACGAGTAGCATTTACGCGTCGTTTAGGTAGTTAGTAAGGGAGTCTGAGCCAATTACTGAGAGCCCTTTCATCTTATTTCCCTCTCATGTCCCCCTTCTCTCCCTTCTCTCTTTCTCTCTCTCTCTCTCTCTCTCTGCCCCAGTCTCCCACTCGCTCTCTGTCTCTTTGTCTGTCTGTCTGACTGTCTATCTGACTGTCTGTCTGTCTCTCTGTATCTGTCTGTCTATCTGTCTGTCTGTCTGTCTCTCTCTCTCTCTCTCTCTCTCTCTCTCTCTCTCTCTCTCTCTCTCTCTCTCTCTCTCTCTCTCTCTCTCTCTCTCTCTCTTTCTCTTTAAAAGAAAATCTAATAACCCACTACTGGGATAAAATGATTGCTTAATAAAACCCAAACTATTACCTCCTCTTTTTTCCATGCTAAAATTGGTCTTTGGTAAGATCTTGTTACTGAAATTAACTTTTCTCATGTTTATTTTGAGAATATGCAATGGAAACTAGTTTAATAACGCGTTTTTCTGGAGCCAGCCTTAAAGAAGAAGATTTAGCTGGTCAGCAAGCATAATTTATTTTAATTTTCTAGATTTGAAGACGAGCTTTAAAAAAATTGATGAATGTTGAGAAGAATTGATGCCCTTGAGGAGGGGGGGGGGGGGGAGAGAAGAAATGATGCCCTTGAGGGCAAGGTAGAGATTATGCTATCCACTTGGATTGGCCGGTATAGGGGCGGCCTCACTTGTTTTGCAGGTTCCCATTCGAACCTCGATTTTTCATCCCGTCCTCATATCCTTTTCAATGTGCCGGATGGGCATATTTCTCCGATTAATTACCTAGCCTTTTTCCAGTGTTAGGTCAGGTGATCAGATATGTTGGTGGCGAGATGATATCAACACTCAGAACTGTGTTCATGGACCCCCACAAGAAAGGCGAGTGATAGCTCTACGTTGAAGGTGTGTGATCCTTCACTGCTGGTGTGTGTGTCCAGGTAATGCTCTGCAAGCAACACCCGCATCACATCCAGGTGTGTGACCCTTGACCTCAGAGTTACCATAGCTGGAGGCTCGGGTGGATAGCCATCGCTTGCATCTGGTTACAATATAAACTAGAAACTGACATTCTACTTTATCACTCTGTGTCTATTGCTCTCCTACTGTCATCCTTCCCTTTCCTTTCCTTCTATCTTTATTTTGTATTCCCTCATAGCTGGGCGATCCCATACCTCTCCAGACACGACGCGGCTTCATCTCAAGTCCCACCAATAACCTAGTCCAGATCCTGAGAACTAAACCAAACCTCAAATATTAATGGAACGAGAGACACTAAACCCAGGACCATATTGGAGACATTCAGGTTATATCACTTGATATAACCTGAATGAACTTGACAATCGACTTGAGAATGGTCCTGGACGTACCGAAACGTCGTCGTCCCTTCACCTTCTAGTGTGTGGTCTGGTCAACATACTTTAGCCACGTTATTGTGACTCGTCGCCTGCACAGGTTATATCACATTACAAAAAAACAAAACAATAAAAACGGTGCTTTATAAACGTTGTTATATTGACGCAGAGCTTGCTGAAGGCGATGTGGTCAGCTGTATACAATTGCAAAACAAAGCGTACAAGAAAAACAAAATATGTACCACTGTGAATGAGAGGCTTAAGCTGGTTATTTTGTTCACGAACTTCATGGCCACACCTGCCACACCTGCCACATTCACCCCCCCCTCCCCTCCCAGCACCACCCTCCCTTCCCTTTCCAATGCACAAATTATTAACCTGTTCCAAGCTGTCAATAAAATGCTCAATGTTACTGAATTTGACATGAA
>NC_091187.1:17276388-17348888 GCF_040958095.1 Procambarus clarkii
TACAACTGATCCCAGCTTCTTTCCTCTCCCACACGTAAACCAATAACATTCTTCACCCTTGTTAGACTTACATGTGACATGTTCTCTCACTCCCAAATTTCCTAGTACATGTCCATCCCTCCACCCACTATTTCCCAACATCTCACCTTCTCTACCCTTCACAACCGTCTTCCACCTGTTGCAAGTCTCCCATGCAACACCACCCATGTCATAACTTTCTCCCTGACTCCCTCACACAACTCCCAGGTACTGTCTCCCTCCCACATACTCTCTCTTCCCTCTCTCTCTCTCTCTCTCTCTCTCTCTCTCTCTCTCTCTCTCTCTCTCTCTCTCTCTCTCTCTCTCCCTCATCCGTTGCTTGACTTCTTGCACGCTATTCACATACCATTATGAATTAAGGATGCATGAGGCGTTGCAGTTAATGCAACGAAACCCGTCTACTTTCACACGCGCTTTGCCCATTATGCAAATTGCACACAACTATGCAAATTAGACTCAACGAAAAGCAGATGTACAAGTTTCCCCCTTGAAATATTTATACGAAATTATTTTAGAGTGCCTTGAGTAGGTCTGTTGATCCTGGAGCTTAGTTCATGTCTCTGGTTCCCGCACACTACTGTCACCTGGTGCTGCTTTGTCACCTGGTCCTGCTTTGTCACCTGGTCCTGCTTTGTCACCTGGTCCTGCTTTGTCACCTGGTCCTGCTTTGTCACCTGGTCCTGGTTTGTCACCTGGTGCTGCTTTGTCACCTGGTCCTGCTTTGTCACCTGGTCCTGCTTTGTCACCTGGTCCTGCTTTGTCACCTGGTCCTGCTTTGTCACCTGGTCCTGCTTTGTCACCTGGTCCTGCTTTGTCACCTGGTCCTGCTTTGTCACCTGGTCCTGCTTTGTCACCTGGTCCTGGTTTGTCACCTGGTCCTGCTTTGTCACCTGGTCCTGCTTTGTCACCTGGTCCTGCTTTGTCACCTGGTCCTGCTTTGTCACCTGGTCCTGCTTTGTCACCTGGTCCTGGTTTGTCACCTGGTCCTGCTTTGTCACCTGGTCCTGCTTTGTCACCTGGTCCTGCTTTGTCACCTGGTCCTGCTTTGTCACCTGGTCCTGCTTTGTCACCTGGTCCTGCTTTGTCACCTGGTCCTGCTTTGTCACCTGGTCCTACTTTGTCACCTGGTCCTGCTTTGTCACCTGGTCCTGCTTTGTCACCTGGTCCTGCTTTGTCACCTGGTCCTGCATTGTCACCTGGTCCTGGTTTGTCACCTGGTCCTGCTTTGTCACCTGGTCCTGCTTTGTCACCTGGTCCTGCTTTGTCACCTGGTCCTGGTTTGTCACCTGGTCCTGCTTTGTCACCTGGTCCTGCTTTGTCACCTGGTCCTGCTTTGTCACCTGGTCCTGCTTTGTCACCTGGTCCTGCTTTGTCACCTGGTCCTGCTTTGTCACCTGGTCCTCTTGTTATAGTTGTCGTTCATATCCAGCTTCAACATCTCTGTATCTCTCCCCAACATCTACGGAAGACTTCCTAAACCACATCATTTTGCATTTCTCAAGAAATATCTCTCAGCACCCTCCAGTGTCATTCATGTATCCAGCATCCACCAGTGTCATTCACGTGTCCATCATTCACCCGTGTCATTCTCGTGTTCAACATTCACCCGTGTCATTCACGTGTCCAACATCCACCCGTGTCATTCACGTGTCCAACATCCACCCGTGTCATTCTCGTGTTCAACATTCACCCGTGTCATTCACGTGTTCAACATTCACCCGTGTCATTCACGTATCCAACATTCACCCGTGTCATTCTCGTGTCCAACATCCACCCGTGTCATTCACGTGTCCAACATCCACCCGTGTCATTTCCGCACATTTCCGTGTCTCACCCGTGTTCAACACGGCGTACTTGTGTCTGCCTCGATAGTTACTTGTTGCATAATGGCCGGAGCGCCCTGCAACACGGCTTCCGTTGACTGTGGTGGTGCTGGTAGTGGTGGTGCTGGTAGTGGTGGTGCTGGTAGCAGTCGTGTGGTGGTGCTGGTAGTGGTACTGTGGTGCTGTTGCTGGTAGTGGTGGTGTTGTGGTGCTGGTAGTGGTGGTAGTGGTGGTAGTGGTGGTGTGGTGGTGTTTCCTCAGTGTGCAATTGCAAACAATAACACCTTCTTACATATGTCTCAAACAGTTACAATTAACAAACACTAGTAAAATTATATTCATGTTAAAACAAGCTTATTGCCGGCTTAAACACACACACACACACACACACACACAAACACACACACACACTACACTCTCATACACTAGCATATTCCTGGAAGAGCCCATCCTTCGCCCCCTTTCCAGGTCAATCAAATTTTCCTGCTCCCAATTTCCCTTTTCCCTTGCAGGCGGGACCTCCGTCGCCAGGAAGACCAAATCCAGCATTAAGGGCAGGATTCCAGACAGGGCGGTCCTTGCATACTGGAATTGGAAGGGGAGAAGGGATGGGTAGGAGGGATGGAATGAGATCGTCATGGAACAGGAGGTTCCAGAGATGTCATTGCATACTGGAATTGGAAGAGGAGACGGAATGGGTACACGGGAGGGAATGATATCGCCAGGGAACGGTTGGGCACGACGATCACCGGGAACTATGAGATGGAGAATGAAAGGTAAAGAGGAAATTAGAGTGTAAATTAGAGAGGGAGAGGACAAGATAACTTACTGGAATTGGAAGGAAGAAAAGTGGTGAAAATTATGGCTTAAAGAGTCACTTAGAATTTGGGAGCTGTAAGTATGAGAAATAGGTGAACAAAAGTATTGATAAGAGTTCATTATATGGAGGACTAAGAGAAGAAATATATATATTATATATATGAAAGGATATAGGAAATAACTTATATATATCAGAGGTAAGACGTGTCGAATGAGACGGTAGTTTGACTATATATATATATATATATATATATATATATATATATATATATATATATATATATATATATATATATATATATATAGGTTAAAACACTGCTAAGGAAGTAGGCCGGAGAGGCCCAAATTCATACCCACTAGACACTATATCCCCAAGAACTCACTTCTCTTATCTAACACACACAAACACTCCATCTTTCTCCCTTCCTTCCCTTCTCTTCCACATTCTCTTCTTTTCCCTTCTCTTCCTTCTTTCCACTTGCTGCTACTCAGACATTCCCACATCCCTAAATATCCTGGAAAAAAATAATTTTATGAGTCTCTCACAGAGTTTTGGGGAGGTTCTCCACAGTCTGGACATTATATCTATAAATAGTGTGACTTTATGATTCCCAGGACGCACTTGCGGCGATATACTTCTTCACTCCACTAGACTTTTCGCTTGAAACAAACACCTGTTTTTTTGTAAACTTTTGAATTAACGTGTATATATATATATATATATATATATATATATATATATATATATATATATATATATATATATATATATATATATGTGTATGTGTGTGTGTGTGTGCACATATATGTATATGTATTTATCAATGTATATTTATACGAGAAACGTTATCGAAATTGCATCAATAAGAGATTGCAATCATTTGGCAAATGCTTGACCTACCAAAATACGGTCGACAAATTAGGTCAATCAAGATACCATTATCGAGTCATTCCAGAGCTCGGCAGACCCTGATGACTCTACATGACCACTCGAGGGAGCAGACAAAGACTTAATTCTCATTGTCGTGACCTGAGACGAGCCAATGAAAAGTCATTTTGGCAACCCACATGAGGTTAACGAGATAACCATTAGAGGAAGATGACCAACATTGTAGGTCATTTTGCATGTCGAACGAAGCCAGTTGAGATAAAGTTAGAGAAACTGAGTAAAATGGCTCAGTTATATCTTCGAGCAAGACAGAAACGTCTTGCGTACATTTTTTTACCCAATGCCTCTGTTCACCTAACAGTAAATAGGGAACTGCTGTAGATTGAATCCAATGGAAAGTCAATAATTAGTTTAGACAGAGGACCTCAAGAAGCTGAAGCACAGGCCATCTTTCCCTTATTACCAGAAAAATAAAGATTGAAAATAGGATGCTATTTATGAAGTGAATATCTTGGGTCAATCATGGAAGAATGATACAGGAGGACACAGGATTAAGATGCAGCTAGTCAGGTAGCCTGTATAATTAAGTGAAGCAAACCACAATTACCACAATATATCATGTTAGTTAACGTTTGGCTCTCGCTATATTATGGCAGGTTAGCTTTGATTAACTTTGGTAAATTCTATGCGATTTATATATATATATATATATATATATATATATATATATATATATATATATATATATATATATATATATATATATATATATATATATATATATATAAACTTATGCATGAAAACCATCTTCAGAATTTAATTTAAGTTATTGAACTGATATGCATAATTACTTTTCAACTCGGCATGTGCAGCGAGCCCCAATCTTGGACCCGAATGAGATTTTTTGAGGGGAAGTCGCGGGGGGAGAGAGGAGAGTAGGGAAAATTGACGTAGGGAACATGAATGAGAGATAGCAAGGATATATATACGGGGGGAGCCGAATTTGCTATAACAGAAACAAAACTTGATATGATATGCGATACAGTGATTCCAGCAGACTATAACGTGATTATACAAGTGAGTAACACAGTAGAGGAAGCATGGTACTACTGGTACAGTTGGGTATCAGTCCAATGAGCTCGCTGATATCAACCCAGTATCTCTTTCAGTCCTAGAACTGGCCACCTCCATATGTTCCTTTCACATAAACACTCACTACATGGGAGATCCGGCGGTGCCCGGGTCAGCTCAGGCACCCCAGGTTTGTCTTTCTGTTTGTGTGTCTTTATGTTTCTCTATCTCTCTCCCTCTCAGGTCTAGACTTGTGGTGTGAGGAAGTTTGTAGCGTGATTGCTATTGCCACAGGAGTGGTTAGTTTATTGAACATGATGAGTACCGAGAAGTACTCAATAACATATAGATGTACCTATTACAGGCAAAGTACCATCTTGAGGTTATCTTGAGATGATTTCGGGGCTTGTTAGTGTCCTCGCGGCCCGGTCCTCGACCAGGCCTCCACCACCAGGAAGCAGCCCGTGACAGCTGACTAACACCCAGGTACCTATTTTACTGCTAGGTAAAGGTAAATATTTTACTGCTAGCTTTACTTTCACGCTATGCTAGGGGCATAGGGTAAAATAAACTCTGCCCATTGTTTCTCGCCGGCGCCCGGAATCGAACCCGGGACCACAGGATCACAAGTCCAGTGTGCTGTCCCCTCGGCCGACCGGCTCCCCAATATTCTACCATATGTAGAATATGATTTTAAATTTTGCCATCATGACTACACAACGTTTCACGGTATGAAAAAAACATCAAATATTTAAATATAATAAAAATTCCCATGCGATTTTTCGTGAGGGAGAAGGTGGCAGAAGGGGTGGATATTGGGAAAAGGGGAGAGAAGAGGGAAGAAAGGGGAAGAAAGGGGATAGGAACAGGGGTGAGGGAAGAGGCAGATTATCCCGTGTACTGACGGATATCTTCTGCTGGTGTTCTATTCTCCTGTGGCTAGTATTCTTTTCCTGTTGCTTGCTTTGTATTCTCCTGTTACTTGCGTTGCTTTCTTCTGTTGCTGGCGTTATGTTGTCCAACATTGCAATCTAATGTTGCTGGTGTTGTATTCTACTGTTTATAGAGTTATTTCCAACATCAGATGAGGTGTTGAGACCGGTTCCCCGAGCGGACAGCACGCTGGACTTGTGATCCTGTGGTCCTGGGTTCGATCCCAGGCGCCGGCGAGAAACAATGGGCAGAGTTTCTTTCACCCTATGCCCCTGTTACCTAGCAGTAAAATAGGTACCTGGGGTGTTAGCCAGCTGTCACGGGCTGCTTCCTGGGGGTGGAGGCCTGGTCGAGGACCGGGCCGCGGGGACACTAAAAAGCCCCGAAATCATCTCAAGATAACTTCAAGATAATCTCAAGATAACTTCAAGATAGGTTGTTTTGTATTTCTTCTGTTCCTGGTGCTGTATTCTACTATTGCTGGCGCTGTTTTCCCCCCCTGTTTCTAGTGTTGCATTATAATGTAACAGACATAACTTGACATACAGACAGACTAACTTGATATATATCAATGGGCTGTGAGGGGGCACTAAGCTGCGACTCAAGCATTGTCAGACGTGTACATTGCCAGTGATAGAGTACACGGCTTAGCAATGCCTTGGTGTAAGGTTGGCACCCACCTCACAGTCCTGGTAGATTTTCTGCATTATAATCTATTTCTACTGCTGGTACGTTGCTCATTAAGGTTGTTTCCCCTGGCGTAAACGAACAAGCAAATATTGTTGCCAAATAACTCTCGTCTAGTTATGCAAATTAGGACATTAATTCAGTGCAACCATTAAAAAGATTTGCCTATTAACATGAACCAATAAATTGTGGGGTAATTTATGGGGGGTAAGTGGAGATAGCAGAGGCTGAGTATTGAGAGTCCTTTACCGGCAGGTTCCTATCGCCCCGTCGTGCGATAAACGGTGATTCTCTGAATATATATGAAAACATTATCTTAAAATCCCTCCCGTTAGTAAAATTTATGACACCTCCCAACCTCACACCATTTCCAAAATTGCTATAAAATTGAACGAGTTATTTTTTGGGGGGTCCGTCCCCTATTCTTGGATCTTTTTCTCTTTCTGTTCCATATTCCAGTTTCAATAACAAATCAGTTTTTTTTTGTTCTCGGTATTTGCTTTCGACACGTTTTTTTTTATCTTGTTTACATATTCTTTTGTTTATCTGTCCGTATTTGCTTATGTATGGATGTTTAAGTATGCGTGTGTATGCGGTCAAGAGTTGTGTATGTCTGGTCCCAATGTATTATACATTTGTATTCGACTGTATTCCTCTAGCTGTCTTTACAAGGGGTTGAGACTCGGCTCCTGGGCCTCAAAATCTCTTTTTCGTGTGCCGGTCAACATTCATATTATGTAGAAAACGTTATGTTGAAAGTGTGGTACACTAAGGGGCCTGGCGGCTGAGTGGAAAGCGCTCGAGATTCGTAGTCTTAAGGTTCCGGATTCGATCCCGGTGGAGGCGGAAAAAAATGGGCAGTTTCTTTTACTCTGATGCTCCTGTTTACCTAGCAGTAAATAGATATCTGGGAGTTAGACAGCGGCTACGGGCTGCTTCCTGGGGGTGTGTAACAAAAAGGAGGCCTGGTCGAGGACCGGGCCGCGGGGACGCTAAGCCCCGAAATCATCTCAAGATAACCCCAAGAAGATAACCACAACCCTTTGTAGTACACCACACTCTATTGCTGTCTCCCTTGAGACCTTAGCATAATATAGGTGTATATATTTACTATTTGTGTCTGCAGAATCGAGCTATTAGCTCTTGGACCCGCCTTTTCTAACTAATCTATATTTTCCTCTAATATATCTACTACATATATTACACTCTAACACACGCACACACATACACCTTCCCAGGAAGCAGCCCGTAGCAGCTGTCTAACTCCCAGGTACCTATTTATTGCTAGGTTAACAGGAGCATCAGGGCGAAAGAAACTCTGCCCACTTGTTTCTGCCTCGGCCGGGAAACGAATCCGGGCCTTTACGACTACGACTCCCAAACGCTGGCCGCTCAGCCGCGAGACCCCAACCTTGAGGCAAGGTGTGGTGTGCGTATGTGTGTGTGTGTGTACTCACCTATATGTACTTTTTCGACACTACAGTGTGTGTGTGTGTGTGTGTGTGTGTGTGTGTGTGTGTGTGTGTGTGTGTGTGTGATTATATCTGTGTGGGTTTATTTTAATCAGAAAATCCTATAAGCAATACGACATAACAAAAAATAATTTAAAAATGATCACTAATCCTAAAAACTAACACTAAAGCTTCTAGAATTAAAGACAAAGTTGCCCGTATAATCCCCGTCACAGGCTGGCTGACGTGTATAATTTATGGATCAAAAGTTATATAATTCCAGAGGCAGGAGGATCTGAGACGGAATTTATATTTCCAGAAGGAACGGTAAATCAGAAACGGAAAATCTGGAACGGTAAATGGAGTAAGGTAAATAATGGGGATATAATGTCCTCGGGCTAAAACACTTGTTTTACGCTATACATTAAGCAAGGCAGATCCATTGTGGGTATTTTTGGGGAAAATATGAGAGGGGGAGAGAATGTGAGAGAGGAGATAATGAGAAAGGAGGGACGGAGAACGGGCAGAAACGAAGGGAAGAGATTAAGGAAAGAGAGAAGAGAATATCGAGAAAGGAAAGCAAAAGATAAATCAATTTATTGATATATATATATATATATATATATATATATATATATATATATATATATATATATATATATATATATATATATATATATATATATATATATATATATATATAATCTTTGAAGACGTAAAAACTATATAAATTTAGTCTCCGAAATAGGTTTGGAACCTTGATTCGATTCCCACACAGGAAGAATCAAACTAGAAGGGATAGGGCTCTGTGGAGTACCAAAACCATAGAGCTTCATCCTAGAGGAAACACTCTTAGTTTATCTCTTATCCACTGGGCTGAAAAGGTGCCTCATAACTACGTTTAACTGTCTCCTTAGGACATCGGAGAATGCAGCTACACTCCATCCTTCATATCACCATGGAAAGGAAATGTTCCAAGGGTGGAAAAGTTGACGAGATAAAAAGGATGGAAGAGAGGTAGAGGGATAGGAGTTGATAATAGGGTAGAACTAGCATGAAAGGTAAACATAGAAGCTTCCCTTAAGCCCCTCTCTCTCCAGATTCCTCTCTCTTTCCCCTTTTCTCTTACAGTATACAGATTTGTATTCTGCTCCTCTCTTCCATCTCCTCTCTCTTCTCTCTCTCTCTCTCCCTTTCAGCTACCAGATTATCACGTCCCTTACTCTACTCCAACCGAACATCAGATCCACCTTCTCTATATAAAAGTTCTATATATTATTCTGTATCACTTTCACTCTCTCTTACCAGATTGCCAGTCTCCTCTACCCTTTTGTACGGTTAAGTCCCGCCCATTACCACTCAATACCCAGTTCAAGTCCCACCCTTTATCCACTCAATATCCTGCTCAAGTCCGCTTCGCCTCCCCTTCACTATGTTTATCCCCCAATCTTAAATTCCTCTCCTCTCTCCACTCTGCATTTTACTCACAAATACCTCCCTCCTCTCTCTCTCAAAAAAAAAAAAAAACGTATCCCCTCCTATCACGAACAAACTTTCCATTACAAAAAACCTCTCCTCCCCACCCCAGAAAACTTCGCTCCTCCAATAACAATTCTTACACACATACACACACATGTATGGCTGACTCCATACACAGCTTCAAGTGTAGATATGATAGAGCCCAATAGGACCCTGTACACCAGTTGATTGACAGTTGAGAGGCGGGACCAAAGAGCCAGAGCTCAACCCCCGCAAGCACAATAGATGAGTACACACAAAACCGTCTCCACAATACTCAAAAACATTGCCCAAATACGCAGAACACTTCCCCCTTACCTCCCAGTACACAAAAACCCTCCCCCCATTACAAAAACACTCCCCCCATTACAAAAACACTCCCCCCATTACAAAAACACTCCCCCCATTACAAAAACACTCCCCGCATTACAAAAACACTCCCCCCATTACAAAAACACTCCCCCCATTACAAAAACACTCCCCCCATTACAAAAACACTCCCCTCATTACAAAAACACTCCCCCATTACAAAAACACTCCCCCCCATTACAAAAACATTGCCCCAAAACTCAGATAATTCCCCCTATCTCCCAATACACAATAACACTCCCCCCTTCCTCCATCAATACATCTCCCCTGCACCCGGCAACACTCCTCCTCCTCACAAGCCCTCCAGAGTTGCATGATAATTTACCGTTAACTTCATAACCTGAAGTTTGTGAGAAAAATATTGAATAGTTTCAAGGGGTCTCAACACACCAGTCATCGCAGAGCTGTATGTGCTCCTGTTTAAGTCTCTGTCTATCTGTTTAAGTAAAACAGGAGGACCTCCTGTTTTACTTCCTGTCCTGTCTTATTCCGTTTGAATCTAGTTTTAGCTCACTTTGTAATTCCCTTTGTTTCGCTCTTCTCTCTTTTTTTCTGTTTCATTGTCTCTAAATTTCGTTCAACCGCATTGAATCGTTGTGTCTATGCCTCGGTCTAAAGAGAGAGAGAGAGAGAGAGAGAGAGAGAGAGAGAGAGAGAGAGAGAGAGAGAGAGAGAGAGAGAGAGAGAGAGAGAGAGAGAGAGAGAGAGAGAGAGAATAGTTAATGGGATAAATGGTCAATAACATTCAGGCTTCATTTTAATCGAAAACAAGAAATCATCGGCAGTTTAATTATAAAAATATACATATTTATTTAAAATGCTGTTTTGTATTAATTTATTTATTATTAATACATTTCTCTCAAAAATCAGATGTTTCTTAAAATGAAAAAAAAGAAACAATTAACAAAAAAGTGGACATTAATCTCTTAAACTGCTTTACATCCTTATTAATAATTTTTTCAGATGGACATTCAATTAAATCTTATATTATAAAAGTATGGTTCGTACACTGAAGAAAAAAAGAAGAAAAATTCACAAAAAAATTTCGAAAGAAAAAACGTACCAACAGAACGAAAAATCTAAATATAAAACATGAGGGCTACTCATGCCTATATCAACCTCAGAAGGGTTACTCATGTTTACATCAATCTCTGGAGGGCTACTCATGCCTATATCAACCTCAGAAGGGTTACTCATGTTTACATCAATCTCTGGAGGGTTACTCATGCCTATATCAACCTCAGAAGGGTTACTCATGTTTACATCAATCTCTGGAGGGTTACTCATGCCTATATCAACCTCAGAAGGGTTACTCATGTTTACATCAATCTCTCGAGGGCTACTCATGCCTATATCAACCTCAGAAGGGTTACTCATGTTTACATGAATCTCTGGAGGGCTACTCATGCCTATATCAACCTCAGAAGGGTTACTCATGTTTACATCAATCTCTGGAGAGCTACTCATGCCTATATCAACCTCAGAAGGGTTACTCATGTCTATATCAATCTCTGGAGGGCTACTCATGCCTATATCAACCTCAGAAGGGCTTACTCATGTCTATATCAATCTCTGGAGGGCTACTCATGTCTGTATCAACCTCAGAATGGTTACTCATGTTTATATCAATCTCTGGAAGATTATTCAAACCACCACAATATCTTACGACATATCAGTATACTTTACTCCTGAAAATAGTTGATGATAGAAGTATACTATCAGTGTATGTACAATGAAAAGAGGAGGAAGGTATTCCACCCTCTTGCTGCATATCGGTAGAAGACGGAAAAAACAATAAATAAATTTAATATCATACATTGTGTGCATACTGGAGCCCTGCCATATTTCTATCAGTTTTCTATACAGACATCCACTTTTCAATTTTATATAAAGGCAATGCATTTTTTAAATATTTATGGAATTTCTGTTAAAAGTTGTCAGACAGACGTAGCCCCTGCATAATCCTAGTCCCTGTATTGACGTAGCCCCTGTTTAAACGTAGCCCCTTTATGTACGTAGTCCTGTATTTACGTAGCCCTATATGAACTCCAAATAAACGTCAGTTTGATAGGTAGACGAGGACGGGTTCGTGTGTGTGTGTGTGTGTGTGTGTGTGTGTGTGTGTGTGTGTGTGTGTGTGTGTGTGTGTGTGTGTGTGTGTGTGTGTGTGTGTGTGTGTGGAGAGGTTGGGGCGTGTGGGATGGGTGCGTGTGTGGGTGGAGGGTTGTAGAGTAGGTGTTTGGGACGAGAAAAATAGTTTTCTAGTATCGGGGTGTATCTAGAGGGAAGGGGACGAAGTAGAGAGAGAAAGAGAGTGTAGCATCAAGGAATGGCAAATGAGAATAAGAGAGGGACTTGAAAATGTGTTGATATACGCAACAATATACTGAATAATGTCACGTCCGTTGGATCACTGGATTGTTACAAGCTTAGACTACACGCGTGTATGAGTTAGTCTGAGTATGAAGAGCAGTTCCCTCGCCTGAGCCAATATACCATCTGCAGTGTCTTCTACTCTAATGTCTTCATATACTACCTTACGAAACTCAATGACCCTCAGGTTAATCCGGCCTGTGTTTCCCTTTCGTACATTAGTCTCAGGTGCAGATCAGGGTCGAATGAACTCTTGGCAGTTCCGAATTACATAATCTATCCAGTTGCCGAAGAGAATGCGTCTCACAACAGCGTGAATGAACACAAATGACCCAACCAACACTTGAAAATTCGCCGCTCCGGTTCGTTTTTGACCCCTCGTCAAATCGCTAGCTTTGTTTTCGTCTATCCAACTATTCCTCTGCTGTCGTAGCCGTGCCTGCGACTACCAGAGGCTTCAGGGGACAGAGTGGTCATGTATCGACAAATTAGACAAGCTATCAATTCCCACAGAACCTCTCTGAAGGAAGCATATAATCATTCCCCCATGTTCATAAGTGTCGGGTGTGTGAAGCAGCTATGACTGGCAAGACCATAATACATGTGGAAGTCAGTAACAGGTGCTGTGAGGCAAGTAGCAGGTGTGCGAAGCAAAGCGACAGGTGTGTGTGTAAAGAAAGTAACGGGAGGGTGAGGCAAGCAACAGATGTCTGGAACAAGTAACAGGTGCGAGAAACAATGAACAGGCATGAAAAGTAACAGACATTGTAAGAAAATAACATGTGGATAAAGCCATTAACAGATGAGTGGGATAAATGTATAACGTTCAACATCTATCCTTTGTCTTTCCCTCTCTGTCTCTCCGTCCATTCGTCTTCCTATCAGTCAATCTGTCTGTCAATCTGCCTGTCTCTCTCTTTCTCTCTTTTCCTCTCGCATATTCCGCCTCCAGACGTCCCACCACTCATAACATCAACACCCGCACCAGGAAACATTTAATTTTCCCGCCCCGGGGGAAACAATCTTCTTAATTAAGACTAAAATAATTTTTGCCCCCAACTCCGGCTCTAGTGATGAAAGGGATCTCTTCACCCAGGCAGACTCGGTGCTTCTAATTTAGCGAGTAGGGAAGTCTCTTAACACCAGCCACCGACGACGACCCGTTACGCTCACTGGGACCTTAGTCGGGGATCAAAATAGCTGCTGGTGGTCGTGGGTGTTTCGAATTATATTTTCATCCGTATGTAGTATATATATATGTATATGTTTGCGTACAGCCAGGAGGGGCTGGTAATGTAGTTGCTGGCGTCGTCAACACAATGGTTACCTTACTGAGGGATCTTGTGTACAGGGATCCGCAGACACGAGCTTAAACATATTGGGCGGCCCTTCGTCGATAGGGGGATACTCTTCTGATGAAGCAACTGGATTACAGGAAGGTTTATTATGAATATCGGAGAACGACATTTATTGGTAGGAGTCACGAGAGGGAGCAGATGGGGAGGAGAGAGAGGGGGGGAAGGGGTGATGGGATTTGTGATTGGAAGGGGTAATGGGGATTATCGAGTTAAAAGGGCCATAGGGATTAGTGAGGGTAGGGGGGTGATTGTAATTATTGAGGGGAAATAAGTGATGGGGACGGAGAAGGGATGGGCTAAAGTGATGGAATATTAGGAGGGAGCAGAGTTGGATAAACAGAAAGAGTGAGGGAAGGTGAAGAAAGGAAGGGAAGGAGGATAGAGAGGAGGAAGTGAGGGAAGGAAGACGAGGGGAAGAAGTGAGGGGGAATGGAACGTCTCTTCACTCTCCAGTCATACAGAATGCCATAAATAATCAGATATGCTGACTAGAGTCTCACCTATTTTGAAAACATTATAACTTTTGTACACATTTAATTGACGAATCATTGAAATTCTGGTCTTAAGCAATATATCGGCTCTTAGAACTCCCTGAAAAATATGTTCCATTTCCTCACCTCGTGATCGTAAACATCAGGGAGAGAGGCGACACGTGACAACATGTGATTGACGGAGATGTCAGCGTAAGAGCCCTCAGCCAATCAAGGCAAGACATGCTTCTTGGAACGTTAGCATTATCTGCCATCAATCCGGACGCTCCGCTCAAGTATTGACATGCGCGAAAGGTGGACCAGCGCAGGTTGCCGTTTGAGAGGACAATTTATACTGATCCTAAAACCATAAGTAAAAGCTGAAATAGTCAAGATTTAATGCCGTAGTCAGCGGGTCTCTTCAGGGGAGAAGTTATATGTAGAAAGGAGAATGTTTTCACAAGTTTGAAGGTCAGATGCTTGGGGCTAGCTTCATAATACTTTGCAGAGTGACAGGTGTGTGTAAGGAGCTGTCATAGGCAGGTTGGGATCGAGTTCATTATCCGTAGCCATTAATAGTGGTCATCTCCCATAGTTACTCCATAAACTCCATAGAGTTTCGTAATCTTTACAGAATTCAGATATTGAGCATCAAAATGCATGTTCTGATGACAGAGTTGTATTCTGGAGGCTTTCAAAACTTAAACTTCGTAGCCCTGGGAGTCGAACCGGGAACCGAGTCAACCAGGTTGTAAAAGACGAGCCTTAAAGGCAAGGTTGACCTATACCAATAATGGATATCTGAGGTACGATAGAACAAGCGGTCTCATGGCAGGCGTTACGCTATCTTGAGGTTATCTTGAGTTGATTTCGGGTTTTTTTTAGTGTCCCCGCGGCCCGGTCCTTGACCAGGCTTCCACCCCCAGGAAGCAGCTCGTGACAGCTGACTAACTCCCAGGTAACTATTTACTGCTAGGTAACAGGGGCATAGGGTGAAAGAAACTCTGCCCATCGTTTCTCGCTGGCGCCCGGGATCGAACCCGGGACCACAGGATAACAAGTTCAGTGTGCTGTCCGCTCGGCCGACCAGCTCCCCCCAAAAGCTGCTGTTATAATAATACTATCAGTGTCAGACGTTTATGATTGAGTTTAGAATCAAAATTGTCCAAACTTTCGTGCCGAAATTGATCACAAATGAGCGCTACAAGTAGTTAAGGTTAGAAGTGAGCTCATAGGCTAAGTGGAGAGGTGGATCATGTCAAGACTAATTCCGGATTAAAATTAATCACTCACGAAATAACCTCTGGGGTGCAATGTGATTTCAGCGATGTTTGGAATGATGTCGTCGTACACAGATAAACGGAGTTAATGAGACGTTGCCGTTTGAGAGGACAATTTATACTGATCCTAAAACCATAAGCAAAAGCTGAAATAGTCAAGATTTAATGCCGTAGTCAGCGGGTCTCTTCAGGGGAGAAGTTATATGTAGAAAGGAGAATGTTTTCACAAGTTTGAAGGTCAGATGCTTGGGGCATCTTCGTCTCTGTTAATGAGACGAAGTGAAGTAGTGATAGAACGAGTCTTGTTGTTACAAATTACGGTAAAGTAACGAGATCAAATTCATGAGTTATTGTGATGTAACGGTAGAGATTAATATAAGAACTAAGCAATAACCAGAACTATCTATCTCTAACACTACACACAGAAATCACAATAGCGTGATGCATCAAATGAACAAATCCACAAGGGCCGTGACGAGGATTCGAACCTACGTCCGAGAGCATCCCAGACGCTGCCTTAATCGACTGAGCTACGACATGGTAAAAAGAATTGCAACCGGGAAATCATCCTGATTTACCAACTATGGATTTGTTCATCTATCTCTAAGCCAGCTACGACTCGTATCTGAGACCAATATAGAAAGTTAGACAAGACTATTTCTGATAAGCTCAGCTAAATCTCAGCATCTAGAGAGGAGAAGTTTTTCACACTTTAGTCTTCCTTCTCTCCCTTCTTGAGGGGGGGGGGGAGCTTATCTGATCACCTAAGGGGGGGGGGGGTCACGACATATCAAGGTCACCTTCGGTCAACACCTCCTTAATTGGAGGGCGTTAATCGACGTCTGTGCTGTGATCGAGGTCAATACCTTAGTCAACACCACACTAATTGGAGGTTGTTGACCCAATGTTCAATTATCATTTTAATATTACTGACATTGCCTCTCATTTTCAGAGAGGATGTATGTAATTAAAGCTATTATGTATTACACCAAAATATGCAAAGAGCTTTTCCATCTATACCAATGTTCTATATGTTCTTCCGAGTCCTTCTCTATGTGTTACGTAAACAAGCGAGATCAACAAGACGCTGCAATACATTTTCAATCACACGTTCCTCTCATGAGAACCAGCCCGCATATCCAACAGCCCGGAAAACGAAAATATACATTCCAGTTCGGTTAATCGGGGCATGAAGCGGTACAGGAGGAGGTCCATTAACCGGCACCATACCCGAATTACTTTCATAACATAATGATTATCATTTAAAAAGACAATAGAGAATCTCATATTTACTTCTCTGAGTCGTCCATAGAATCTGGATTGCAACTAAGCGTTAAATATATACCTGAATAGTTATTGCTTCTGTCTGGGTATGTTTTGGCGAGTCTTCAAAGGTCCAATACACGCATAACCAGGTTGGAGATTATGGTGATTATTTATCGGGGTGGATATTGCGTTAGAGAGCAAGGCGACGGTAATGCTGTCCTAAAGGTCTCCTCTTTTCGAGGGACTCAGGAGGGTAAACTCATTCCTCTTCAAGTGACTCAAAATACCATTTCAAGACTCTTCAAGTAACTCAAAATACTGTTTCAAGACTTCAGGTGACTCAAAATACTGTTTCAAGACTTCAGGTGACTGAAACCACTATTTCAAGCCTCTTGAAGTAACAGACGGTGATCATCAAGTGACTTACTAACGCACTGTTCGTGCAGTGCCTTGTATAGTACCTTGAAGGCAACGTAAACGTTATTGCACAGGTTATTTTTTTACTAAAAGAAATAACATGAATTGAGCAATTATCGTTGCACTGAAGAAATGTGGAGAGAGAGAGAGAAGGTGTGGCCACTGGTGAGAGGCTCAATACAGCCTCTCTCTCTCTCTCTCTGAACCAGACCGCATCAGCTGGAACACATTACATTAACAGCAGTACGCGAATATGGTCATTATTACCCCGCGGGTACAATCTTCTTAATTAAAACTAAACCACATTTCTCCCGCGCCCAACGAGTGCTCAGATGGGAGCTCATTCCCGCACTCTCGACGCTGCTAATTTACTGAGTACACGAAGACTCGTATCTCAGTCTCTCTTTGTCTCTACCTGTGTCCCTCTCTATCTCTCTATCTTTGTCTTTTTTACACATATGGGTACAGAGCAAACGCCTTCTGATGCCTGATAGCACGTTTCGATATCGTGGTTAGCTTTATACGTTACTATTGTCTTTGGAACACAGCCCTCCAATTGGGTTTACACCCAGTTTCCCAATCTTTGCTAGGTTAATAAGGGCGGACAGTAATGGAGTGGTTCCCAGTCAATCTTCCCCGCGTTTTGTCACTGGGCGAGTGTGTGTATTATGTGTGGGGTGTTGTGAGTGTATGTATACGTCACTACTAGGTGTATTACTCAACATCCTCAAGTTTTTCTTCGTGAATAAAAAGATAAGAAATATTGAGAAAATTCGTATTAGAATTATTAATCTTACCTTTTCGGTCATATTCAACAACATATGTTTACAAGAAAGACTGCTACCAAAATATACTAATATATATATATTTATAAATATATATATATATATATATATATATATATATATATATATATATATATATATATATATATATATATATATATATTATTACGAAATATGTAAAAACAAATCGTAAATCATATCAAATTTACCCCAAAAAACTGCAATTGCAAAAATGTAACTGCTAAAAATGATTTCATATATTTATAGTGGAAATGAATGTAGAGATTCATTACACTTAATTAAAATTGGAAATATACTCATTTGACAGAGAAATACGACTGAAAATAATTCAAAATACATTTTGTAACGTCACCCAAATTCCACAATTCTCCGAATAGAAATTCTACGTCTTATTACGTGTCCTCAAAGAACGGGAATCGAACCCTGGTCTTATGTATCACTCTGTTTCCTCATGCCCGGCAATACGCCTCTGAGGCGAACAACAGCTCTACAAGGCGTCAAATTTAAGAGGAAGTTCACTGATAACAACATGAAGTCATGACCCTTGTGGAGGGGCAGCTGTAGCACTGTAATGACTTAAACCTAGTTCAGCGGAGTCTGTTAGTTGTTTACTCTCCTGTGGAGTGTGAAACGCGGAGAGGGGGAGAGGTGGAGAGAGAGAGAGAGAGAGAGAGAGAGAGAGAGAGAGAGAGAGAGAGAGAGAGAGAGAGAGAGAGAGAGAGAGAGAGAGAGAGAGAGAGAGGGAAAGAGAGAGAGAGAGTGGGAAGGGAGGGATGGAGGGAGGGAGGAAATCTTGGGAAAGAGAGAGGGAGAGAAGAAGGAGGGAAGGAAAGAACTATCAGGGGAAAGCGGCAATCTATTACGACTATATTGCACCGAATGGAGGGAGGAGGAAGAGAAAGAGGGAAGGAGCAAGGGAAGGAGCATGGGAGGGAGGAGCGAGAGAGGGAAAAGAGAGAGAGAGAGAAGCGGAGGGAGAGACAAAGAGAGGGACAGTGAGAGGTTTAAAGGAACGAAGTGTGACAAAGTAATAGCAAGCAAATCATGTAATCAAATTAAGAAAGGAAAAGGGGATGACCTGAATTTCTGATGAATTTCAATAAAAATAGGAAAATTTCTATAAGAAAAACTTGTCCCAAATTTTCATAGGCATCAACACATTTTTCATTTCTATGTTTGTTGATTACTTTCTAAGAGTTGGATGTCGGGTCAGCGATAAAACAGGGTAAGGGAGCGGTCGGACGGACGGAGGAATGGACGGAGAGACGGACGGACTGACTGACCGACAGATGCATGGAAGACAGACGGGAGGACGAACTGGCGGATTTAAGAACAGACAGACACACATTCGAACACACACACTCATTCGAACACACACACACACACACACACACACACACACACACACACACACACACACACACTTACACACACACACACACACACACACACACACACCCCCCTTCCTTTAATCTTATGAGGGTAATATTTTCTCCCGTCCTTAATAACGCTCAACCCTATTCCCACTTGTCCCTTTCAAGCCTTCCCTCTTTCCCTTCCATGATTCCCCTTCCGTGGACTCCCCTTCCTTGGCCTCATCTTCCTTGGTCTCCCCGTTCCTTGGCCTCATCTTCCTTGGACTCCCCTTCCTTGGCCTCATCTTCCTTGGACTCCCCGTTCCTTGGATTATCTATTTCCCCATTCCGTCCTAACCTTCTCATTAGCGTGATCTACTGCATCCCTTCCTTCCTTCACCCTCGTACCCTTCCCACCCTGAAATGCATTTTTTCCCATTCCCTTCCCACTCTGGATTGCTTCCTTTCCTACCATGGCTTCGTTCTTCCATTCCACAACATCGAGATTCCCGTCCTTTTTATGAATTCCCTTATTGTCATCCCTCTCCTTCCCTGTTTACTCTCCCTTTCCGTCAACACTTGCCTCCCCTCCCTTCCTTACCCTCTCCCTTCCCTCTCCCGTCCCATAGTGCCTTCCCTCCCCTCGTAAGAAGCCACAGTGCGTCGTTAAAATCGGCTACTGTCAACAAGACAGTGTTTGTGTATTGTAGTCAGCATGTTTCCCCTCTAACAGCCTCCCTTCTCCCCTCTGACCCTCTTCCCCTCTCCTTCTCTCTCTCTCTCTCTCCTCTATCCCCTCTTCCAATGTCGCCCTTCCTCGTTCGCCCTATTAGCGAGAGAGAGAGAGAGAGAGAGAGAGAGAGAGAGAGAGAGAGAGAGAGAGAGAGAGAGAGAGAGAGAGAGAGAGAGAGAGAGAGAGAGAGAGAGAGAGTGGGGGAGTGCGGAGGTTTTGGAAACATAAGAATTTATATTGTTTATTCAATTAAAAAAGTCAGAGCAAAACAGGAGGTATATTCCCAGCAGAGAAGCCTCGGTGAATGTACTGAGACATGGAACGATGCTGCTCTTGATTCGTGATAGTATGGACAATTAAATTTCGTTATATATATTATCTATGATAACGGCAATAATGATAACTGAAAGTTGTAATTTTATTGTAATTAATACATTTTAGGTAAAGAGCAAAGCACTAACGATAATGGATTAAGGTAACATAAGCCTAACTTAAATTACTATAACTCTCTAAACCAGAGAATAATAAACTATATAAACAAATTATGATGATATAAAGCGAAATCTTGGAAAGTCTTTATTATTATTAACATCTTTATTGACAAAATTAATTACAATTTTGCCTAATCTGAGGATTTTGATAGTCTTATTAAATTGAGGTTAATGCTAGTATTCACTGTCTTGTGATATTTTTCTCTGTTCTACAAGTTCACAACGGGTCGTTGGATGTCGCAATAGGAGCCAATCCTACTTAAGGAGGGGCATAGAGGTCGATCCCTGAGGTGAGGGATCGACTGCAACCAACTGGCCTCGACCCTCGGCCAGACAAAGAGATCAACAGACATTATCTTTTACAGATAGTGATAGCTGGGGTACGCAGCGGTGCCCGGGTCTGTCTCTCTCCATCTCTTCTTCTCTTCCCCCTTCCTTCCTTCCTTCCTTCGCCTCTCTCTCTTTTCCCACCCTTTCTTATTTTCCCTTTTTTAACATTCAAATCTCCTCCTCCTCCCCTCTTGGCAAGTTGGTAGAGGAGATTACACTCTTTAAAAAGTGAAATCGATACTGATATCATCGATTGCACTTATTTTCCCAACCGTGTGTGTAGTTATTATTATAGACCAAGTAACCAATGGATAACAACAGTTGAATAAATCAAGCATGACTTAGTTGAACCTTAATATGACGTCACTGGTCGGAGAGAGAATAGAGTAGGAAATGTTAGAAAATAACAGAGGGAGGATAAGGATAAAACTGAAAATGATAAAAGAGGGAAGAGATACGACGAGAGAAGGAAAAGATAGTAAATACGCAGAGGATGACAGGACATTTAACAGAGAAGAAAGAAGTGTAGGAGAGAGAGAGAGAGAGAGAGAGAGAGAGAGAGAGAGAGAGAGAGAGAGAGAGAGAGAGAGAGAGAGAGAGAGAGAGAGAGAGAGAGAGAGAAGAGAATAATCTTCTTGGGTCTTCGATCCATCCAAAGAAGGATAAAAGCTCAAGATACAGCTATTGAATATTTTCAGTGAAAATTATCTTCATAAGATCTAAACTTCTATTAAATAAATCATGAAAGTGACCTTTATGGGCATAAATGACTTCGTTACAATCTTTTATTTGAGCTTAAATAAAGATTAGAACTTAATTTCTTTATCGAATACAGAATGTTTCGTTTAAAATGATTTTGGCCAATCAGCACTGAGGCTTCCTCAGTGCTGATTGGCTGTACACAGACGATGGTGATTGGCTGTATATAGACGAGGGTGATTGGCTGAATGGCATGGTCAGTAAATTCATAAGGGTTAGAAACCAATCATAAGAAGGTGATCATTGCCAAGAAATAGGTGTGGTTATTGCCAATGAATGGGGATGATTGTGGCCTGTGATTGGCCAATAATAGAGGGTGCATCTATCATTCACAAATCCCTGATGGAAGGTGACTCGTGGACGATACTGGATGGTGATTGATGGATGACTGTGAAAGATCAGTTAGTGATTGTGATCAATGAGCCACATTGTCATGCGGATCCAGGTACCAACCTATCCCCAACCATCGACCAAACCCAATTTTTAAGTAAACATTGCCTCGTTACCTTCATATAAACGTATCATATACATACAACACGACCTAACATGATATAAACAGACCCAACATACCAACACGCCCTCACATGATATAAACAGACCCAGCATACCAACACGCCCTCACATGATATAAACAGACCCAGCATACCAACACGCCCTCACATGATATAAACAGACCCAACATACCAACACGCCCTCACATGATATAAACAGACCCAACATACCATCACGCCCTCATATGATATAAACAGACCCAACATACCATCACGCCCTCATATGATATAAACAGACCCAACATACCATCACGCCCTCACATGATATAAATAAACCCTACATACCATCACGCCCTCACATGATATAAACAGACCCAACATACCATCACGCCCTCACATGATATAAACAGACCCAACATACCATCACGACCAAACGTGACATGAATTCACAAATAAAACGTCGTAAAACTCCCAACATTCCCATGGGCCTCAGAGCTAAACATTTAGCAACAGAGCAGTAGTTGCATGCATGGAGGAGGTCTGCAGGGGCGGTGACCTGTACGCCAGTGCCATGAAAGACAAATGTTTGGCGTTGACTCCAGGGAATACCCGGCCATTGAGGCCTCCTGCTACCACTATAGAGATGAATTCCACTATACGGAATTGATATTTCATTTACCTGGGCTCTAGGAAACTCGAACCGTGGACTCCATGCGTGTGAGGTCCGAGCTCTATCAACCGGGCTATTGAGTAGTCTTGATCAGGAAATTGAATTGATAAATTACAGTACAGCTTTGGCCAAATAGATATTACGTCAATTATTACTGCTACTACTCCTGTGACTACTCCTGTGTCTATTCCTGTGACTACTCCTCTGTCTACTCCTGTGACTACTCCTGTGACCACTCCTGTGACTACTGATGTTGGGACTATTATTCTGGTTACTGAACATTGTCTATAGAGCCTTGATAAAGTATGTACGTTTCATACGAAAAGTTGGTTTAATACACTTATTTCTCGGGTCTTCATGTAGATACTCTAAGTAACTAGTTTTACTTTTACTATTGCTGTTGTTAGTAATACCATAACTGCCTCTCTCTCAACTGGTACTGTAACTTCAAGTATAACTATTAGAGGTTTGATGTGGGGTCAAGTACTAGCGAGAACCACAACCTGATTATGTTCTAAGCTGTAAACTATATGGAACCAGTTTTTAAGTAATGGATGGAACAAGGTTAAGCTTAGCTGGTATCTGGGGTGTACTCCCGATGCCTGAAGTCACCTCGGCTGTGGTCCCGACGCCTGAAGTCACCTCGGCTGTGGTCCACAACTGACGTCTGAAGTTACCTCGGTTGTGGTCCCGACGCCTGAAGTCGCCCCGGCTGTGGTCCCGACGTCTGAAGTCACCTCGGCTGTGGTTCCGACGTCTGAAGTCACCTCAGCTGTGGTTGACGATGAGGGAATTAATTTCCGTAATTTTGAGAACATTTCTTCTACACAACACTGAGTTAAGTAACTTTGGGACCGTAAGGAACACGTACAGATGTAGGTATCTTAAACGTGCAATCCAGCTTCAGAGTCGGAACGCCTCCTCCTTGTGTCAAGTATGTGAGGCGAGTTGATGGTGGTTGTCCCCATCAAACAAGGGGTGCAGTTCCCGCCGATCGAGTTGCCACATGTGTAGTTTAAGTAATAATTTAATCCTCACCAAGTGGAGTTAGATAAGTTTTCTTATGAGGATATTCAGGTACATATAGTAGGGAAATTCGTGGATGATTAAAAAGAGCGGTTTTGAGGTTATGTTGTTGTAGGTATATTTTATGTGAATAGACAAGTCTGCGCAGGAGAGGTTAGCGTATGTTTTGTAGTGACTCCAAATCTTTAACAATGTGTCATTTTGGTTGTATGAACGTTTTTGATATGTCATTTTGACCCTTCTCTTGCGTTAAAGTGTTATCCACGTCACAATTTCGAATTAATAATGTATTGGCGGTCACTTATGGTGCGTTGCCATTAGTGAGTAACACAGGAGTCATCGTACAGCGGTCAAGGTGAGCCTCTATCTGTAACTTGTCGTTCACTCAGCTGTTGTTGTTCTGAAATCTACGTTACTTGTAGATGTCACGTGTATATCTTTAGTACAATATGTGTATAATTTGTATACGGTTATGATACAGCTCAGGGCTTAGTTTCCTCACGAAATATACAGGAGCAGTTAAACCATGTCACTGTGGCTAATTCATAGACCGAATTAACAGTGGTTAACTAAGTCAATGAGTCGTGTGTCAATCTCAATGGAGTCGTAAGAGTGGAGCATGACCTATTGGGTTTCTTCTGTGTAACAAAACCCAGACTCGAGAAGCTTGTCGTTGCTATGTGGCAATTTCCATAACATAGACTCCATAAGATCTTTAGTGTCTTGCAATTTTTGTGAAATATAACTTCCATTAAAAGTTTGTTTTTATCCTTCCGTGGATCTTACAATCACCTTAAGTTGTGACTTTTTTATTTCCTGATTACTCAGGAACAAGCTCTGTGGTATATAAAATTAATATTGCAAAGGAAACGAGCAATTTATCTGAGGCCATTCGTGTTCTTTATCAGCTGTCACGAGTGCTTGTACTTACCAAATTCGCTACAAAACTTGAAAAATTTGTACACTGCAGAAACTGGTAAAGTTCTGGATGAAACAAATCCAGCAGCACAAATAAAATAATAGAACAGGTCAGGATGTTTACACGTTGTTGGAACTAATGATGGATAATAGTTATCCAATCATTTGGAAATCATGTTCAGGAATATTAACATAAAGTTCAGTTCGACACAAGAGAACAGTTTAATGTTCTCTCTGTTCCAGATTCGAATATCAGTCTGTTCCTTGACACCAAGAGAACCTCGCCCTTTCCTCGTGGCTTTGACCTCTGACCTCTGCCTGACTTAGGTCAAAGTCAACAGGTGGCCGTTAGTGATTTTACGGGAGCAGACTTTGGAGTAATGAATCAATAGCTTCAAGTTTGCAAACGCTTGAGCTCAAATGCTGGCCCAAGCTTTTGAGTTTTGGGAATAGAGAATGAGAGAGGATAGGGAAGGGGAGTTTCTCTTGAGCCTACGACAGCGACGACAGGGATTACGGAGGATGAGGGAGGATTAATACCATTAGAGAAGAGAAATGTCAGGGAATGGGGTGTTAGCTCCCAGAGACACCAAGTGACTGAGAGAGTTATTTAGTGAAGGGAGCGGCAGGGTTCCCTCCCATCCGCCCTCCTCCCCAATATTCTTCACTAATTCCTTTTCCAATATTGAGAAAGGAGTGGTTAGGAACAGAGGGTCGATGGAGGAGAGGAAGAGGAGGAGGAAAGGGAGAGGAGTGGTATTGGTGAAGGAGACGGAGATTAAGAAGTGTCGGAGAGAGAGGGAGAGAGAGAGAGAGAGAGAGAGAGAGAGAGAGAGAGAGAGAGAGAGAGAGAGAGAGAGAGAGAGAGAGAGAGAGAGAGAGAGAGAGAGAGAGAGAGAGAGAGACAGACTTGAAACAGCTCATCTCTGTTTCTACCACCTTGTTCATCTTATCTTTCAGTCCTCTCTTCCTGTCTTTTCTCTTTTCCTCCTTGCTCTCTCCCTTTTTCTCTCTCTGTGTGTGTGTAATTTCATCATTATTGTTATTATTTCACTTCTCGTTTGCTCTCAGTCCTTATCATTTCCATTCTCTATGTCTCTTGATCTCCATCTCCTCTCTCTCTGCCTCTCTTTCTTCCTCTCCTCTGGCCTCTCCTCTCGCCTCATCAACTACCACCCTAGCTTATAACCCGTCTCATAAGCGCCCCCTCACGGCCCTGACCCCTACTTTATGAGATAACTTATCAGGTGGGTCCACCTCATACAGTGCCACCTCTGGGATGTTAGGAGGGTGTCTCATCATTCTTATATTGAGTACTAGAAGAGGTTTCCGGAGGTTCCTGTTGATGTGGGGGTCTATCTGTCTGTTTGCCTCTCTCTCACTCTTCCTTTCAATGTCCATCGTTCTCTCTCTCTCTTTCTCTCTCCCTCTCTCTTTCCACCCATCTCTCTCTCTCTCTGTCTCTCTCATTGTGTGTACATCGTTGTCTTTCTCGTTATCTCACTGTGGCTCCATGTTCGAGACGTGTGTTGCTGGTTGGAAGGGTTCAGGATGATAGTCTCACACCACACTGAATTATATGTTTAACAGGGGGGGGGGGGCAGATTCACGAAACAGTTACGCAAGTACTTACGAACGTGTACATCTTTCCTCAATCTTTGATGGCTTTGGTTATATTTATTTAACAGTTTACAAACATGAAAACTTGCCAATCAACTGTTATTATTGTTTTAAACAGCCTCCTGGTGCTTCGGAGCTCATTAACTGTTTAATAATTGTAAACAAAGCAGCCAAAGATCGAGAAAAGATGTACACGTTCGTAACTGTTTGCGTAACTTCTTTGTGAATCAAGCGCCAGATCTCTAACTCTGTCCATGGGGGACGGAAGAAAATGTATATATGCTGATTAGCATTGTAAATATGTGGCCACATCTGTGGTAGAATAACAATAATAAAAAACCTCTAAGATCCATGTAACGGAAGACCTAACCTTTCTGAGCCCTAGGTGAAAGTTTCATGACTACGTTACAGACACATTTGCCAATTACAACCAATTACATACCAATTCTGATAGCTATATATTTTTTTTTTATTTTAGATTACAAAAGAAATATATTTTTTGGGGGCAGGGATATTCTAGAAGCCCTAAGCCTCAGGCTGGCCCTGATATATCAGTATATAAAATACAATATATAGCTCCTTTACAGAAATAGTAACATGTGAATAGAGAATTGCTAATTTTTATATACATACATACAAATTAATAACGAAACGTATTATACACACTAATAAACAATTATTTATATACATACAATCGCAGAATAATACGTAACATGCGTACAGATAGTTTAAAATATACATAGATATTAATACTAAATACAAACCATGCATCAAATTATGTAATAATAACATAAATATACATGAATTAAAAATACGTGAAATGCAGACTTTATTAATTCATACACAACATACACGAAAATAAATATTAACACAACATGTACCCATAAATGACAATGAACAGCATACAAGCAATTACATATTAATGCCTAACATACATATACACTATAACGCAATACACACAAACAAAATAAAGGCAAATACGTACTAATAAAATACACACAAGCTGTATGGCGATACAATGTATACCACTAATACAGTGAGGAAAGTCAGTCCACATTGCCAGTCGACAGTCGACATGCAGACCCAGAAAACATATTGGAACGTGACAAAATGTTCTGCGTTAAACAGACGTCGTTGGTTTCATTTTTGTTATCGGTATTGTGTACGTAATTTATGGTGTGGGTTTATAAACTATGCCCCGAGAGAGAGAGAGAGAGAGAGAGAGAGAGAGAGAGAGAGAGAGAGAGAGAGAGAGAGAGAGAGAGAGAGAGAGAGAGAGAGAGAGAGAGAGAGATGGCTCACAGCCACTGACTCTCCGGAAGTCATAAATATTATTCAATAAAGCATTTATACCTAATATTAAACCGAATACATTTTTCATAGAATACTGGATATATTTTGGGGGGCTGGTGAGGGATGAATTAACTTCAGTGAATAACAGCGTTTTGCTTACTCATGACTCACGTCTACAACAGAGGTCTGGTTATTCATGACTCACGTTAATAACAGGCGTCACGTTGATTCACGTGACGTGACGTGAGTCAACAATCATTTAAGCGACGACACAGTAAGGTGGATGACGATATGATGTCGAAACCACACATCAGAAAACACGAAACCGCGACGTTTCGGTCCGGTTTCGAAAAATCTTATAAAAGATTTCGTAAACAGAACGTACAGTGAACGTTCTAAAACGGTTATTCTCTCTTTCCACTCCGCTTCAAAGTCATTCTCCTCATAATCTTCATTAAAAATTAATCAACAATTTGGGCAAAAATATCGTTCAATATATATATATATATATATATATATATATATATATATATATATATATATATATATATATATATATAAAAAAAAAAAGGAAGGGAGTACCACCTCTAGCTGGAAGAAGGGGGACCCATAGCCTCGGAGGAAACCACGCATAACGCATTAGAGGGAATGTTTAGATCCCCTCCAATACAGTTTCTGTGTGCTTTTCTCCTACCACCCCCTTCCTTGAATATTTTTTGTGCTTTATTATGCATTTGATGGTTACAAGATATACATGGGTTGATACAAAAATAATAATGCAAAAAGGTGCTTAAAGGTTATGGATCTCTTGAAGAACACAACAATGGGAAACATTGATGAATGTCACAGACGGGTTCGATCATTGTTGCAAGTCAAACACTTCTTCGAATTCCTCTGAAGTTGGACTAGTGCCCAAGACGCAACAGGCATTTCCCCTCTGAATCGCAACACTGAGGCGCTGGAACAAGAAACTTTTTGCTCTCTGGTCTTTTGTAGCGCTGATCAATTTGTCCCCCAATTCCTTCAGGAACTTCAATGCACATTTTCCCCACGAACCGAGGGTCTCCGAGCCGATCGGAACAAAGCTGTAGCAGTGTGCTAGACCTCTGTATTTAATAATTTTCTGCGATTCCCTGAAAGAAGCAGCACCACCGCTTTCACGTGTGCTGTAGTGGAGGTAGGTACTGGCCAGTGTGGCAGCGCATGTGTAGTCCCATACCACTTGCTTACCATCCTTCCAAGGTAGCAAGGTGACCCCATCAGGGCGCTTCTGAGGGTCGTTAGGTCTGGATAAGTGTGGTTCTCTTTGTGCCGGGCAGCGGGCTGTGGCGAGGCTCCTCTTGATGATGTCGTTGACTTCTTCATGTCTTGCAATTTTACCCTGTGATTTACGACATACCAGACCATGACGACCATATTGGTCTGCCATCGCAGTTCCGCAGATGCACCTATGTTCGGTGAGGATGGGGGCGTATTATATATATATATATATATAAAACATTGTGTCGGCCTATATATCCTCCCCTTCTCCCTTCTCCTTTAGTCAGTCTGGTGTTGACAAAGGCTTTAACAAGCCGAAACGTTCACCTCATTTCATATTTCTCTGTGGATTTTCCGCATATATATATATATATATATATATATATATATATATATATATATATATATATATATATATATATATATATATATATATATATATATATATATATATATATATATATATATTTACATCGTGAGGAATCTGTATTAAACTTCAAATCCCACATAACAAATTATGTATTTACGAGAAATATACCTCGTTCAGAAATCATACATTTTCAGAGCAAATATAAACTTAGCTATATTATATATTTCGCAACGCAAATAATACATTTCGTAATTAAAATATCTCTGAGGTTTACATCAACAGAACAGAGCATTTACAAAGCCCGCGCGATATATCCCCGTTTATCAAAGGACAATTTTGAATATGTTGGTGTATCACATAAATTTTCCAAGGTTAATGGCTTTGATGTGAGTTATTATTACAAAAAACAGAGAACTATGGGACTGTATCCACTTGTGTAAATTGTATTTTAGGAACTATATGAATAAGTGTATAGATAAATCTATTTTCTTATAATAAAACACTGAAGGGAAGGGAGTACCACCTCTGGCTGGAAGAAGGGGGACCCTTAGCCTCGGAGGAAACCACACATAACGCATTAGAGGGAATGTAATCTATGTATAAAGATAAATCTATGTATCTGCGGTCATAATATGGTAAATATTTTTAATAAATATATATGAATAAATAATCTAACAAGAAGATATATTAACATATGTCGTAACCTAATTGCCAGAACGCACTACTTGGCCAAGTATGCAAGTCACGATTTGCCTAATAGACAGAGTGATTTTAATTTTCGAAAAAGTTTTCATTTCACTTATTTTAATTAATGTTATTACATTATAATAAAAACATGAATTACTGACATAGTAATTCGGTCTATCGCTCGGTCAATAGACCTTCGGCCTCACACACGTGGGGTCTACGGTTCGAGTCTCCCAGAGCCCAGGTGAATGGAAGGTTCATTTCCACGGAAGTGTGGATGACAATTTGCAATGTTATCATGATTGGAACAGGAGTGTCAAGACTAGTATAACAGCATAGGATAAAGGGAAAACAGATTCCTCAATCAGAAAAGGAGGTAGACCTTAAAGTGGACATAACGATAGATCTGATGCCTGAAGCAGAATAACAACAGCTGCATATGACATACTGGCCAACATCCGTATATCCTTCAGAAACTTTGCCATAGGGGCTTTTTGGGCCCTATATACAACGAAGGTGAGACCCACGCTTGAATATGCATCCTCAGCATGGAGATCTTACTGAGAAAAGGACAAGGAGAAATTCTACTAAATATATGCAACGAGACTCGTTCCAGAGCTGAGGGGATTGGAAGGGGCTTTGAGGAAAGACTGATAGAACTGGACCCTAACACAATGGAGGAAAATAGAGACAGGGGGGACATGATAACAACATATAAGATTCTGAGAGCAATTGACAAAGTAGATAAAGCAGCGTTGTTCAAAGCTAGTCATAGAGACATCAGTCAGAACTTTTCAGTGTCAGAATTGTCAATAAGTTAAATAAGTTAGACGTAGAAGTCCTTGAATCTAATTCGATTCAAAGTTTAATATGCAAATATGATGAAAGTGTGAGAAATAAGTCATTGCATTAATCTAAGAACTTTCGGAAGGCGGGGCCAGGAGTCTAGCTCGACCCTGAAAGTTAGAGTTTAGAGTTTAACTCACTCTGGTAAAGTGTGTGTGTGTGTGTGTGTGTGTGTGTGTGTGTGTGTGTGTGTGTGTGTGTGTGTGTGTGTGTGTGTGTGTGTGTGTGTGTACTCACCTAGTTTGTGTGTATGTGTGTGTGTGTGTGTGTGTGTGTGTGTGTGTGTGTGTGTGTGTGTGTGTGTGTAGAGTGTGTCCCCACAATGTGAGTACACACACGCGTGCCCGCACGCAAAGTTAAAACGGGAAACGCCCCTGATCACACCCTAATTTAACCAGCGTGGGTGACTAGGGGGTCCCAAGTGAACATTAGGGACTAAACACACACACACACACACACACACACACACACACACACACACACACACACACACACACACACACACACACACACACACACACACACACACACACACACACACACACACACACACACACACACAAACTAGGTGAGTACACACACACACACACACACACACACACACGCACACACACACACACACACACACATACACTCACGCATGTCTTTCTTAAAGTTGTTATGAGACATTGACTCAAGGTTACGTTGTAGACGCGACATTTGTCGCCAATCGCTCTCACGCTCACATACCTAAGCGCGAACACACACACACACACACACACACACACACACACACACACACACACACACACACACACACACACACACACACACACACAAACATAGATATATATACACACACATAGCAACAAACGAGCAAGCTACACCACTCAACGTTGGCCCCCAGTAAGACCGGAAGAAAGTGTTTACGTCCGATGAAAAAGGTTATCCTACAGAGGTTTACAGAACTATACGGACATTTAATTTTATCCATACGGCTTCCCTTGTGTCTTCGGTTCGCCCCACTTACCAGACAAGGTTCTCCGGGTCCCGTTACGCTCTATTTAAAGCCTTATCGACTGGCAGCTAAGGGATAACTACTACAAACTTAACATTTACTTCAGTTTCCCCATGACGCCATGGCACCCGTACTCCCTCTCGAATAGCGCAGTTGTTTACAACCGTTCGTGACATTTCTGTCAAATATTCGGCAGTGCTTCTAGTGCAACGTGAAGGGTCAATTGGGGCAATATGAGAGTTTGGCTGCTTGATTCTGTGGTGGTTACGTACCTACTCGGCCTCCAAGTCCCTCCTCCTGCCGAAGGAAGACCTCGTCCAAATACCTACTACTCATCATCCTCCTTTTCCTCTAGGATGCAAACCACACCTCCTCCTGAAGGCAAGAGCAATCCAGACTTTTCTGTAAATATTGATTTGTCTCTTCAACTCAAAGAAGTTTTGAGATTAAAACTTTATTACTCTTGTTTCAACTTTCGTTTCAGCATTAAATCTGTATTTCTAAGAGAGAGAGAGAGAGAGAGAGAGAGAGAGAGAGAGAGAGAGAGAGAGAGAGAGAGAGAGAGAGAGAGAGAGAGAGAGAGAGAGAGATGAGCAGAAAGAGGATGTACTCATATATTATCCTTACTCGTAAATATACACACAAGGGCTACTGACCTAACCTAATCTAACCAAACGTAGCCAGACAAAAACTATATAAACCTAACCTAATCTAACCTAACCTTTTAACAGAGCCCTACAGCAAGTGCCTTTCTGCAGTTCGTTTCTACCAGCAAAACTTAAAGCGGCTGAAACACCTACTTCAACTACTAGAACAACAGCGACTGCGGCAGCAGGAACCGCAAAAGAGTCCCACACTGGAGATGAGTCTTCTGGACCAAGCGCGGAAGCAGACTATGCAATCTCAACAGAACATTGTAACAACCTGCTCCAATTGGTTGGTCAAGCAGCAGGACGGTCCAGTGTCAGGGGTGCTGAAGGTTGGCTTTTCTGAATGGGCTGGCTAGGTAGTGGGCTGGGTAGCTGAATGGGCTGGCTAGGGAAGTGGGCTGGGTAGCTGAATGGGCTGGCTAGGGAACGAATGGCTGCTGGCTAGGGAAGTGGGCTGGGTAGCTGAATGGGCTGGCTAGGGAAGTGGGCTGGGTAGCTGAATGGGCTGGCTAGGGAAGTGGGCTGGGTAGCTGAATGGGCTGGCTAGGGAAGTGGGCTGGGTAGCTGAATGGGCTGGCTAGGGAAGTGGGCTGGGTAGCTGAATGGGGTGGCTAGGTTAGTGGGCTGGGTAGCTGAATGGGCTGGCTAGGGAAGTGGGCTGGGTAGCTGAATGGGCTGGCTAGGGAAGTGGGCTGGGTAGCTGAATGGGCTGGCTAGGGAAGTGGCCTGGGTAGCTGAATGGGCTGGCTAGGGAAGTGGGCTGGGTAGCTGAATAGGCTGGCTAGGGAAGTGGGCTGGGTAGCTGAATAGGCTGGTTTGTGTCGTTTTTATATATGAGTCAGCTTGGTCTATTAAGTTAGTTAAAGTGGTTAACTGGATAGATGAATGTGCTGACAAGGTGAGTGTCTTGAGTACATGAGTGTACTCATGTACAGGATATACTGAATATATAATACATCACAGTATAAATCAAATTTATTTTGCATTCTTTCTTGCTTTAATGTAGTCGGGCATGGCCCTCTGATATCTTTCTTTTTGGGGTGCCTGACATTTTTTTTTTCAGAGCATCGTACTTAAAAGCTTTGTTCACCCTTAGCTAAACTATGAGATAATCTTGGTCGTTTATTTGTCTGGGACAGATGTGTCTTTGACCCAATGATATCTGTTGGGTATGATATCTGTTGGGTATGATATCTGTTGGGAAGTTATTTTCTGTTTTTTATATATATATATATGGATATCTATGTTTCTCAGTTATAATAATAAAGCGCTCAATAAATATCCAAGTTTCAGTGTAAAGAATATGTAATGTGAAATAATTCACTTATATGTGCATTTAATAAATGTTGGCAATTAGTTTGTAAATGATTGCTATTAATACACATGTCTCTCCTTTTATTGATAGTTATTACTAATATGAAATAATGAACGAAGGGAATAGATGGACAGTGATAACGAAAGCAGGAAGACAGTAACAATTAAGAACGACAGAGGATAGGAAGATCGACATCAGAAAAAGAGAACTTGAGGGATGACAATGGACTGGTGGAGGAAGGAAAGGTGCGATTGGGGGTCGGGGGGAGGGAATATGATAACACTCCATTGGACGTTAAAAGCCACATTATTGCTTAGCGTGATGACAGTTATCATGTAGCAAGGGAGACGTCGTGACCTTTGGTGCAACAGAGTTGAAGGGTGTCCCCTGCCTGGGAAATAATTTAAGTCATTTGCTGTATCAGATATTCTCCTCGATGTCGTGTGTCCTGATGAGTGAAGTGAGTGTACTGGAGATGGGTTAGATTCCTCTTCCTGCTCCCCAGCACACTCTGGGTAGCAAAGTGGTGCTGGATCAGATCCCTCACTCTTCTCCGTCTCCCCCACATTCTGATAGGTTATATTATTTGCCGTCATGGTCTTAAACACATTCAAGAGGTAAGACATGAGAAAGAATACGAGAAATCCGAGATCTTTTGAGTATTAATCTATTGATAATGACTTGAGAGCTCTCCGATTTATTTTGTTGACCAGACCATACACTAGAAGGTGATGGGAAGACGACGTTTCGGTCCGTCTTGGACCATTCTCAAGTCGATTGTGATTCACAATCGACTTGAGAATGGTCCAGGCATGGACCGAAAACATCGTCGTCCCTTCACCTTCTAGTGTGTGGTCTGGTCAACATACTTCAGCCACGTTATTGTGACTCATCGCCCGCTCCGATTTATTAAAAAAAATACGTGTGGTTACTTGCGCTTATATGTTGGTATATGCTAACAGAATACATTATTTATAATACACAATAAATCTCTAGGAAAGACAGCAAGCAGCAAATGGAATATATAACGTGTCCACATCACAGACATACAAACAATGACAAACACACAAGATTCACTCAGCCATATACCTTCCCGAGTCGTAAATATTGTCAGACAACGATATGTGACCCGGCTCGCAACTGCTAAACCCGGTTCACATTCTTCATAGCTCCTGCCACGACCTGGAAAATCAGAATTCCTTTGTACTAACTCAGACAGGCACGTCTGATATTTCAGCCCTCTATGAACGATATGAATATACTGGGGGAAAGGGGTTGAAATAATGCTTGTTTTGCTGTCAAGATAAAAAATGTTGCTTTCGAAATATTCAATACCTGGTAAATTTTACCTTCAGGGTTTGTTCGTTTTAAAATTCTCGATTTGGGGGTTAATATTCAAGTATATAAAAATGGAAAAATATTTATAGTAACAAGCAAGGGAAGGGAATTATCAGGAGAAAGCACCTGATTTCAACTATGTAGATGGGACAATGGAAAGGATGGCTGAAAATTTTAGGCGAGGAAGTTCGACTACACAGTTCTTATGCCGAGGAAATTGGACTCGTCTACCCATCTTGTAATAGGATCCGGCTACTCCCCATCCTGTCTGAGTGGAACTTAACTCTACATTTTTTCAGTTTAAAATTACGACTTTTTATACCGAAAATATGCCAATTACTGAAAACGGAGACGGGTCATATTTTGCCCAACCCCCCCTGCAGTATTCAAAACATCCCAAATCCGACTCCTGAGTCATATTTTGAAGCCAAATTCTAGCTCTCTGCATATATTTGCAGTTTGAAATTACGACTTTTTAAACCGAAAATATGCCAATTACTGGTCACATTTTGCCCAAACCCCCGTGCAATTTTTAAAATATCCCAAATACCCTAAATCGGACTCCTGATCCATATTTTGGAGCCAAAGTCTGGCTCTCTGCACATATTTGCAGTTTAAAATTTCGACTTTTTATACAGAAAATATGCCAATTACTGAAAACGGCGATGGGTCACATTTTGCCCAAACCCCCCTGCAGTTTTCAAAATATCCCAAATATCCTAAATCCAACTTCTGAGCCATATTTTGGAGCCCAATTCTGGCTCTCTGCACATATTTGTAGTTTGAAATTACGAATTTTTATACCGAAAATATGCCAATTACTGAAAATGGGGATAGGTCACATTTTGCCCAAACCCCCCTGCAGTTTTCAAGATATCTCAAATATCCCAAATCCGACTTCTGAGCCATTTTTTGGAGCCAAATTCTGGCTCTCTGCACATATATGCAGTTTGAAACTACGAATTTTATACGGAAAATATGCCAATTACTGAAAACGGCGATGGGTCACATTTTGCTCAAACCCCCCTGCAGTTTTCAAAATATCCCAAATATCCTAAATCCAACTTCTGAGCCATATTTTGGAGCCCAATTCTGGCTCTCTGCACATATTTGTAGTTTGAAATTACGAATTTTTATACCGAAAATATGCCAATTACTGAAAATGGGGATAGGTCACATTTTGCCCAAACCCCCCTGCAGTTTTCAAGATATCTCAAATATCCCAAATCCGACTTCTGAGCCATTTTTTGGAGCCAAATTCTGGCTCTCTGCACATATATGCAGTTTGAAACTACGAATTTTATACGGAAAATATGCCAATTACTGAAAACGGCGATTTGTCACATTTTGCCCAAACCCCCCTGCAGTTTTCAAAATATCCCAAAAATCCTTAATCCAACTCCAGAACCTTATTTTGGAGCCCGATTATGGCTCTCTGCACATATATGTAGTATGAAATTACAACTTTTTATACCGAAAATATGCCAATTACTGAAAACGGCGATTTGTCACATTTTGCCCAAACCGCCGTGCAATTTTTTTAAATATCCAAAGTATCCTAAATCCGAATTCTAGGCCATATTTTGGTGACAAATTCTGGCTCTCTGCTCATATATGAAGTTTTAAATTACGACTTTTTATACCGAAAATATGCCAATTACTGAAAACGACGAAGATTCACATTTTGCCCAAATCCCCCCTGCAGTTTTCAAAATATCCCAAATATCCCAAATCCGACTCCTGAGCCATATTTTGGAACCAAATTCTGGCTCTCTGCACATATGTGCAGTTTGAAATTACAACTTTTCATACCGAAAATATGCCAATTACTGAAAACAGCGATGGGTCACATTTTGCCCAAATCCCCCTGCAGTTTTCAAAATATCCCAAATATCCCAAATCCGACTCGTAAGCCATATTTTGGAGCCCAATTCTGGCTCTTTTCTCATATTTGCAGTTTGAAATTACGACTTTTTATACCGAAAATATGCCAATTACTGAAAACAACGATGGGTCAAATTTTGCCCAAACACCCCTGCAGTTTTCAAAATATCCTAAATATCCCAAATCCTACTCGTAAGCCATATTTTGGAGCCCAATTATGGCTCTCTGCACATATTATGCAGTTTGAAATTACGACTTTTTATACCGAAAATATGCCAATTACTGAAAACAGCGATTGGTCATATTTTGCCCAAACCCCCGTGCAATTTTTAAAATATCCCAAATATCCTATATCCGACTTCTGTGCCATATTTTGGAGCCAAGTTCTGGCTCTCTGCTTATATTTGCTGTTTGAAATTACGACTTTTTATACCGAAAATATGCCAATTACTGAAAACGACGAAGATTCCCATTTTGCACTAACCCCACCCTGCAGTTTTCAAAATATTCCCGAATATCCTAAATCCGACTCCTGAGCGATATTTTGAAGCCAAATTCTGACTCTCTGCACATATTTTGCAGTTTGAAAATTACGACTTTTTATACCGAAAATATGCCAATTACTGAAAACGGCGATGGGTCACATTTTGCCCAAACCCTCCTGCAGTTTTCAAAATATCCCAAATATCCTAAATCCAACTCCTGAGCCATATTTTGGAGCCAAATTCTGGCTCTCTGCACAAATTTGCAGTTTGAAATTACAAGTTTGTATACCGAAAATATGCCAATTACTGAAAACGACGATGGGTAACATTTTGCCCAAACCTCTCTGCAGTTTTTAAAATATCCCAAATATCCTTAATCCGACTCCTGAGCGATATTTTGGAGCCAAATGCTGATGGGGTTCGACTGCTCAGCGACTCTGGTGAGGTATTTGACTCCCTTACTACCTGGTGAGCGGTGGATTCGACTTCCTAACTACCTAATGATTCTGGAGTTAGACTCCCATAAAATCTATGATAAGGGGATTATATATATATCACCAGAGAAATCTTAACGAACAACACAGGAATCATCGATAGATACAGCGATAGCAAGAGGCTCGACATCAGCGAGGCACTACACATTAAAAAGTCAACACCAGTCATCAACAGTTAATTAACTCATATCTACATACTACCCACTTCAAGACCCCGTATGGGCCAATAGGCCCTCTGCAGTTACTTTTATTCATATGTACCCACCTCACCCCATACCCACCTCACTGAAAAGTTTTATGTTACTTCACCCAAAACGAATATAAAAGCATTGTATATATATATATATATATATATATATATATATATATATATATATATATATATATATATATATATATAAAAGCCATATATCCCTAAGAACTTAGACGATCATTGGTGCGGTGGTCTCGGTACTGTGTACGTTTAGGGGTGATCCTGGACGGCATGGGTTCGAATCTTGGCCGGGTCAAAGAGTTCTTATTGATATATATATATATATATATATATATATATATATATATATATATATATATATATAATTAATAAACTTAAATTATTTATAAACGAACGAATGAATCAATCAGTTGAAATATAAAAAATAAATAAGTAAATGAATTTGTTAACAAATAACATTCGCTCAAAGCAGAGTAACTAATTGCCAATTAATTTAAAACCGGGTCAACAAAACTGAACCTTTTTCAATATTTTTTAATTCATGACAGTAAGAGAATATTTATTTAAAAGTTCTCAATAAACCCAAAAACAGCATTTAAAATAAATAAAAAATTATATTTCAGATAACTCTTGTTTTAAATTGACGAATTACTTGCAAAAATGCTGAATAAAATAACGCTTAGTTATTTATTGAATTTCAAAACTCATTGCATTGTATAGACAGTGGTCTTACCTGAGAGAAGTGAAGGAAGGCTAGACAGCTCATGCAAGACGGCAGGGAGGTGAACTATTGAGGCATTAAGGGTGAACTACTGAGGCATTAAGGGTGAACTACTGAGGCATTAAGGGTGAATTACTGAGGCATTAAGGGAGAATTACTGAGGCATTAAGGGTGAACTATTGAGGCATTAAGGGTGAACTATTGAGGCATTAAGGGTGAACTATTGAGGCATTAAGGGTGAACTATTGAGGCATTAAGGGTGAACTACTGAGGCATTAAGGGTGAACTACTGAGGCATTAAGGGTGAACTACTGAGGCATTAAGGGTGAACTACTGAGGCATTAAGGGTGAACTATTGAGGCATTAAGGGTGAACTACTGAGGCATTAAGGGTGAACTACTGAGGCATTAAGGGTGAACTACTGAGGCATTAAGGGAGAATTACTGAGGCATTAAGGGTGAACTCTATTCTCAGCGTGACTGACGTGCTCAAATTGCTTTCTGTGTGAAGCAATTCCTACGGAGACTATGCTATTGCTGATTTAATTTATAAGTGTGAACATATTATAAATTTTCTAATGGCTTGGTCAAAAAATATGTTCTGTTAGTTCGGGTTTGAAAAGGTTAGAGTTGATTTGGTTAGATCAGGTTACGATAGATTATGTCAGGTTAGGTTAGATTAGGGTAAGATAGATTATGTTATATCATGGAAGGTTAGGATACATTATGTTAGGTATGGTTAGAATTTTTTACCTTAGTTTGGATTATTTTAGTTCTAAGAAAAACTGCAGATATTATATCCCAAGTAACCCACTTATACTGGTTTAAATGTTCTTCTTAGACTTCTTGAAGATTATCTGGATTGGTGATGGAGCTGCATTTTCTAACATTCACTCTGTATATTATTTTGAAGAAGCTATTTCTTAAGATCTTGAAAAGAAATCATCCTCAGTTTTGCATATGCTGCTACTGTTATTCAGTTGATATGGGAGTCTGGTGTTAAGGCTTTTGTTGCGCCCACTAGCAGGTGTTTTTTCGATGTTTGACTCTTACAACTGGTTCCTATGTATAATACATCCTAAGTCCTCATGGGGTATTGTGGAGTCTTCTTCCAGCGTTAATCCTTCCCATTACGTTAGCATCGTATACAAACATTGTCATTCTGCAATATAATTTCCTTAATGTCATTTACATAAATCAAGAGAAGTAGTGGCCAGGATATTGGACCTTACGCGATTCGGTAAGTCATCTCCCGTCACTCTGACACATTCAGTCATCTGGGTTTGGTTGACAGAACGACACCCTTGCATCATGTAGGGCCGATGCTCGATCATTAATAATCTTAATAACCATGTCATTGATCTTCAACCAGGTTTGTGTAGCAGCCTCTCGTCCCTTTAAAACCATCTGTCTGTTTCTCAGATACAACGTTGGCTCTCTTCAGCTGTTCCAAAATCCTACTTTCTGAATATATTCTGCAGTGTTTTAGCATGGATGCATGTCAATGACAGAGGCCTGAAGTTTAAGGCCTCATATTTTGTCTCCTTCCTGGAATATGGGCATCGTGTTTGCAGTCTTTTAGGCTCCAGTGATCTCCCCTTCGCTGGTGACACATTATCGACTTTAGAGGCTTACATAGGGTCTCCACTGCCTCTCGAGAGGAACCAAAATGTTTTAGTTTTTACACGGTATACAAGGCTTTCTTATCTGGTTTAGAGAACGTTGGTGCTTTTTATGTGTTTACAGAATTGGTGTTTCAGGAAATTATGACTTCCATAAACTTTGATAACTATTAAAGAAGAAAATAGATGCTTTCGTAACAACAGTGTTGTGTGTTATATTATGTAACTTTTAACTTTTATATGTAACTTTTTGTTACACACCCCCAAGGAAGCAGCCCGTAGCAGCTGTCTAACTCCCAGGTACCTATTTACTGCTAGGTAACTGGGTGATCAGGGTGCAAGAAACATTTTGCCCATTGTCTCCGACTCCACAGGTGGAAGCTTATAGACAGATCTGGTTTCCTCAAAGCGATAGGCAAGTCAGTCAATCTCACTGACCACCTCCACACCCCAGTTAGATTATGGACTCATCATATACTACAGTCATATTATAGACAAGCCAAATACTTGAGTCAAATATGCACTCAACACACACAAACTCTGGTCAAATAACTCACTCGTCATAAGCTTCCAGAGCTTTAATATTATATCTGGCCAGCGATTCAACTTTCCTCAAGATGGATGCTGCTCTCGACTCTCCTGGGTGGCTGTGTTTACTGAGAATTACACAGAAATGTATTCAAGACAGTATCAATATTGACTTGGTAGCCTCTGATTGAGGCTACGTATTCTCACTCTTTACGTATTCTCTCTCTCTCTCTCTCTCTCTCTCTCTCTCTCTCTCTCTCTCTCTCTCTCTCTCTCTCTCTCATGTTTCTGAATATTTATATGCCTGTTTTTGTTCCTAGCGTTCTGTCTGCCAACTGATTCTCTGTTTCGCGGTCTATCTGCTTGGCCTGCTTACTTGATATATACATATCTAAGGATCTCAGGTGCTTGATATTCATATATATATATATATATATATATATATATATATATATATATATATATATATATATATATATATATATATATATATATATATATATATATATATATTGGTGTATACTGGCAGCAGGTTTTCTTTCAAACATGTTTCATTGAATATGACCGCATATTCTGTATTTATTATTTTCTGGTTTAGGGCTTCTATCCCTCTAACTATTTTCTTAGCATCAGGGCTTAATTGGAATAGGAGTTCTCCAAAACTCATTTTCGTACTTTTAAGGTGAAGAAAAGAAGTGATTTACTATAGAGTGTATTACACTTATTTGTATAATTTGCACGACGTTTCGAACCTCCATGGTTCATTCTCAAGTGAACAATCTTACAATACTAGTTGATTTTATACCCGCATTAGGTCAGGTGATAATACAATGAAGGTGAAAAACATGGGGGGATACATAAGGGATAAACATAGGGGCTGCAGAAGGCTTATTGGCCCATACGAGGCATCTCCTATCTAAACACAAAGATTAATCCAGTGTAATTGGCCTGTTATGTTGGACATTGTCTTCTGTGTTGGCATCGATATGTTCTTGTCTTGTCCACTTCTTTTCTTCACCTTAAAAGTACGAAAATGAGTTTTGGAGAACTCCTATTCCAATTAAGCCCTGATGCTAAGAAAATAGTTAGAGGGATAGAAGCCCTAAACCAGAAAATAATAAATACAGAATATGCGGTCATATTCAATATATATATATATATATATATATATATATATATATATATATATATATATATATATATATATATATATATATATATATATATATACCAAAAGAAAGTTGTCTTTTGTGTTACTGAATTTGGACAAACCAGAAAAAAAATCTATTTATGTTTTTCATCTTTTGTTGTGAGAGGCTGGTGGGGAGAGTGAGGTGAAGACTTAGTGAGGCTGAGGAGAAAGTATGGTGAGCCTGACGTGAATATGAGAGTGACATGAAGGTGTAATGAAAGCAGAGTGTGGTGAGAACGAGGCTAAGGTCAGGTGAGAATGAGACAGTGAGAAATGTGAAAGATTATACCTTGCAATACATATTTCAGAAGTTTTAATTACGAAATAGGGACATAAGTGAGAAAATTCACAGGAATCGTAATGAGGATTCGAACCTATGTGTTGGGGATCGTCAAACGCACTCATTACATAGTCAAAAATCATGGTGCGAATTTTCCCATTGATATATATATATATATATATATATATATATATATATATATATATATATATATATATATATATATATTACGTTACTATAATTTCTCTGTGTAAGGACATTAATGCTGAGTTATCTTTAACTCTCTTCCATTAACCTGCAATGTTTAATGGGTTCAGGCTACATTCACTGTCTCCTTCAAAAACAATTCATGATTCTAATGCAGTCACTCCAAATTGTAATCATAAAACAGCAATCTAATACAGTAAAAGATTTCTAAACAAGAAATCAAACTGATTAATAATAATAAACCTGAAATTAACATTCTCTCTTTATTGCATGTGGAGGGAGGGTGAATAACGAGTCACGAACAAACATTACAGACCCGGGAAATGCTAATCTGACCAACGTCCTCTCCGGCCTGGTTAACATGTGTACAAGAGACACTCTCTATTGCCAAATTAAATTGGATAGTTTCCCTTCAAAGCTGTAAACGGGGTGCAATTGCTTTCCATTCTCTTTGTGAAGTGTTTTGGTCTTGTATCTCTGAATCTCTCTCTGTCTGTGTGCCTTCCGATATATATATATATATATATATATATATATATATATATATATATATATATATATATATATATATATATTAGCTTTTGGTAGCAGTCTTTCTTGTAAACTTATATTACTGAATATGACAGAAAGGAGGAAATCAGTAATTCTAGCGCTATTCTTCTCTATTTCTCTTATGTTTTTCTTCTCTTGAGAAGGAAGAACATTTTACAATTGTATTTAGCCTGACGCAGATGCATTTCGTCAACTCTACTTCACGTTATAAAAGGCAGAGTTTGAATGATTACAAGGTGTTAAAGCTGCCGAGAATGAGGTGAAGGTTAAGTGCGTAACTAATGGGTCAATAGATCCATTGTCCCCTAGCAATCTCCATAGTTTCCATGATGGCTGGGGGCCATATATTGTATGTTTTACCGCGTTCTGATGGTAGAGTGTAATTTGGTGTTAGTTGGCTGATGACAGATGACTTGGTTTGCTTGATGTGTAATGCCTCACCAATGAGGCATTTATCATTTATCTATCGATTATTTTGGTGTGTGTGTGGATATCTGTGGTGATGATCTGGCACATTACCGGTCTTCTACTAAAATATTTTACAGGAACGTTTTTTCCACTCCCACAAAACGGAAGAGTTATTATTGAAACTAATAATTATGCCTCAATAAAAAAACGAAAAACATTATTGGTGGTTAGGTGGATGATCAGAGGCACCCACGTAACCACCTAAGAGGCAGGCCTCAAAGGCACCACTTACCCACAAGAGGTAGGCCCAAAGACACCCACCTACCCACTAGACGTAGGCCCAAAGACACCCACCTTCCCATTAAAGACTTGCTACGCCACAAGAGGACAAAGAAACTAAGACAAAAATCGATTAAAGCCGCACAAGACACAACCCACCAGACTACAACACCTGGGATATATCACACTCCGCGGTAACGCCAACTTGGTAAACCCATTTCTTGCCAAATGCTTGTGTCACTAAACGCCTGTCTTGCTAATCGGTCGTATTATCAAACGCCAAGGGCCCAAGGCCTGTCATGTCGCCCGTTATGCCAAGGGCTCGTCATGTCAAGGCCCAGTTATGCCAGGCGCTCGTCATGTCAAGGCCCCATTATGCCAGGCGTTCGGCATTGTCAAGGCCCGCCTTGTATTTCTGTATAAGGAATCATTTAGAAAACTCTACCTTAAGCACGGATTTAAGCAAGCAAGAAAAGCGAGACCTCTCGCCTTCAGAACATGAGTAACTGAGTACACGGAATTATCTCCGAAAGTCAAAATCAGAGATTAACATTAAGTACACATAAATACTGCCCATTACCGTGACAATTACGCTAATTGGACTGCAGAGGCTGTTGGGGACATATCGGTATAATTAACTGGGGGAGAGAGAGAGAGAGAGAGAGAGAGAGAGAGAGAGAGAGAGAGAGAGAGAGAGAGAGAGAGAGAGAGAGAGAGAGAGAGAGAGAGAGAGAGAGATACTATCTATACCGTTAAGAGAGAACATCTGTTTGTCTATTTGTTTATCCATTTGTCTGTCTGTCTGTCCAAAGATGGAGGCTAGAATCTTGGGGCTAGTCTCGTCCAAACTTGCAGGTGAGATGATCTCGGGCATGGGACGGACATAGGCTAATGTCGCCTAAATTAAATAGGAAACAGCGTGTCAGGGTCACATTCCGACCACTTTTAGCACTGAACGATATACACACCTTCCTAAAATTTCAAATGAAAAATCCATAATTTTTGTTATCTGATTCAAATGTGTTCTCAATGGTGTTGTTGTTTGTTGTTTTAGCTTTAGCTACTCGAAAGAAAAGTTCCAAGTAGCACGGGCTATGGTGAGCCCGTAGTGGAAATGGTTCGTGTATTTTCAAGTAGGTTGATATGTTTTTTGATAAGTTACTTAAGAAAAATATTTGAACAATAATTTTAATTAGACATTCCATGTATGACTCGACGCAAAAACTAGTGTTAATTTTTTGTTTAATTCAATGTGTCAAAGAACTTCATATTTCGCCATTTTTGAGTAATCTTTGTTGTAAAGGTATGTTACTTAAAATATATACAGAGATAGTCTCTCTCTCTCTCTCTCTCTCTCTCTCTCTCTCTCTCTCTCTCTCTCTCTCTCTCTCTCTCTCTCTCTCTCTCTCTCTCTCACACACACATCCACACAAACTAAAGTATTTAATATTTTAACTTTAAAAATCTAAAACTGAAAAATAAAATATCTTGCTTCAAATCAGCACAGAGAAAACGCCTTTGATGTAAGCGTTTGACCTTATAAAATGTTGTGTAATGAAATTATCCATTTTTGTCGCCACCAAGAGAAAAAACTAATTTATCTCCTCTGCAAAATTGTCCAATATCACCGGGAGAAACATTTAAGACTCACGTAAATTAAGTTGAAGACCAAAAAACCATTACGTTTGAGAATTACTTCGTCTGCTATGTAATGATACTGACAGTTAAATATTCATTTAATCAATTTAAACACAGTTAAATTTAATTACAGACAGCATTTAATCGCAGTTAAATATTCCGCTGAAGTTTTAATAGCTTTTTAAAGCTGGGAAAAAAAAGTTTTGTAGACGCTAACGAAACAGACGAAAAATTCAATGTTATTGAACAAAAATGAAAATACGAGAGAATATCTTTCAGGGACAGGCGTCTTCAAGACTTTCTCAAAATGTTTCGTACGTTAACCAGAATATCTCTCTCTCTCTCTCTCTCTCTCTTCTTTGAAGAGAGAGAGAGAGAGAGAGAGAGAGAGAGAGAGAGAGAGAGAGAGAGAGAGAGAGAGAGAGAGAGAGAGAGAGAGAGAGAGAGAGAGAGAGAGAGAGAGAGAGAGAGAGAAAGAGAGTGAGAGAGGCAAAAAGACGTGTATATATGTACTCACCTAAATGCACTCATGTATATTTTCTCCACACCCACATATACTCACCAACTCACCCAACCACCAACGCATAACATCACTAAACTGCTGCTAACGAAGCGGGATCCATTAACTCGCCTCGTTAACAAGTGGGAGCTCATAGATCAACTACCGTTATTGAAGACACAAGCTGCAACTTGGAGGATATATTGGGCGCCAATCCTTAACTGTAGCGTATGTTTACCCAACAGTAAAACGGGTACCTGTATAGTTAAACGATTTGGCGGGTCGTATTCCGGGGAACATTAGGAATAAGAACTTGCCCCAAAACTGCTATGCGTGCTAGTGGCTGTACAAGAATGTAAGAACTCTTGTATATATAAATAAATAACAAAATTATGGTCAAAGCGGTTAGGCATCGTTCCTTCACTATGTCCTGATATGCCAGGTATTACGTTGTACTCTCTTTCTCGCTCTCTCATCTCAAGATCTCTTACCTCTCTCTCTCTCAGCCATTAAAGTGCACTCAGGTATTCCTATATATCTTGTGTTAAAAATGTCTCCCTCGCAGGGGATTATGGGTTGTGGAAGTTCACTCACTAAGGAAGTATTTTTACAAGCTAGAAATATGAATTTTCTTCCCAGTCGGTGCAGGACGGCGGGAAAAGCATCCGTTTGTAAAGTGTGCGATTTAGGAAGAGTAATGGAACATTATTTGTTCGTGACACGCGAAGTTGCATGGATGGCGAAGGAAGAGAGAGAGAGAGAGAGAGAGAGAGAGAGAGAGAGAGAGAGAGAGAGAGAGAGAGAGAGAGAGAGAGAGAGAGAGAGAGAGAGAGAGAGAGAGAGAGAGAGAGAGAGTGAGTCCTCAGTTGTCCAATTCATACGTGAACTTGGTATCAACTTTGCACTCTCATTCCTGGACGAATACGTCAACACCAGAGCCGCCACCTTCACTACCAGCCTACATGTAACCTACAAACTTCGGTGTGCGTCTGAACGGTCTCAACGAGTGCTTCTACCAACACAAGTGTGATGAACGGATATATTCGCACAACTCTCACCCACTGCACAAACAGGGACGCGGTGCACATAGGATTGAAGAGCAGTCTGCAAGCTTAGTAAACAATGGATACACTAACAAAGAAGTGATCACATGCATTAGGAAATCCATAGATTAGTGGAACATCTCTAACCCAGCACATCAGCAGACGCTCTTCACCAATCAAGTTACATTTTAACTTACAGTAAACATTGCAAGGCAGATGAATGCATTATGAAAGACATCATCTTGAGGTTATCTTGAGATGATTCTCGGTCCTCGACCAGGCCTCCTTTTTGTTACACACCCCCAGGAAGCAACCCGTAGCAGCTGTCTAACTCCCAGGTACCTATTTACTGCTAGGTGAATAGCAGTATCATATCCAAAGGAGTAAAACTAATTGATAATAACCAAAAACCTAAAGTCATGATCTACAATGAGAACAGAATGACAGCACACTTAATAATGAAGACTTGAGCTCATGATCTTAAGGCGTCACACAGGTGAGACACTTAAGGCATCACACAGGTGAGATACTTAAAGCATCACACAGGTGAGACACTTAAGGCGTCACACAGCCGAGGTACTTAAAGCATCACACAGGTGAGATACTTAAAGCGTCACACAGGTGAGATACTTAAAGCATCACACAGGTGAGATAAATCGGGAGACATCTCCCGTCACGCAGGGTGCAGTCGCACCTCCACAGATCTCCAGTAATCATCTATTGATACTGGAAATGGCTCAAAAGGGCCACCACTTATGGGCTATTCATGCCCATGCCACCTTTTGGGTGGCTTAATCTTCATCATCATCATGAGATAAATGTACATTATATACTTACAGGTGGTTGTACGATCTCCTCTCCCTTCACTACTCTTGCAACACTGCTCCTTTCAACGACTCTGAAGAATAAAATAATATAATTGTATTTATATATATCACTTAAGAACTCAAGGAACATAACAAGTGACCCTCTCCATAGCGCCAACGTGGAATACCAGTACACTTGCCCCCACGAAGGATGTAACCATTGATCAGAATATATTGGCACGACCAGTACTAAGCTTTCAAGAACACACAATGATGCTTGATTCTGCAACTAACGGCAGGAGATTACACATTGTAGAACCTATCTTCATTAAAGGAAAAATACCTATGCAGGCGATGAGTCACAATAACGTGGCTAAAGTAAGTTGACCAGACCACACACTAGAAAGTGAAGGGACGACGACTTTTCGGTCCGTCTTGGACCATTCCCAAGTCGATTGTCGATTGTCAAAGAAAAATACCTAATATAGACATACGAAACAACAATTTTGCCTCAAAACAACATCGTTGCCTCAAAACAACAACTTTGCCTCACTACCAGTACTGGGGCCTAGATCCCAACCAATTTAGGAGGAGGTCACAGTAGAGCATCTACGCTCCGTGGATTAACTCACATAACCTCTACCTTCACTGATGAAGATTAAGCCACCCAAGAGATGGCACGGGCATGAATAGCCCGTAAAACCTCTACCTCACGACTACCTGAGTATAGATATCCCCCTTACCATACATGATAAACATTACGGGGTATTCATGCCCGTACCACCTCTTGGGTGGCTTAATCTTCACCAATCAATCAATGTTCACTAGTGTGTCTCATTCTTCAACTGCTTTTCTAATAACTGTAGTCGCTGTGGACTCCTGCGATGAGTTTTAATCGTTGAATGTAGCTTAAAAAGTTGTCATGCGAACAATGGGACATCACAGCATCGTGAGCCCAAGGTCGGAGGCGGTTCAAGTCCCCTAGGATAAAACCTCTCAACTGTAACCTAACACGGGAAACACCTCCCGTCACGCAGGGTGCAGTCGCACCTCCACAGATCTCCAGTATCAGCTCTTGATACTGGTAATGGCTCAAAAGGGCCACCACTTACGGGCTATTCATGCCCGTGCCACTTTTTGGGTGCCTTAATCTTCATCTGTAACCTAACTCTCGGAAACCTATTTACTGCTTGGTGAAAAGAAACATTAAGTGAAAGAAAACGTCCCCCAACCGTTTACGTCCTGCCCGGGAATCGAACCCGCAATTGTGAGTCGAGAACGAAGCCAACTATAGCAGTAACAATAACGCTCGCACAGCCAAACTGGAACAAAAATAAAGTCCAAACTGATTTCCTTGTGGCAAAAACGGAAAAAAAAGAATCAGAAACGGCCGGGTGTTGTGTAGTCAACCCCGGGTATTGGGCTCCAGGGGGCAGCACGTCCCTCCAGTCCCTACTGCTATTGCTTTTTACAACGCTGCCTCAATGATGGGGCATGGGGGAGGGTGGGGAGGACAGGAGGGGATTGACGTAGGGGCTGGAGGAGTGAGTGGGAGGAGTGAGGGGTGCAGGGAGAGTGTTTGGGGAATAGAGGGGAAAATGTATTCACCTAGTTGTGTTTGCTGGGGTTAAGCTTTGCTCTTTCTGCCCGCCTCTCAACTGTCAATCAACTGTTTACTACTTTTTTTCGCACACCACACACACACACACACCACAGGAAGCAGCCCGTGAGAACTGACTAACTCCCAGGTACCTATTTACTGCTAGGTAATAGGGGCATTTAGAGTGAAAGAAACTTTCCCCATTTGTTTCTGCCTGGTGCGGGAATCGAACCCGCGCCACAGAATTACGAATCCTGCGCGCTATCCACCAGGCTACCAGGTCTCTAAATGTGTGGTGGAGAGGTTGTGGACGAGTGAGAAATTGTTGATTTGGGGGTGGAAAGCGGGGGACTGATTGGGAAACGCAGGGGGTTGGGAAATTGATGGATAATTGGGTAAAATGGGGGGGATATTGTGTCGTAAAGATGGGGTTGATTAGGAAAGGTGGAGGGGAGGAACGAAAGGGGGGGGGGGAGGTGAATAATGGACGCATTGATGGAGAAAAGCGTATTGTGGATGTAGGAAAATCCTCTTAAGTGTATACTCACTTAAATTTGAGTTCGTGTGTGTGTGTGTGTGTGTGTGTGTGTGTGTGTGTGTGTGTGTGTGTGTGTGTGTGTGTGTGTGTGTGTGTGTGTGTGTGTGTGTGTGTGTGTGTGTGTGTGTGTGTGTGTGTGTGTGTGTGTGTGTGTGTGTGTGTGTGTGTGTGTGTGTGCGTGCTTGCGCGAATGTGTGCTGCTAATTTTCGTTTATGTACATACGTCAGTGAAAGAGCTTCAACTCTCAGGCATAATGTTTGTGGCAATGTTGCACTCTCCAGAAATGGGGGTTCGGCGGTCAGTAACAGGCGGCAGTCAGCTGGTAATTGGCCTCCTGTTACCTAGAATGAGCGTTCCATAACTACCTACGGAAATTGGAGAGGTGTCCTGGCCGCATGAAAGTACATTTCCCCTTTGTTGCACAGTTGTATATGTAGGGGAAACGGGCTGGGGGAGAGAGGGAGGGAGGGAGGAGAGAGAGAGAGAGAGAGAGAGAGAGAGAGAGAGAGAGAGAGAGAGAGAGAGAGAGAGAGAGAGAGAGAGAGAGAGAGAGAGAGAGAGAGAAAGAGAGAGAGGTATTTTGCCTAATCAGAAACGTACAAACCCAAGCATCCCACCTAACCTATCGAGTCCGATGCATAGAAAACGTTAACATTCTTTAATGAATTAATAATACAACATCTTTTTAACGTACCGGTTAGTTTCGTACAAACTCTGCCATCTTAGGTGGAAGGTCTGGGAATTTTCAAAATATTCTCATCATATCAATGAGAAAATCAGTAGGAGCCTTGAGGGGGATTCGAACCAATGCTCTGGGTACTGCCAAGCACACACCGTAGCCCACTAAACTACAACACGGTCCAAAGTAATACAAGTTGGAATGTTGACCATGTCGTGGTGTAGTGGTTTAAGGCGTGTGTGCTTAGGAGTACCTAGAGCATGGGTTCGAATCCTCCTCATGACTCCTACTGATTTTCTTAGTGATACATCACCTTAATGTGATTTCTTTGTGGAACATATAAATATCACCATGGGAGGACCTGCCACTATTACCACCATTGGAGGACCTGCCACCATGGAAGGACCTGCCACCATTAGAGGACCTGCCACCATTAGAGGACCTGCCACCATGAAAGGACCTGCTACCATTAGAGGACCTGCCACCATGGAAGGACCTGCCACCATGGAAGGACCTGCCACCATTAGAGGACCTGCCACCATTAGAGGACCTGCCACCATGAAAGGACCTGCTACCATCAAAAGTATGAAGTGGATGATGTTTCCCTTGATAAGACTGAATAATTCATGTACCCCCCTCGACCAGGAACCCAATAACGTCCGATAATTACATAATTATTCCGCTAATTAGGTTATTGGGATCTACCTGCAGCCGGAAGGTCTTCGCTGGCGGAATTTTTCCCTCTCTGCTTGCCTGGGTTTCATGCTTCCAAGATAATGCTGTGTTGAATGCTAACTTTTATTTTCTCTTTTTATGGTGAAAGCATTGTAGCGTCATCAGTGTTTCATCTCTGTGTACTCTATATATGTTTTCTTGGCCTAGCATCTCTGTTCTTTTGCTTACTTCTCGCCCTCGGCTACCAGCTCTCTACTATCAATTTCACTTCCTCTTCTTTCCTGCTTCAATCTTTCTTTCAAAATATCCCTTTTCCTCCTTTTCAGCTTCCTCTAGCCACTACTTTTCACTCCCCCCTCCCTCTCCTCCTATCCTTCCTTCTATCTGAAGAGAAAAAACAGCACCCAATCTAATTGTTCTCTTCCAAACGAAACGCAAAATTACAGACAGATGAGGATGGTCGGGCGTTTTGCACCAGGAAATCTGTCAGACTTCCAGAGCAAAAGATTAGGTTAGGTGAGAGACATAGACTCCAGGATGGCAGAGCTTCTTGTACTAGAAAGTCTATCACAGTTCCAGAGAAAAAGACCTAGACCTACAGGAGAAAATATATGTAGCTTTGTAGGAAAGAAAATCATCAAAATCGAAGAAAAGGGGGGAGTGGGAAGGGGGAGTGGAAAGGGGGAGGGGGAAGGGGAACTGGAAAGGAAGAGAGGGAAGGGGGGTGGGGTGGATTGGAGATGAAATGGGAGTGGTGGATTGGGAGGGGGAATGAGGGGGAATGAGGGGGAATGAGGGAGATTATGTGGGGAATAAGAGCGAAAGTAGGTGGAATAAAAGGGGAATTGGGAAAGGGGGGGGGGGATGAAGGGACATGGGAAAGGTAAAGGAAGCAGAGAGGAAAGTGGATAAAGAGGAGAGGAAGTGAGGTAAAATGGTGCATAGGAAAGTCAAAGCGAATGAAAGGGGAAAAATATGAAAGAATGTAGAGGAAAGGGGTGTGTGAAAAGCAAGTGAGGAGATGAGGAAAGTGGAGTAGATGGCCGAGGAAATTGACTAAATAGGTGAGAAACCAGAGCGCAGGGGCGAAGTAAAGAGGTGAACATGAAAATGAATAAATGGGTGAACATGAATCAACATGAATACAGAATATTAATGAAGAGGCCTGAAGAAGGAAGGAGAACCAGAAAGATCGACACATACAGAGATAAATAGACAAACAGACTGACAGCTCGAGAGATTACAACAAAATTGCGAAAACATTCATCTAAGCTTGGACGTGAACCATATCCTGTAACAATCATCTGCTGACAGGTCCTATCAGCATGGTCCTTTAAGGCGCCTCTCAGTCAGCACACTTCAGTAACATCCCTTCTACTGTAGGGGGAGGAAGCTGGCATCCCTGACTTGTGCACCAAGGCTATACGGCTAGAATTCGAAGATATTGCTATAGTCTCCGTAGATACAGTATCAACACTTTTTTCAACACAGCGGCAGAGTGAGTGGACATAGTATTTTATTGCGAGGAGCAAAGCGGAACTGTGAACTGCTTCAGTTGGCCTAACTACTACTGTTTAGGTGGTGGTGGCGTGACCACTACGGTTCAGCAAGTGGTCGCATAATCAAGATTGCTAGCTGACACCGGGTGCGGCTGCTGGACACTGACTATATAAGCTATGAACTGAATTTAAAATCACAAAGTACCACTGTGATGGCACAAAGTGAACTTGATATTAGTAATTTTTACACAACAATAAACTGCTAACTTAAATGTTTGAAGCAACATCTTCGGGTTAAAGGAAATAGAGTAAAAATATCTAAAAGAAACGATATCAAAGTAATCAAATTCACTAAAGGACTTTTGTTAAAGGTTGAAATAAACGTAAATATATGGTCTGGAAGTCATGCATTGAGGCATGTTAAATATGTCTCTATAGGTTTGTCTCAAGCGTATATCTATTTTCTAATTTGGTGCTTTATTCTCATTTGTTAGGAAGTATAAGCGGTTTTTGCATGCATAACATGTGATGTCTTGAGAGAGGGTTTTGATGGACAACCAACTTACATGACAAGATTTTAAAGCATAAAATAATGTTTCATTATCAAAACTCTGTAGATCGGAAACGGCACTAGAAAACCAAATGAATGACCAGAACAGATAATTGTGTCTGTTCGAAGCCCATTAACAGTGTGAGAAGTTCGGTTGACGTAGATAGTGACGGTGGGCCAAGGAGTTGGCACAGTGGTGGGTCACATGTATCAATTATTACATGAGGGTATTTGGAATAGGACCCACGATTGTCCGACTCTTAGGCTTGGCCCCGTGACTGTGCTCAACCGGGGATTTACTTTTTCCTTCGTAAATTTAATTTGCTTGTCGAGTAAAATTTTAAAATGGATCTTAACTCCCTGATGCTGATAGTGTGTGACCTACTGAACAACAACAGTTGACCATCTTGAGGTTATCTTGAGATGATTTGGGGGCTTTAGTGTCCCCGCGGCCCGGTCCTCGACCAGACCTCCACCCCCAGGAAGCAGCCCGTGACAGCTGACTAACTCCCAGGTACCTATTTACTGCTAGGTAACAGGGGCATTCAGGGTGAAAGAAACTTTGCCCATTTGTTTCTGCCTCGTGCGGGAATCGAACCCGCGCCACAGAATTACGAGTCCTGCGCGCTATCCACCAGGCTACGAGGCCCCCATAAACGATGTTTACTCCGGGTTTCGGGCCCCCGGCAGGGAAGGTTCTGGTCCTTAATTATTTGCTCCTATTCAGCCACTAGTAATCTGGGACCCGACTGTTAAACGATTTCGGATCATTTTTCATTAAAAACTAATAGTGTGACGCCATAAAGTGAGCACTTAAGCATGTTAGCAAAAATAAAAAGTCACCTGCTTCTAAATCCCTTACTGCAAACAAATACTTTATTTTATGATTTGTAGATTAACAGGTCCTTGGATTACGACTATGTAAATACAGGGTCTTGTTTTCTTTTTTCTTCCTGTAGGTACTGATGGCTTCCAGACCCACCTGCAGGTGGCTCAGGTCAGGTCTCCTGGGATTCGTGTTGTTTATGATATGGCGCCTTCAGTCGGTAGGTGAAGATGATTGGAAGCCGAACACTGCAATACGCGATCTGGACGATGATGTCAGCTGGGGAGGCATCAGCACCAGCGGCCACAGTACCAGTGACTCCAAGGATGATGTCAGCTTTGCAGAAGGAATAAACAGCGACTATTCTGCGAAAGATTCCGTTGATGGACTTCTAACAGAAGAGACCACCCAACACTTAAGTGTTGACAGCCAGCCGACGAGTTCTGTCGAAAGGGATCCATTGGGTGTCGGTGGTTATAGTGATTACAATTTACAGTTATGTGAACATCCTCCGTCGGTGTTCTCACTCTCGTACAATGGCAGCTCAGACGCTGTTTGCGCTGGAGATAAACTTCCTACGTTTAAATTTAACTCGACTTTCTCTCTCTGTAATAATTTGTCCTCAATAACATTTGGCCACGATAATGTGCATAAGGTAATACTAAATACCAGGGAAAAAAATGAACAGTTTGTAATATTATATGACGATGATTACATCAATCTCTGCTTACCTTTGTTCTTGAGGTTTAATGTGTGCTTTAACCAGACATTTTTTACTATGTGCTACGAGGTATCGGGCCAGGAGAGTGAACGAGTTACCGCCTATGTATTCTTCCATTCCAAGCAATGCCCACTCTCGGCCTCCATGCATTATGATCATTGGCTAATAATTATGCATCGTCATGTCAAGGGCGACGTAGAGTGTATAAGAAAAATTTGTCATGGTGAACATAGATTTGAAGACAATGAAGTAGCCGGTATTCGGTTTCGAATAACAAACTTTGATAAAGATGTTAATGGTAGTTCCTGCTTTACTTATAATGATACTTTATTTTTTCGTGTAGGGAATGAAACAAAATTTATATATTTTAACTTATATTGGCCTTGCTGCTACCCAGGTTATACTGTTGCGTGGAACGGCAACCCTGAAGAACACGGGTTGAATGGTGAGTGGAGCTACTTGCCGCTGTCGTGTCAGGCAGGCGAGGTGGTGCTGATGGTGGTGGTGGCGTGTGTGGGGGTGAGCGGTGTGGTTGGGAACCTGGTGGTGGTGGTAGTGATGGTGAACGGACCACACCGGGGTCAGGAGTCCAGTATGCTCCGCACCTCCCTCGCCTTCGCCGACTTATTCCTCGCCGCCTTCGTCGTTGTCCCTTCACTATATCACCACTTGAAACCATTCCTAACACATCCAGGTATTTTTGTGGATCTAGACTCAAACAGCAGTGATAGTGGACAGGTTGTTGAATTATATTCTTTACGTGACATTAACAAGAGCACCCCACTTTTTCAAGCATTCTTGTTTTGCCAGTGCTCCATTGTGTCGTTGCTGACGGTCTTCCTGCTGAGCATCGAGAGGCTGGTGCTGACCAACAGGGCCCTCAGGTACCACCATTACTTCACAGTGACCCGGGTGAAGGCGGCCATATGCTTAACCTGGATCATCGGCCTCCTCGACTCCCTCATCTTCATGTACCACGAAGACGGCCACTTCGCCGCATACTGGTCCACCTTCAACAAACTTCCGCTCCCTTGGGCATTTGCCTATCCAGATAATATTTTATACAAGACGGTTTATTACAGTCAACTGTTGCTACTGGGGGCCGTCGGAATCTGTACTTTTTTATTTTCGTCTCTGGCCATCTGGAACTTCCTGAAGGAACAAGCGAGAACGGCTTCCGAATGGAAGGGAATGAACATGTTTATTTATGGGCCGATGGCTGAGGAAAACCGTCGCAGCTTGATAACACAAGTTCTCATCACCGTATGTCATCTTATTTCCAACATCCCTTTACTCGTTGATGTGTTCATCATATATCTGTCGATAGAATTTTCCTTCAAGCCTGTACTTCGTTCTTACATCTGCTGGTGGCTCTTCCTGAGTGGGATAGCCTGGAACCCCTGGATCTACAACTCACGCGGTCAACAGTTCAAGAAAGACGCAACTCTGGTGTTCAACAAACTGCTGCCGGATGCACTGAGGAGAAGACTTCGGCCTCGGGAAGTTCCTTCTCAAGACGCTGGAGGAACAGGTGATGCTCGTACTCGTGTCAGACGCAGGAAGATGCTGTTAACTCTGGGACTGGAAACACGAGACTAACATCTGACATTGTTCCTTTCACTGATGTAATATTTGGCCAAAATGTAAGTGTTACATCCCATTTAATTTCCATAAATAAAGAGCTGCATATATCTTGTAATCACATACTTGTGTTCCTGGGGACAGGGCGTAAGGTCTTGGATTCCAACCTTTAATTGTCTGGTGCAAATTTTCATATTTATAATCACATTGAACACTTTTTTTTATCTTTATTTAAGAAAATACAATATAAATTACATATACATAAGTTTTACAAGGCAATTATACATTACAATTCTTAGTGAACAAGTGTTTCAGTAGTACAGAACAAGATCTTAAAAAAAAAAACCTGAATGTTATACTTATTTACCTATAAACGATTTACAAAAATTGGAGAAAAAATTTACATTAAAATACAAGGGAAATTATTACATTTATATATATTTTATATAATTCTCAGTAAACAAATTTTCCATATCATCAGCGAGCATGAGCCTTAAACCCCAAATGTTATACCTGATCCTGCCTCGCAAGAATTTCAATATTTTTCTACTGAGTAACCTTCCTGCCTGCCTATCCACAAACAAAAAATATATTCAGAAAGTAACATAATTATTGTATTCCTAATTTTCTTGCATTTTATGTCAATATGAAACATTAAAAACCTCATTAACTCCACTCTAATACTTGGTCCACATAAAGCTTTAAGAGTGTCTCTAATCCAGTTTACAAGAACAACTTTCTGCTTACAGATATAAAATATATGCAGCTTCACCAAAGGATTTTAAAACCTACCTAACCCTATCACACTTAACCTACCCTAACACAGACTAACATAACCTAACTTCACCAACCTCAAAAAGCCTAACCAAAGTCTAAGTTTTACCTAACGATACTTACAGTTTTAAGAATCAGAGAAAGAACTTTGTAGTAGTCAGGTGGACGATTGGATCATACAACTACTAAAGTTCATTTCTCGTTGTTGTTGTTTTACATTCAGCTTTTCGGGACAAAAAGTTCCAAGTAGCACGGGCTATGGTGAGCCCGTAGTGGACTTACCTGGCACAGGAGCGGGGCAAGTAGCACGGGCTATGGTGAGCCCGTAGTGGACTTACCTGGCACAGGAGCGGGGCTGTAACTGGGGACATTTTTCGTATTTAATGGTCTTTGTATATAACATTTTACCACACATTATCACCTCACGTCAAACCACCATACACTATACCCCCACACCTTATAACTAGACATCATATATTATCACAATCAGGCACGATTCACCATACACCACATCACCACACGCCATGCGTCACTCCACGTCACCACACACCATATATTCGTTATCCACATCACACTAAACAATACACCACAGCCACCATATCCAGAAAATAAACACGAATAAAATAGGCGACCTACATCTTATTTTTGTCCCATCTCAATTTCAATGTGAGCCGCTCTTTCTCTGCTCTACCTACCAATTCCCAGTCTTCATCTACTGCTCCTCCCCTTCTCATCCTCCGCTCTCTTTCCTCTTCACCTACTCTCCATATAAAACAAATCTAAAATAAACACAATAACAAACTAAGTAATTATTAAAGTTGGACCGAAAATCATATCCTGTCGTTGTGGTCTGTTATCTGGCCTTATCGTGGTGGCATTAGTAGCTGTCTCCCTGGCTGTCACCAGTGCCAACTACTCTTCATAACACGAAGGCTTGTGAGTGACACAGAGATAAGTGCCAAACCATGATTGATGCCAAACATCATCTTTTCCTGTTCATAGTGTAACATAGTGAATGATACATGAGAGGCGGCCAAGTGAGCGATAACCAGAATAACGTATGTCGTCTTGTGACATTATCAAGAACCTGTGTTACATACCATAGTCACGAGACGTTACGACTGTCTTGTGACAGTCGTAATATAGAGGTCCATTGTGATGAAGGACAGGGACAAGTAGCCGTCTGACAGCCGTAACGAAGTGTTCAGTGTAGTGCAGGAGAGGGACAAGTTGTCCCCCTGAAATTCGTACAGAACACAAAGCGATTCACATTACAAAACACGAATTTAAGGACAAAATAGTTACCACATTCATAAAGACATTTGTACAAAATTGTTCGAGCTATACTACTCGATATGTAGGAGAAAACTTCACTAAATCCCAGCCCGTCCTCATCAACAAAGGAAAAATATTCGTTAATCCAGCCGCCAAATCCCTCTGTATATGAATGAAAAACTATTTACACACGATTTACCACTTATGTCGTGGGAACATTCTCGAACAATGCCTCGCGGATGAAAGCTGTTCGAATCGCAACTCAGTAAATATTTCACCCACGTATTTCAAATGCAAATAATCGCCTACAGAACTTAAACACCTAATCTAACCTAATCTAATCTACGCCTAACTGTATATAGTACTTCAATGTAAATTAATAATAACTTATAAATATGATAATAAGCCTTTTTTTTAATACACAATATTTTGTAATTTATAAATGTGTATTTTCTTGATCCGTTGATATGCTCCAAAGGACTGCAATGCTGTTGAACAATAATAATAATGGGTTGTAATGTTTCGAAGCTCGTAAACATTTGAATAAATGTATACAACGCCCCTATGATTAATGAAAGATGTACAGGCTTCACAAATAGTTAAGTAATTGAACAATGAATCCTCACCCTGTTAAGTGGTGTACTATCCCTATGGTTCTGAGTCTCCACCGGTAAATGTTTCAGTAGGTGCCTAGCTGGTTGCCCGGATAGCTTTGAGTCGTGAACCCGTCGTCGTAATAGCACGTCGCATTTTGACGTATACTCTACCTAAGGCCAAAAGTCGTCTTACTAGAAAATGGAAGCGACTCGCGAAATTGACATACTATCTCGTTTTCTGTTTTTGGTCCTCTGCTAAGTTAGAATATGGGCACTTTAGCACCACAATTTCTTAAAGTTGGGAAACTTTAGGAGGACGGGTTTGAGTCATACCGTCGTGTCTAGGGTATTTCAACAAGGTAGTTGCTATTCGTTTTTGATTTCGAATGAGTTATAATTCCCTACCACATTGTGTCTCTTGTTTTTTGGACAGAAGAAGAAGTTTGTACGTATAGGGAGTAGAAAAGGCAGTGTTGGGACACCATGTTTAGCATTGTTAACTATTTCATCTAGTTTAGATACTTGTGTTGTGAGAATTTATCATCAACAATAACTCATTGTTCTTGAATAAGAGATGAGAGGGGGACAAAAAGGGTGACAAAAGGTGGTGAAGGAGTGAGAAAAGATATCTTTCTCTTGTCTCTTATCTCTTTGTTCCTCAGCTTTGAGGCCTATTTATTTTCGTAGACAAATGGATAATTCCATTATTTTTAGTGAACGCTGACTTATGGAAAAGTTTGGTACATTTTAAAATTTAAATTTAAATATGATATTTATTTCTGAAATTTAGAAAAAAATATTTAAAAATCTATAACGTTAATCAGTAAGATTTAGGTTGAATTCACGACCATTTATTTTTCTGAAATCATAATTTTCAGGACAAGGATTAAATAATTTGAGTTTCTGTCAAAACCTATGTAAAGTTAATAATATTTTTAAGCTGAATTAATCAGGCTTATAACATCTGCTCTCATTAAAAGCTATTTATGTTAAGACAATTTTGTATAATTTTTCACAAATGTAATGCTATAAAAAATTAACATTTTCACTCCGTGTTGAAATTTGTACATCAAACAAAGCGATTTACTTTACTAAACAAAATCTTGAAAATATTACTAATAATCACATTTTCAAGAACATTGAACAGAACTGTTCGACTTGTACTTCTCGATACGGAAATTTAGCGAAATTTGAAGCTTTGCTGAAGATGTTTGAACTCATGGCACTCTCGTACTGAACTTTTTTGTCTTCTTTCACTCTACGGCATCACGAAGCTTACTGACCAACCAGTAAATATATAGTTTGGTCTTGCCTCTCAGTGGATGTACCTCTTGCCTGTCTAGCAATCGTGTCTGTAGCATGTTAGAATTGATTAATATTTTTAGATTTTATCTTCGACTGAGTTGCTCCGAGTCAACGATTCCACTGTTGTGATTTTAGTTTTATTTCGTGGTAAAAGGTAATTATTAAGGCTGCTTATTCAATTATATTCATTGTATAATTTTGTACCATATATTTATTAATTATAACTAAATGTAAATAAACTGAATTTATATTTTAGCTCAATTACTGAGGAATTTGTTCTGTGATGATGAGGGAAGTACTTCTCAGAAACATCAGACGACAGTTCTGAAGACAGGATGTTTTTTATTATCTTAATTAGATAAGATTAAGATTTACGAGAGAAACAAAAATTGTCTGTTGCTATCTTCGTTCCTCTGTGTCTGTGTGTGTCTGTGTGTCTGTGTGTCTGTATGTCTGTGTGTCTATGTGTCTGTCTGTCTGTCGTGCTCTCACTCATTTTCTCAAATGAGACTCTCCCCTCACTGGTCTACCATTCTCTAAGCCTAGACGCATTCGTGACGCAGTAATCCCTTATTTAATGACAAGGTCGAGCGAGTGCTTTTCATGACGTCATATGATGCAATTCTCTCTCATCCTTTCTCCTTTCCGTCCTCCCTACCTACCATACTTCTTCCAACCCATTAACTCTCCCTCTCATCCTCCCTTCCTCCAACTTCAGTCTCTCAATCTCCCTCCCTTCCATTCTTCCTCGTGTTCAGTCTCCCTTTCTTTCTCCCAGTGGTCAAAACATGCTCGAGTAACATTGAATTAAACTTGAACCAACATTATTGTCGTTGAAGCGACGTTGAATCAACATTATTGCCGTTGAATCAACATAAATACTAAATATTAATGAAGAGGCCTGAAGAACGAATGAAAGCCAGAAAAATTGACACAAGCAGAGAGATAAGTAGACTGATAGCTTGAGAGATTAAAACAAAATTGCGAAAATATTCGTCCTAGCTTGAACGTGAACCATATCCTGTAAGCCAGCCAGCTCACTTCAGTACCAACCCATCTACTGTAGAGAGAGGAAGCTGGCATCTCTGTCTTGTGCACCAAGGCTATACGACTAGAATTCGAAGATATTGCTATAGTCTCGGTAGATACAGTATCAACACTTGTTCAATACAGCGGCAGAGTGAGTGAACATAATATTTTATTGTGAGGAGCAAAACGGAACTGTGAACTGCCTTTGGTGTTCCAGCACCACCACTAACTACTACAGTTTAGTTGGTGGTAGCGTGACCACTACTGTTCAGCAAGCGGTTGCATGACAAAGATTGTTTGCTAACACCAAGTGCGGCTGCTGGAGACTGGCTATATAAGCTCTGAACTAAATTACAATTCATAAAAGACCACTGTAATGGCATAAAGTGAACTTGATATCTGTAATTTTTACACCAACAGTAAATTGACAACCTAAATGTTTGAAACAACGCCTTCGGGTTAAAAGCTAGAGAACAAACACTTCTAAAAGGAACGATATCAAAGTAATTAGATTCACTGAAGGACTTTTATCAAGGGTGAAATAAACGTAAATATATGGTCTGGAGGTCTGCACCGAGGTATGTTAAATTTGTCTCTATAGGCTTTCATCTACTCTCTAATTTGGTTCTTTATTCGAGTTTGTTAGATAGTATAACCGGTTTTTGCATACATAACATGTGATGTCTTGAGAGAGGGTTTTGATGGACAACCAGTTTACATGAGAGGACTTTAAAGCATAAAATAGTGTTTCATTATCAAAACTCTGGAGATCGGAAATTGCATTTGAAGACCAAATGAATGACCAGACACAGATAATGGTGCACGAAGCGCATCAACAGTGTGAGCAGCTCCGTGGACGTAGGTAGTGATGGTGGACCCAGGAGATGGCCCAGTAGTGGGTCACATGTATCAAATACTATACATGGGGTATTTGGAACTTGGAATATGACCTGCAATCCTTCTTAAAGTGAGACATGGTTGGGGTCGACCCTGACCACTCTATGACGCTCTGCATGCAATCACAAATCACCATGCAAATTTTGTAAAGCTAGCCCCAAACATCTAGCATTTAACCAAAGACTCTCGAACAAACAGATATTCTCTTTTATAGATATGAAAAGGCATGAGATGAACTGTTCTCGTTGGAGTTTGGTTTATAACCAGTCGCTTAGAGGACATTCATTGCCATCACTAAGGCCACGTCCAGGACCATTGTTCTTAAAAGTTGATGACGCACTATTTTGGGTGTTGAGAGGTCGACATTAACCTAACATTTGCACTTTTGTCTTCAAAAAAACTTCATGAATAATTTTTTAGATAATACTAATATAGCCTCCATTTTCTCCTACGGCATACTTACGGCATCTCGGGCTAAAGCTCCGTTAAATATTTCTTTCTTGGTATAATCAGTATCTTCATATATCAATCGCTGTTAGTGTTATGTCTAGTTTAGTTACAGGCTTTTAATCTATCTTGAAGCAGGAGCTTTGACTCACAATGTTTCTTCTTGAAAAACCTCAAAAAGCACGAGCTGAGTAATCAACCAGTGAGAGAATAGGCTTCATGTAAACACTTTTTATTTTGATTTGTCCGGATCTTGGGCTTGACCCTGCGATTGTGCTCAACCGGGGTTTAACTTTTTCCCTCGAATATTAAATTTGCTTGTTGAGTAAAATTCTAAAATAAATCTACACTCCCTGATGGTGATATTGTATAACCCACCTAACAACAACAATGGACCATAAACGGGCTCTGGGCAGGGAAGATTCCTGTCCTTAATTGTTTGCTCCTATTCAGTGAAAAGAAGTAATCTTAGACTCCACTGTTAAACGATTTCGGATTAGTTTCATTGAAAACTAGTAGAGTAATGCCATAAAGTGAGGAATTAAGCCTTGTAGCAAAAATCAAGTCACCTGCTTCTATATCCCCTTTTGCAAACAAATACTTTATTTAGGGTTTTGTAGATTAACAGGTCCTTCGATAACGACTATGTAAATGCAGGGTCTTGTTTCCTTTTCTTCCTGTAGGTACTGATGGCTTCCAGACCCACCTGCAGGTGGCTCAGGTCAGGTCTCCTGGGATTCGTGTTGTTTATGATATGGCGCCTTCAGTCGGTAGGTGAAGATGATTGGAAGCCGAACACTGCAATACGCGATCTGGACGATGATGTCAGCTGGGGAGGCATCAGCACCAGCGGCCACAGTACCAGTGACTCCATGGATGATGTCAGCTTTGCAGAAGGAATAAACAGAGACTATTCTCCTAACAAATACGTTAATGGACTTCTAACAGAAGAGACCACTCAACACTCAAGTGTTGACAGCCGGCCGACGAGTTCTGTCGAATGGGATCCATTGGGTGTCAGTGATTATAGTGATTACAACTTACAGTTATGTGAACATCCTCCGTCGGTGTTCTCACTCTCGTACAATGGCAGCTCAGACGCTGTTTGCGCTGGAGATAAACTTCCTACGTTCAAATTTAACTCAACTTTCTCTCTCTGTAATAATTTGTCCTCAATAACATTTGGCCACGATAATGTGCATAAGGTAATACTAAATACCAAGGAAAAAGGTGAACAGTTTGTAATATTATATGACGATGATTACATCAATCTCTGCTTACCTTTGTTCTTGAGGTTTAATGTGTGCTTTAACCAGACATTTTTTACTATGTGCTACGAGGTTTCGGGCCTGGGCTGGGAACGACTTACCGCCTATGTATTCTTCCATTCCAAGCAATGCCCACTCTCGGCCTCCATGCATTATGACCATTGGAAAATAATTATGCATCGTTATGTCGATGGCGACGTAGAGTGTATAAGAAAAATTTGTCATGGTGACCATAGATTTGAAGACGGTGAAGTAGCAGGTATTCGATTCCGAATAACAAACTTTAATTTGCATATTAATGGTAGTTACTGTTTTACTTATAATGATACTTTATTCTTTCGTGAAGGGAATGAAACAAAATTGTTATCTTTTAACTTATATTGGCCTTGCTGCTACCCTGGTTATACTGTTGCGTGGAACGGCATCCCGGAAGAACACGGCTTGAATGGTCGGTGGAGCTACCTGCCGCTGTCGTGTCAGGCAGGCGAGGTGGTGCTGATGGTGGTGGTGGCGTGTGTGGGGGTGAGCGGTGTGGTTGGGAACCTGGTGGTGGTGGTAGTGATGGTGAGCGGACCACACCGGGGTCAGGAGTCCAGTATGCTCCGCACCTCCCTCGCTTTGGCCGACTTATTCGTCGCCGCCTTCGTCGTTGTCCCTTCACTATATCACCACTTGAAACCATTCCTAGCATATCCAGTTATTGTTGTGGATCTAGACTCAAACAGCAGTTATAGTGGGCTGACGGTTAACTTATTTTTTTTTCCTGATAATACCGAGAGCACCCAACTTTTCCAGGCATTCTTGTTTTGCCAGTGCTCCATTGTGTCGTTGTTGACGGTCTTTCTGCTGAGCATCGAGAGGCTGGTGCTGACCAGCAGGGTCCTCAGGTACCACCATTACTTCACAGTGACGCGGGTGAAGGCGGCCATAGGCTTAACCTGGATCATCGGCCTCCTCGACTCCCTCATCTTCATGTACCACGAAGACGGCTACTTCGCCGCTCTCTGGTCCACCTTCAACAAACTTCCGCTCCCTTGGGCATTTGCCTATCCAGATAATATTTTATACAAGACGGTTTATTATAGCCAGCTTGTGCTACTGGGGGCCGTCGGAATCTGTACTTTTTTATTTTCGACTCTGGCCATCTGGAACTTCCTGAAGGAACAAGCGAGAACGGCTTCCGAATGGCGGGGGATGAATATGTTTATTTATGGGCCGATGGCTGAGGAAAACCGTCGCAGCTTGATGACGCAAGTGCTCATCACCGTATGTCATCTTATTTCCAGCGTCCCTTTACTCGTTGATGTGTTCATCATATATCTGTCGCTAGAACTTTCCTTCAAGTCTGTACTTCGTTCCTACATCTGCTGGTGGCTCTTCCTGTGTGGGACAGCCTGGAACCCCTGGATCTACAACTCACTTGGTCAACAGTTCAGGAAAGACGCAACTCTGGTGTTCAACAAACTGCTGCCGGATGCACTGAGGAGAAGACTTCGGCCTCGGGAAGTTCCTTCTCAGGACGCTGGAGGAACAGGTGATGCTCGTACTCGTGTCAGACGCAGGAAGATGCTGTTAACTCTGGGACTGGAAACACGAGACTAACATCTGACATTGTTCCTTCTACTGATGTAATATTTGGCCAAAATGTAAGTGTAACATCCCATTTAATTACCATAAATACAGAGCTGCATATATCTTGTAATCACATACTTGTGTTCCTGGGGACAGGGCGTAAGGTCTTGGATTCCATCCTTTAATTGTCTGGTGCAAATTTTCATATTTATAGACACATCGAACACAAGACGCTTCACCAAAGGATTTTAAAACCTACCTAACCATATCACACTTAACCCACCCTAACACAAACTGGCATAACTTAACTCAACCAATCTTAAATAAGTCTAACCAAAGTCTAAGTTTTACCTGACGATACTTACAGTTTTAAGAATCAGAGAAAGAACTTTGTAGAAGTCATGTGGACGATTAGACCATACAACTACTAAACTTCCTTTCTCGTATTTGTTGTTTTACATTCAGCTACTTGGAACAAAAAGTTCCAAGTAGCACGGGCTATGGTGAGCCCGTAGTGGACTTACCTGGCACAGGAGCGGGGCTGTAACTTTGGTCATTTCTCGTATGTATTGGTCTTTTTATATGAAATTTTACCACACAATATTACCTCACGTCAAACCACATTACACTATATACCCACACCTTATTATAAGGTACCAAATATCATCACAAACAAGCCCAATTCAGCATATCACCATACACCACATCACCACACGCCATGTGTCACTCCACATCACCACACACTATATAATCTTTATCCACATCAGATTAAACAATTCACTACACACACACCATATCCAGAAAAAAACGAATACAATAGGCGACTTGCATCTTATTTTTGTCCCATCTCTATTTCAATGTAGGCTGCTCTTTTTCTGCTTTTCCTACCAATTTCCAGGCTCTTGAAAAGGGCTCTTTCCTTTCTCCTCCCCTTCTCATCCTTCGCTCTCTTCCCTCTTTACCTACTCTCAATAATAAAACAGATCTAATATTTTGTCACAAAACAAACACAATAACAAACTAAGTAATTATTAAAGTTGAACCGAAAATCTTATCCTGTTGTTGTGGTCTGTTATCTGGCCTTATCGTGGTGGCATTAATAGCTGTCTTCCTGGCTCTCACCAGTGCCAGCTGCTCTTCATAACACGAAGACTTGTGAGTGACACAGAGATAAGTGCCAAACCATGATTGATGCCAAACATCATCATCTTTTCCTGTTCAAAGTGTAACATTCTGAATGATACACGAGAGGCTGTCACGTGAGCGATAACAAGAGTAACGTATGTCGTCTTGCAACATTATCAAGAATCTGTGTTTACATACCATAGTCATGAGACGTTACGACTGTCTTGTGACAGTCGTAACGTAGAAGTCCAGTGTGATGAGGAATGGGACAAGTAGCCTTCTGACAGATATAATGAATGTTAAGTGTGGTGCAGGAAAGGGACATGGTGTCCCCTGACAGTGGTAACGTAGAGATAAATGTAACGCACAGAATAAAGGGAGGAGAAGAGGGAGAGAAATGATTTGGGTTGAAAAGGAGAAAACATTGTTATGGGGAGAGTAATTGGGGTGACGAAAGACGGTGAAGGAATGTGAAATGGATAGTGATGGTAATGAGGAAAGATGGTGAAAGGTTGAGGAAAAGAGACGAAGAGGGTTATCAAAGTGAGTGAAGGGAGAAGGAGAGGGAGATGAAGAGATGAGGAAAGGGATTCTACCCATGTCTCTATATATTACAATGCATTTTATAATAATTATGAGACGCTTTGAATTGACATTTGACCTTCAAGTTTAAAACATATTTATTTATCATATACGTGTGGATGATTCTTATATTTGTAATGTATTCTGACATGTAGAAAAGTTTAAAATTATTTAAATTATTATTTACGTATGAAATTTACTATTGAAAAATAATAATAATAATAATAATAATAATAATAATAATAATAATAATAATAATAATAATAATAATAATAATAATACAATAATTTTTTTATTAATTACTTACATGTGAGGTCAATTTACATGTAAAATATATCGGAAGTCATCATTCTCTGGAATTGGTATAAATTAGTTGAATTTCTCCTTTAAATTATGTAAAATTAATATTCTAAACATTGATTAATATAGCTTATAGCATCTTCTTTCATTATGTTATTTCATAAGATAATTCAAATTTTGCATAATTTTTAAAATGCTAATGCTTATGCAAATTAATTTTTTACTTGCTGTTTAAACTCGTTTAAAGTTTAAACTGTTTAAACTAACAAAGAGATTCAAAATAGAAAACACAAATTTTAGGGCAAAATAGTTATCACACTCATAAGGATATTTGTTCAAAAATGTTCTAACTATACTGCTTTACACGTAGGAGAAAACTTCACTAAATCCCAGCCCGTCCTCATCAACAAACTCAAAATACTCCTTAATCCAACCGCCTAATTCCCCTGTATATGAATGAAGAACTGTTTACACACGATTGAATTAATGTATACAAAGCCCCTATGATTAATGAAAGATGTACAGGCTTCGTAAGTAGTTAAATAATTGATCAATGAATCCCCACCCTGTTAAGTGGTGTACTATCCTTTTGGTTCTGAGCCAAACGAGGATAGTACTGTAAATGTAAATGTTTCAGTAGGTGCCTAGCTGGTTGCTCGATAGCCTTGAGTCGTCAACCCGTCGTCCTAATAGCACGTCGCATTTTGACGTATACTCTACCTAAGGCCAAAAACTATCCTACTAGAAAATGGAAGCAGCTCGCGAAATTGACATGGTGTCCCGTTTTCTGTTTTGGGCCCTCTCGTAGGTTAGGATATGGGCACTTTATCACGCTTATTTTTTGACGTTGGGAAACCTTAGGAGGACGAGCTTGAGTCATATCGTCGTGTCAAGGGTATTTCTACATGGTAGTTGCTATTCGTTTTTGATTCCGAATGAGTTAAAATTCCCTACCACATTGTGTCACTTTTGTTTTTTGGACACAAGAAAGTATGGTGAGTAGAAAAGGCAGTGTTGGAACACTATGTTTAGCACTGCCAACTATTTCAACTAGTTTGGATACTTTACTTGTGTTGTGAGAATTTATCGGCAACAATAATTCTCATTGTTCCTGCCATTAAATTCGTTAATTGGTCAACATACATAACATGGCACGAGAATGAAAATATGAAATGTTTTTTGTGGCACTGTGGTTGATTCATATCCTGTGGTAGTGGACTGTTGCCACGGCTTATCACGGTAGCATCCTTAGCCTCCCTCCCGGCCCTCGCCAATGCAAAGTCATCTTCACTATAGGAAGGTGGCCGGTGTCACATCACTCTCAGCAGTGTGTGAAGGTGAGTGCAAGATAGGTGGTTAAGTTCTCGTAAGTGAAAGCCTAAATCTAGGTTAATAGCGACGGGAAATAGGTCGTGTTATAATGATGGAAAATAGGTCGTGTTATAATGATGGAAAATAGGTCGTGTTATAATGATGGAAAATAGGTCGTGTTATAATGATGGAAAATAGGTCGTGTTATAATGATGGAAAATAGGTCGTGTTATAATGATGGAAAATAGGTCGTGTTATAATGATGGAAAATAGGTCGTGTTATATCGATGCCTGTAGTGTGTAACCCAATAAGTCGTCTCCAGCGAGTGTTTCAGTACAAGTTAGAATAATGCTGGTGTAGAGAAGGTCGTCTGAGATTCTATACAAAGCAGAAACACATCAAAAGCGACTACTCTCTCCCACCCTCTCTTGGGAATGTGTCATTTCAAGTCAACAACGAGTAACAGAAAGGTTATGCACATCATTTAAATGCTCAATATTTGATGAATGTCGACTATCTGCAACATAGTTCTGGATAAATAACATGGTCAAAATATGAATAAATATATGGATATTTGCTTTCTGTTGAATGATTGTATTTTGATTTATGAGAAAAAAAGATCTAAACGTTATTGAACGAAATGAACTAAGTTTTTGTAGTTTTTATTTCTATTTTAGATGTTATTAAACTAGCAATTTTGTTTAAAAAATATAATTGTACCTTATGTCTCTGTAAAATTAGAATAATCTTTGTCCAAACTATTATTATTAGTGCTATATCTAAGTACTTATTACCCAGTGAATTTCTGTATTTTTTCAGTTACAAATCAAATATATCTAAATTTGTTCAATTTAGATACATTTGTTAATATTACTGACAAAGTTATTGACAATAACCCAACTATTGAAATATTATTTTTTAAATTCATGTATTTATTTTTGCGTTATTCTTTCACGAAATTACCTCGGTTACAAAAATATGAGTCCTTTATGGACTGGGGTCACTGAGCCATGCAAAGGGCCTGCTGTGTGGATGATAAAAGGCCGACCCAAAAAAGGCATCACATACATCAATAAAGGTCATGTTGATCAGCATACCTTTAAGAACAAGACCATTAAACGATGATTCTTTGTGTTTCTATGTTACTACAGGTACTGATGGCTTCAGGATCCAAGTGCAGGAGGCTCAGGTCTGGTGCCTTGGGACTCGCGTTGCTTTTGTTGTGGTGCCTCCAGTTGGTAGGTGAGGAAGATGCCTCGACGCTAGGCAGAGCACGACCTAACTTGAAGGAGACCCGGGATGATGTCAGCTGGGAAGGTACCAACACCAATGGCCACATTAGCACTAACACCCGTGAGTATGACAGTTGGGACGGTGCCAAAGCCAACGGCCACACCACTACAACTCAGTCTCCTCCAGAAATGTTCACACAAAACCGCAGCTTCAGCACCCAACCTTCTTACGACAAACTGGACTTTTCTAAGCTCGGTTATCATCTTACTGACAAGATGCTTTTGTGCGACCATCCTCCAGCCACGTTCTCACCGTCATTCCTTGGACACTCAGATGCTCATTGCGTTGGTAAACAAAGCTCTTTTGTATTTACCAACACTCTGGGTGTCTGCTTCTCTATGTACTCCATCATGTATAACACATCTGTTGTAGAGTACGATCAATATGAAGTGAGCATCGATAATCAAACATATGCATTATTTAATGACGATGATTTCATAAGCCTTTGCCTACCAATGTTCTTGAGATTTAATGAGTGTACAAATGAAACATTTTTCACACAATGTCAAGATTTAAATAAGAGTGTGGCATTCTTCCATTCCCAACAATGTCCTCGCTCGTTAGTCATGCATTATAACATGTGGTTCTTAGTTTTGTTTAATTATATTATGGGAATTACTGAGTGTATTAGTAATATTTGCAATGGATATTATACTTTAATTGATGGTCATGCTGATGAACTAAGTTTCCTAATGACTAATATCAATAAAGTTATAGATGGCGCATTCTGCGGCGATCCGGCAGACTTAACACAATTGTTGGAGTGGAATGAAGAATATTACATCACATATAACATTCACTGGCCTTGCTGCTACCCTGGTTATACTGTGGCATGGAACGGCAGTCCAGAGGAACACGGGGTGAATGGTGAGTGGAGCTACTTGCCGCTGGCGTGTCAGGCAGGCGAGGTGGTGCTGATGGTGGTGGTGGCGTGTGTGGGGGTGAGCGGTGTGGTTGGGAACCTGGTGGTGGTGGTAGTGATGGTGAACGGACCACACCGGGGGTCAGGAGTCCAGTATGCTCCGCACCTCCCTCGCCTTCGCCGACTTATTCGTCGCCGCCTTCGTCGTTGTCCCTTCACTATATCACCACCTGGAGCCATTCTTCACCAATGCTAACAACCATGTGTTTCGAGAGACCAACATCTTCCATCTGGAGAATGAGACTTTGCTTCTTACCGTACCTTGTATTGATGAGGGCTTCCGCCTTTTCCAGGCATTCTTGTTTTGCCAGTGCTCCATTGTGTCTTTGCTGACGGTCTTCCTGCTGAGCATCGAGAGGCTGGTGCTGACCAGCAGGGCCCTCAGGTACCACCATTACTTCACAGTGACGCGGGTGAAGGCAGCCATAGGCTTAACCTGGGTCATTGGCCTCTTCGACTCCCTTATCTTCATGTACAACAAAGACGGCCACTTCGCCGCGCATTGGTCCACCTTCAACAAACTTCCGATAAGTTTATCACTAGCACATCCGGAAAACGTTTTCTATGTAACGTTGTATTTCAGTACGCTGGCCTTACTGACAGTCGTCAGTTATTGTTCTTTTGTTTTCTCGTTGCTGGCGATCAGGACCTTCCTGAAGGAAGAGGCAAGAAAAGCTGCCGAATGGAAGGGTATAAACTTAAAAGCATATGGGCCAATGTATAAGGAAAGTCGTCGCTGTTTAGTGACGCAAGTGATGATTACAGTGTGTATCTTTACCACACAGGTGCCTTTACAAATTGACATGTTTTTCATCTTCTTGGACCTCCCTCCCAGTATCCAACGTTATCAGCTTCGTTCTTACATCTGCTGGTGGCTCTTTCTCTTCGGGACAGCCTTCAACCCCTGGATCTACAACGCTCGCAGCCACCAGTTCAGGAGTGACGTAAATATTATTGCCGGGTGCACTAACACGTCGTCCTCGAGAGCTTCACTCGCAGCACGGAGGGTGGAGAAGCAGGATCACACCGCGGCCAGACGCAGGAAGATGCTGTTGACTTTGGGACTGGAATCAATAGAATGAGAGCTGATATTTTCCTCTCCGTGCAATGTTTAGCTAAAATTATAATTGTTATGTCTCAAATAAAATAGAGTAAGATCTTTGTCACTTCTTCTAATTCAATCCACATGTTTACATCTCTACTCTGAAGGAAGATTTGCTTTCTCTCAGTTCACTCATCTGCGTTTCCTGTTTCCAATTGTGCTTTTTCATAGTCCTGTTAATTAATAAAGGTTTTGTTTACCTACTTTGTCTTTGCCTCTTAAAAATCCCCGTTTTCTCGTCTTTGCTCGTGGTATTAAGTTCATTTCTCTTTGGTTTTACTCGTATGTTAGCTTTCATTGCCGGAACCAGCTCTGTTGAAAATTTCTGTGCCTCATGTGTTTTTAACGTTTTTACTGTGAATTCTAAGTTGCTGCTATATATTACAGAACTGTTCTCACATAAACTGCTTAGAGTTTTGGAAATGATTCCTTATCTAGGTTCCTAACACCATTATCATATAT
>NC_091187.1:17351388-17448888 GCF_040958095.1 Procambarus clarkii
AGAGAGAGAGAGAGAGAGAGAGAGAGAGAGAGAGAGAGAGAGAGAGAGAGAGAGAGAGAAAGATCACCCAAAATACTCCTAAAAAAACAATTTCTATAAGAGACATAAACAAAGCACGAATATATATGCACACAATCTTCCAACACAGTCAGTCAACACAGTTTGCTTTGAAAGTGCGCAAAATTGGTGAACGTTTTCATGCATAGTAAGGCGAGGTGGCTCCATCAGGCGCTAGGCACACACTGCCTGTATTACCAGGTCTTCTCAACCAATGTATCGAGTGTTTAGTGTGCGTGACGAGACGAAGCCTTTAGGGTGTGATTTACCAAGATGCTGCTGCGATATCTCCTCTTTAATGGGCACGCACGCAACTTAGCACGTGTGTACGTGCCCCAGCGTGGGGGCACGTACACACGTGGGTTCTTATCTTGAGGTTATCTTGAGATGATTTCGGGGCTTTTTAGTGTCCCCGCGGCCCGGTCCTCGACCAGGCCTCCACCCCCAGGAAGCAGCCCGTGACAGCTGACTAACACCCAGGTACCTATTATACTGCTAGGTAACAGGGGCATAGGGTGAAAGAAACTCTGCCCATTGTTTCTCGCCAGCGCCTGGGATCGAACCCAGGACTACAGGATCACAAGTCCAGCGTGTTGTCCGCTCGGCCGACCGGCTCCCCCTCTTATGTAGGTAAATACAATACAACGTTGGGAGAGAGCTTTGAGGTAAATCACCAGCCAGATCGGTCTCAAAGCTGAGGACTATGAGTTACGATGATTGCCTACAGGAATTGAACGTTACGTTACTAAACGACAGAAGCGTTAGATGAGACATGATTACCACTTACAGAGTTCACAGAGGTTGAGAAGGCCTGCTATATTGCATGTTAAGTACGCGTACAAGAGGACAGGTGGTAGCTATGTATTCAAATAGGCCTTAGAGACATCACATATATTTTATCAGTGTAAGAGTAGTGAAGAGATGGAAGGCACTAAGCACTGAGATTGTGGAAAACAGACTCCATACAAAATTTCAGCAAATGTGACAGAGCCCAGAGCCCAAATGTGACAGAGATAGTCACAGGAACCTGTATAGTAATTGCTTAACATTTGAGTGACAGATCTCAAGAACGTGAAACTGAACCCCAGAAAGCTTCTCCTGGCTCCCATTACTGCAATATATAAATCTCTGTCATGACATAACACTAGGGCATCACAACCAAGTTTTTACAGCGTGGTGCAACTCTCATGTTAAAGGTAATGATGCAGCAGTATTGATTTTGACTCTTCCTCCTTCACTTGTCAACACAGTATCCCAGACTCACGTTCATAGCTTGTTACAATGCCCAAACGCTCTAATTAGCAGCATCCTACCATAGAGAATGTTGCTAATTAATTGCTGCCTACATCTATAGTAGCCATTTTACGCCACGCCTTCTCTAATTATATTTGTATTAGTACACAGGTCCCACAAATTATCGCAAAATATTAATCAGAACAGCTCTACGGCACTTAACAAAAGGATGGAAACTGTACATTACGAGGACCTCTTCCTCTCTTCCATTACAGTCTTATCTAAATGCATTCTCTTCCTCCTCCTCCTCCTCCAGTCCTTCACAACACTCTTATCTCACCCGAATCTTCTCTTCGTGAACAAACCTTCTGGGAAGATTATTCTATTTCTTAACTAATCGACTTTGCATAGTGCCTGAAGTCTCTTCCTCGTGCTCTTCCAAAACACCGACAGTGATGTAAGTTGCTGAAAATTACCTCCCTTTCTCCTATTTAGTAAATTAAGGTCAATGCGAAGCTTTGATTCACATGGGCTGAACAACTTTTTCCTGCCATTTATTATTGTAAGTGACGACCAAGGCAAAAGTCGAAAGCCCTTTCACCAGACATAATTAATTGGCTCACATGCTTCAGGTTCCCTAAACTTACAGTAGAAATCAGAGCACACCGACCATACTCAATCTTTCTCGGCCAAGCTATTTTTCACGAGCGACCGGAGAAGAGATAACTCCACTCTGGCGTTGCCAAGCATCCTGTGTGGCTGCCTGGTGTCCTGGGAGCCTGTCTAGCTTCTTTGGAGCCTGACGGATACCTTGTGAACCTGTGTTACAGCCTAACAGTCTGTTTGGTACCGTCGGACTCAGTCAGAAACTTTTAGAACCAGTCTGGAACCTTGGGAGTTAGTTTGGTACTTTAAGAATCAGTCCGGCATTATCGGAGAGAGTATGGTATCGTAAAAGCCAATTTAATGCCTTGAATGCCGGTCGAGCATTTAGGCTCAATGATAGTCTGAGATCCAGGGACCTACTCTGGCATTCCGGGAGTCAGCATTGGTAACCGGAAGCCAGTGTGGCACCATGCGACCTGAACGGAACCATGGGAGCTAGCCTAAAATCCTAGAAGCCGATCAGGTATTCTAAAAGATAATCAGACACCATGAAACTAATTCTGGCACTCTGGAAGCTGGGATAGCTTCCTTGGAACCAATGTGGCATCCAAGGAAACAATTTGGTACCATGATTTAATGTTACATAGTCTCCCCAGCTTGGGGTCTTTTTTATAATTGCTTTGGTACCAGGAGAGCAGTCTGGCACACTGAGCCCTATTAGTATGGTTAACTGGAACCAGGGCATCCAGTCTACCAATGTTGTAGCACTGATGTAGTCAGCCTCTTTCGTAGAGCCAGGTGTGTAGGTCACAATGCCACAACTGGTATGTCTGGGTATGACTTATTACGTCTACCGACGGTGTATACGTCTCTCCTACCTATTAAGAGACACACGCACACTTGTAAATAGGTCTAAAGCACCAAGGATTTATTTTACTACGCCAATAGGGAGACAAGAAGCCAGAATGTTGAATTTATTGTTGTTTTAAGTTTGTGCAGGGAAGTAGAAATCCTAAAGTCGGTCGGCAAAATGGCGCGGCAGCAGAGTAGCATTGAAAATTTGCTCTAAAATCGTTGGAGAGTCGGTGATTGGGCACATGCTAGCAGGAATTGTGCAATTCAACAAAATAAACGAAAATACAGTTATCCCTTGTTGTGTTTGGCTGCTTTGAATAAAATAAGCTGGTGACTATCAATATGTGTATGTACGTAAAATTGTGTTGATGCTTTATCTCAATTAAAATACACGCCCATAATGTGTATGTCAGTGCCTTGTTGACGTGCAGCTTGGGCAGCTGTGAGCACCACGGGGTTAGAGCATTTAGCCATTTACAACTAATACCACAGGTTCCCTCTGCTGTACTGTCACCTCCGAGAGGAATTAACAGCCTCATCGATTGGTGGATTAGGGGCCAGCCCCGGCTCATACTCGCTCAAGTGGACACACACACACACACACACACACACAGTACACACACACACACACACACACACACACACACACACAGTACACACACACAGTACACACACACACACACACACACACACACACACACACACACACACACACACACACACACACACACACACACACACACTCACACACACACACACACACACACACACACACACACACACACACACACACAAAGTTTCAAATGTAGAAGTTTCAAATGTAGATATGATAGAGCCCAATAGGCTCAGGAATCTGTACACCAGTTGATTGACGGTTGAGAGGCGGGACCAAAGAGCCAGAGCTCAACCCCCGCAAGCACAATTAGGTGAGTACAATTAGGTGAGTACACACACTCGCGCGCACACACTCTAAGGGAAGTTGATCACTCTCTCGTGCAACCTTTTCCTGAACAGTTAATCAAAGTCATTGTTTCAATGGGTTGTGCCGATTCTGTTATCTCACAGTTGTCCGAATATGAATAGCTTAGACTACAGGAGCCTCAACCGGGTAACTTGCGAATTTCTTTCTTAAGCATTTTATTTTGAAACATTTACTCCATGCTAAGCTTAATTCTCTTCTCCCATTAAACCAACACAGTTTACTGAAGTTTCAAATTCCTCTTAAAAGGACATTAGCATTGAAAGTCTCTCTTTCAGACAGACACATATAAATAAATACAGACTAGTTATACAGAAGTAGATGTCCATACATATTATTGATGTCCAGACACAAAAACTTGAAGACACATGCACATACATACACAAAGGTATATGTATATATACACTCCCAGACATGCGAACATTCATTCATAAAAATACACAGTTATAGATACAGGCAGACATAATGACACAGGCAGACATAAAAACACAGGTAGACATAGCGACACACAGACATAGACACGGACAGACACAGACATTAACAAACAAAGACAGATATACATTGACATACGAAAGAGAAATATCTCAAAATGCAGTTGAGAGGATTTAAGTACATGTAATGAAATAGGTGACATATAAGTGATTGTAATTTTGATGGCCTCATGACCACTTGGGCCTCACAAGATATCACAAGATATCACCTCATGACTTTCAGAGTCAGTAAACAAATATGAGACCTGAAAACTAAATTAGTAAAGAGTATACAGAATCCCCAACTCCAAATTCTTCAACATCAGTTAACACAATCAAAACCTCAGCATTGCTTCTTTTCTTGACGAATTATTACCTATAAAATATGAATTGCAACATGTAATCCCTCACGTCTCTGGCCGCACCGCTCCTTGACCCTCGTGACCTCACTCAAGATAGTTTGTTACGAGGTGTGCAGATGTCGTACAAGTATAAGGTCTGACGAACACATTGGGTAGTTATCAAAAGCTACAGGAGGAACCTAAACAGATTATACAGAGGTTGCAAGAGTTTAACTAACAGAAAATACAAAGTAATGATAGGAAATGTGTATTTGTGACAGCTCAAACTTGTACGGAAAGTCGAGTGTAATTCACATCAAATATTTAGGAGGTGGACACACAAAAATCACAACAGCGTGATGCATCAAATGAACAAATCCACAAGGGCTGTGACGAGGGTTCGAACCTACGTCGTAGAGGATCGTCTGGGATCCTCAAGGACGTAGGTTTGTTCATAGGAGGTGGACATTACGTTAATAGTATTTACTGAGCTACACTCAAGCCGGGTAACGTTGCTATTGTATTTAGGATAAGGTACAGCTCAAGAATACTGAGTAAGGAAGCGTTTATAATATTATATACCAAATATCTTGGATAAATTCTGGAATATGCAGCACAGATATGCTTTTCTCACTTCATTAAATGCAAAGAAGAAAACTAGACACAGTTCAGAAGAATTCAGCCAGATTAGTTCCAGAGTTAGAAAGCGGGATCCTTGAGAATAGTCTTCAGGAACTGACTCACAAATCACCAGAAGTGTGAAGAAACCGGGACGATATGATCACCACGTGTACAGTTCTCAGACCCCACTCAATAATGAAGACAATAATTCTAAGAACTGCCACGGGAGTGACTAGAACGTGAGGTCAATGTATCTGTAAGGACATTGTAACTGTACCGTGGTGGAAGGTGTATAGGCTGTGATGATGGGGGGTATCATTATAATCTTGTTGGTGGGTGAGGAGTGAGTGTTAAGAGTGGAAAGAAAAAAATAGCTGGAACTTCTAAGATAGATAGAAAGTAAGGGGTTAAGAGGAGAACATTGACTGAGACGGGCTTGGGCAGCGTTGGATAGAAATGGCTAGGAGACAGAAGTTGAATTGAGGCAAATGATCTTGGGCTCCTTGTTTTCTGAGGTGTTCAAATTGTTAGTGCCACAGTCCTGTCCATTTTTCCCCCCTGACAAGATTGTGTGATCAATTATTCATACTCTTGCAGGTGATTATCTGCATACATTAACAAACACAACACACTGAGAACTAATAAAGCAATCTGCCAGGCATCACATACACTCACTCCACATTATTACAGTGCTTCAAACTATGAAACCCGAGAAAGAAAAGCGAGTACATTACTAACCATTAGAGTTCATAGTAATAAGCCAGCGCAGGAGAAACTGGAATGAAAATCCATTCCTGAGAACATGAAATCATGGATGGTCGTTCCTGCCTGATTGTATTACCACCTTAGCGAGAGGTCTCAGATCCGCGGGGATTATGAGGCTGTGCTCAGCATCTCCAGCACATACTTGGTAGCAATGCTGCCATTCAGTGAAAATGATATTTGGGTCTTTCTGTCCCATTAAGAGTCTTTTTAAACAGTGACATCAATGTGAGCATAATACCTCATTCATGAATGCATGTTGTGTCTGAGTGATACGAATGCTTTCATTCATGCATGTTTACTTGTATGAATATATATAGACAGAATGTGCGTATAGTTATGTATGAAGCTGTGTATACATGTACGCATGTATAGGTCTATGTATTTATGTACGCGTTTATGTATGCTTAGTTAGATGGTCGTGCGAAAACGGGCCTTAGTACTGTATTTCAATGCAATGACACCATTGTCTAGGTTTTTAATCATTTTTACAGATCAAATTAGTTATTGAGAAATCATTTATAATTTCCCCATCTAATCCACTGTCGCTAAGAAATAAATCCGTCCCCTGTTGCCAAGGTCCCAACAGCACCTCCTGTTGCCAAGGAACCAACTGCTGCCCCTGTCGCCAAGGAATGAAACACCTCCCCCTTCAAAACAATTGTCCACAAGGTTAACCAGCCCGTCACTCTCCCCGCTTACAACCGAGAAACTTGTTAAATATTCCACTTAAAAATACCAGCCTGACTACATTTGCATGCTAATTTAATTTTGCAGAGGTGTGTGAAACAACAGAGAGGTTTTCAGGACTTCGGTGAAATGTTTCTGCGCTTGTGATGTTCCCTGAAGCTTTTCTGGGAGGAGATTGGTTGTGTGAGATAATATAAATATATATGAATATGTATATATTTTGGTAGCAGTCTTTCTTTTAAACATATTTCAATGAAATTTGAAGTTTAAAAGAACGACTGCTACCAAAAGATACTAATATTAGAAAAAAATATATATTGGTAGCGGTTTTGTAGACTTTGTTATTGAATATTACTGAAAGGGTGAGAATTAATTATTCTATCACGAACCTTCTCTATTTTCCTTATGTTTTCATCACTTGAGAGGGAAGTTAAAAACAATCAACGCGTCAAAGTTCATATTACAGTTATATTATGGCCTGAGGCTATGAGATGCTATTTCGTGGACCCTGTCAATACTCTTAAAGGCATAGTACAAGTGGATACAATTTGGTAGGAGCAGCTGAGTAAATCAATGAGAGTGGGGTGAAGCACCTTGCTATGTACCAATAGCTTACCCATCTATATGTTTCAATGATGGCTCCGGGAAGTATGTTGGAAGTTTCAATGATGGCTCCGGGAAGTATGTTGGAAGTTTCAATGATGGCTCCGGGAAGTATGTTGGAAGTTTCAATGGTGGCTCCGGGAAGTATGTTGGAAGTTTCAATGATGGCTCCGGGAAGTATGTTGGAAGTTTCAATGATGGCTCCGGGAAGTATGTTGGAAGTTTCAATGATGGCTCCGGGAAGTATGTTGGAAGTTTCAATGATGGCTCCGGGAAGTATGTTGGAAGTTTCAATGATGGCTCCGGGAAGTATGTTGGAAGTTTCAATGGTGGCTCCGGGAAGTATGTTGGAAGTTTCAATGATGGCTCCGGGAAGTATGTTGGAAGTTTCAATGATGGCTCCGGGAAGTATGTTGGAAGTTTCAATGATGGCTGAACAAATATGTTGGATGTTCCTCTTGGTCTCGAAGATGAGCTGTAGCTGTGTAGCTGAGTGTCAGCTGGCTGTTGACAGATGGGTGAGTTTGTTTGATGTGTAGTGCATCACCAATGTTCAATTTTCTATTATCATTGTATCTGTCGATTAGTTTAGCGATGCCAGGGGTGTCTCTGGTGACGATCTGGTTGTGGGTAAGGACTTTACATGTTCCTTGATGGGGCCTTTCTCTTTGTGCATTGTCAGGCGCCTTGGTGTTGTGGTCTTGCTTATATTTGATCAGTATTATAGACTTTCACTACACTTTATCGATCTTTATTCAACGTCGATAGCAGCCGTAAAATCTGCTTTAACACTCGAGGCTCAATGATATCCACATTTCAGACTTCTTAAGAACTCCTTGGATTCGGAATGGTATTCAATCCTTCTTAAAGACGGGCATTTAGCCCCCCAACCACCCTATGTCACTAAGGCATACAGTCACAAAGTTTTGTGAGACTAGCCCTAAACATATGACCACAAACCTCGAACAAACGAACATGCACACATTCTATCTTATTTTCGCGTGAAAACTGTGCTCGTACCAGAGCTGTTTCCCCTGCCAATAAACCCTTGGGGAATTTCCTGTGTAAAATCAGCCCACTCAGGATTAGGTGTTTCGTTTCCACATAACCGGTCGGCATCCCTATTGACGCTGAGAGGGATTATACTGTGTTAAGACCTGATGCTTTACTGCAGCTCAACTTACCTTGCTGGTATTTTGGAAAGGGGATCGGGAAACGTTTGCTGGTGACGAGTCCTAACTGAGAGATCTTGTTTCCACTCAGAAAGATGCGAGGGTGAAGAGGAAGAGTTGATTCTGTGACTGATCATGAAAAGTAAGGAAGAGGAAAGTTGATGAACGACCTCTTAGGATGGCGAGTTGACGAAGAACCTATTTGCGAGGATAGTTCATAAGGGACCAGTTGGGGGAAGAAAGTTGATGAATTATTATTCGGGGAGGATAGCTGATAGAGAAGGCTACCGAAAGGCAGTTATGACAAATTCAAGTACCATGTTCGTTAAGGGTCTTTGTCATTGACCCCGATGTTGGGTATAGTCCTCTCGGTAAAGAGGTGAAAGCCTGAAGCTGTTCAGTAAATGAGTTTAACGATGTCTTGATTAAAGGTAAGGTCATTAAAGGTAATCAGACGAAAACGCTAAGCTGGTTTAACAATATAGCACTTGAATGGCGGTATATATATATATATATATATATATATATATATATATATATATATATATATATATATATATATATATATATATATATATATATATATATATATATATGTCGTACCTAGTAGCCAGAACGCACTTCTCTGCCTACTATGCAAGGCCCGATTTGCCTAATAAGCCAAGTTTTCATGAATTAATTGTTTTTCGACTACCTAACCTACCTAACCTAACCTAACCTAACTTTTTTGGCTACCTAACCTAACCTAACTTTTTTGGCTACCTAACCTAACCTAACCTATAAAGATAGGTTAGGTTAGGTTAGGTAGGGTTGGTTAGGTTCGGTCATATATCTACGTTAATTTTAACCCCAATAAAAAAAAAATTGACCCCATACATAATGAAATGGGTAGCTTTATCATTTCATAAGAAAAAAATTAGAGAACATATATTATTTCAAGAAAACTTGGCTTATTAGGCAAATCGGGCCTTGCATAGTAGGCTGAGAAGTGCGTTCTGGCTACTAGGTACGACATATATATATATATATATATATATATATATATATATATATATATATATATATATATATATATATATATATATATATATATATATATATATATTCTACTTTGCTCTGATGTAGGCGAATTAGCCGAAAACGCGTTAAGCATTTTCTATTTTTCATATGTGGTTATTCTGCATACTTGGATCAGTGTTTTTGTGATCATTGTTGCATATATATATATATATATATATATATATATATATATATATATATATATATATATATATATATACCTGAGTCATACAGACTCAGGTAAACTAGAACATAAACACAATAACATGCCATGTTAGGTCAGTATTAAGGAGTTAACGGATATGAGGGAGAAAAATAAATAGACAACCGATGGTTAGAACAGTTCCATCCTCCAGGCACAAATAGTAAGCACACACACACACACACACACACACACACACACACACACACACACACACACACACACACACACACACACACACACACACACACACACACACACACACAAACACACACATCAACGCTTAAGCATCCACCATCATTTTCCATGACAAACACATCCCGGCCATCAGGGGGAAAAAGACCCTCTGAAATCCAGAATTTACATGTGTACTTTCCCAGCTAAGTATCGCTACATGTTATACATCTCTAACACTCACCATCTACGTCACCCTTGGTAAGTACCTGATATATTTTTGTCGCGTATGCTCTCTTTTCACTAATCCAGAATATGTAACTATTCTTCCTCTTTGCCTGTCTCTCCCTCTCTCTCTCTCTTATTTAATTAAGACTAAGGTTCATAAGAGCTATCAATTGACGTACCTAGTGAACCTGCAAGCTAGGGCTGTTATCCTACCTCAGCTTCATCTGAAGCTCTTTCTCTCTCTCTCTCTCTCTCTCTCTCTCTCTCTCTCTCTCTCTCTCTTCTCTCTCTCTCTCTCTCTCTCTCTCTTCTCTCTCTCTCTCTCTCTCTCTCTTCTCTCTCTCTCTCTCTCTCTCACACAGAACAACATACAATTCCAACACACACAACATAACCACAACGATATTTTTACAATCGTTACTTTGATGCAACATTGTAACAACGTACTTACAAAAAAGTTGTAGGTTACGTAGTGTAAGTTGCGATATTAATGCACTCGTGAAAGTATATAAATAATCTATGGAAAACAAAAACCCCCATTTCAGTATTCATTAGAGTCGGTAGAATTCGAAATAGGAGCTGATCCTTCTTATAGGGCAAGACACTTGTGGCCGACCCCAACCGATCTATGATAGTCCCAGACATTTATGTGTCACACTGAAAAGCTCTATTAGGTTAGCGCGAAGTGTCTAGCCTCATGCCTCGGGAAGATAGACAGTCAGATAGACATACAGACAGTGTATATATAGACATTCTCTTTTATAAATCCAGAATGGCTTCTTACATAAATACATGTGATTTTCCGGGTATATATCAATACTTGTTATTACACAATGAACCTTTGCGGAATATTTCTGCCCTCATCCACTCCTTTGATAGGAAGATATAGGATGGATTTAGTATTACGAGCCTTTCATCCACTTTCCAAAGCCCCTCTTGGCTATGAAGCTCCTTTCTGAGACTCGTAATCTTCTTTGGGTTCCAGTTCCTGCTCATTACCATATTTCATTATCATATATCTATCATTCTCCCTCTCTTCTTAAAGGAGAGGCCAACGTCCCCTTATTCATGTAGCTGTACTTATATCTATTATCTTAGTCTGTTACTAATCCCTGGTTCATCCATTCCCCTTACATCCTTCTTTCAATCCCTTCGTTTTCTCATATCCTCTTCTAATTCCTTGATCTCTGTTTACTTCCATTTGTCTGTCAAGCTATTTTTTTCTTTAATCTCTCTCCTTCTCAGGCGCTTCCATCTCACCCTATCTCTCGCCCTCAATTCCATTCCCGCCATTTGATCCACACCCAATTCTCAAGTCTCCTTTCAATCCGTCTTTCCCACTCAACTAACTCCACCATTCTTTCCCACACCCCACTCTCACCACTCATTCCCACTCTCCCCTCCCTCATCTCTCATTCCCACACACCCCTTACCTCTCATTTCCACACCACCTCTCTCCCACTGCTCATTCCCACATTCCTCACTCTCTCTCTCTCTCTCTCTCTCTCTCTCTCTCTTCTCTCTCTCTCTCTCTCTCTCTCTCTCTCTCTCTCTCTCTCCTCATTCCCACTCTTCCCTCTCCAGCAGCCTGTTATGACTGGGACTCGTGACTCTGCCACCTGGGCTTCACCTTTCTCCTGCCTCTCGTTTTTCTTGACGTTATTTTATGAACCTTTTCACCGTTAATCATTTTTCTCCTTTGAGAAAATCTCGAGGAGATATTGAATTTCTTGGCTAGTTACTCAGTAGTAAATTTGAGCGACTCTCTGCGTGAAGTTCTTCGTCTCCTGTTGGATCTCTGTTAAAGTTAGTGTGTGTAATTTAAAATTTGAATGGCTCTTAAACTGAGATGTATAAGAGATTCGTCTTGTCTAACAATATGTGATACTTTTATTGATGAGAAACTTGAGGTTTTGAGTTGTGATACTTATCATGTTATTTAACAACTGGACTAAATTACTCGTGTCATAAGGGAATGTGTTGTCTGGCCAGATTAATGGATATCTAATGTTTATCTTACAAAGCACTCAGATTCGCCAGGATGTTAGGTAGTTCACTTCGACTGATAATGTCATCACTAGTACTCCTATCTCGTTGATATTGATAATGTTATCATTAATACTCCTAGCTTGTTGGCACTAATAATGTCATTAATAGTACTTCTAGCGCGTTGGCACAGATAATGCCATCAATAGCTAACGAAGTGAACGAATGCTTTACAGTGTAGCAATGTAACTTAAACTGTGAATATTTGCTATACATTCTGCTGTATCTGGAAAGTACTTATGCTGAAATATAGGAGAAGAAGAACAGGTTACGCTCTCCTGCCTACAACACAACATTAAAAAGAAATAGAAATCGAATTATAGAAATTTATTAAAAACAAAAACATATCACTACAATTCCTTACCGGACTAAACAGGCGATCATAAGTGTAAATGAACTTTCATATTTAGACCAATTAAAAAATAATTTTCATAATATTTTACTGATATATATATAGGTAAAACATTGTTTAGTGGTAATGACAACAACAGTATTTAACAGTAGTAGTAATTAACAATTTTAGCAGTTACTAGCAGTATTAATTTTAACATTAGTACTAATAACAATAGTCAGAATAACTAGCTGTCCGTAACATAAATTTAGAAGAGACCTAAAAAAAAATATTCGTCGTTAATGTACGTATTCATATTTTTACAATCTCAAGCAGAATTAAATATTAAATTGGCTGCACACTAATAATTAACGTAGTTAAAAGACTTCAAGCATTATAATTTGTTTAAGAAAATGGCAGTAATAATAATATTAGCCTAATGCCGATCATTTTAATAAATTATACGCTATAATAAAAATGATAAGGAACAGTTTGTCGAGATGCCAAGTTGAATAAATTGAAAAACAATTCATTAGATAAAATATCTTTTGAAGGAGCGAGTAAGCTCATCTGGGAATCATCATGGCGGTAATGAGGCAAGTATCAGGAAAAGGCTCCAAGCCAGTACGACACTATAACACTTGGAAGGGATATGAGGACAGGAAGCTGAGATATGAGGACAAGAAGCTAGGATATGAGGACAAGAAGCTGGGATAAGAGGACAGGAAGCTGGGATAAGAAGACAAGAAGCAGGGATATGAGGACAAGAAGCTGGGATATGAGGACAAGAAGCTGGGATATGAGGACAAGAAGCTGGGATATGAGGACAAGAAGCTGGGATATGAGGACAAGAAGCTGGGATAAGAGGACAAAGCGTTAAGATACGAGTATAAGGAGCTGAGGATACGGCGGAGAGAAGGAACTGTGCCCAACCACTTGGTCCGTCGGGATTCGAACGCCGACTTGCAAGAAGCAAGGGCGTCGCTATAACAATAATAATATTATCAGGTAATGGCGAAGACTGAGAGGCCAACTTAGTCCTAATTACACAGGTGGAGACGTGAGGTCGTGGGAGCTACTCCATATTACACAGCATGAACGTAATTAATATTCAAGACCAATATCTCGCTCTGTCAATACCAGGTCAAGTTAGTAGTGGTGGTGGTGGTTGTTGTGGTGGCTGATGAAGTTGGTTGTTGTGGTGGTTATTGTATTGGTAACAACGGTGATGAAGACGATGAGTCTCAATAACGTGGCTGAAGATATGAATACTAAATCACACATCAGAAGATAGGGAGACAACGACGTTTCGGTCCGTACTGGATCGTTATCAAGTCGGATGTGATAACACGACTTGAGAACTGGTCCAGGACGGACCGAAACGTCGTCGTTTCTTCATTTTCTGGTGTGTGGTATGGTTATCATCGGTGATGAAGGTCAGGAAGGTCCTCTGCCTGTCTGTTAAAAGTTGGATGCCAGCTCTCTCTCGCTCTCTCGCTCTCTCGCTCTCTCTCGCTCACGCTCTCTCTCGCTCTCTCTGGGTGGTTGTGGGGTGGGGGGGGGGGGGGGGGGGGGAGGTTATCAGACTCCACCCTCACTACGGCGTTATAAATCACATTGTTTTCTACATAATGATTAAGAGCTTGAAGCTTCAGCATCAAGAGGAAGCTTGATGCAGCATTAATGCTTAACTCATCCTAATACCATAAATATGTGTGCTTGATAAGATAATACATTACAACATTTAAATAGTTTGTGTTCATATGTTGTTTATATCTGGTGAAGACAATGTGTGTGTGCTGAAAATGTTTATAGTGATAGAGTGTGTAGTAAAGTTTTTTGTCAGGGATTTTTCCTGCACAGGCCCTAAGCCGGAGGCTTAGGGCCTGTGCAGGTGAAAATGGTTACAGTTATGATGGTATCGTGTAGCGTCGATGGTCAGAGTGATGAAGGGCGTGTGTAGTGTATGTGGTTACAGTGATGTTGGTCGTGTGTAGTGTATGTGGTTACAATGATGTTGGTCGTGTGTAGTGAGGATAGTTACGGTGGTGAGGACAGAAGTTGGAAGGATGTGGCCTCCGTCACAAGAGCATCCCGGATACCCTAGGTAATGTAAGGTACTCTAATAGGATCCTAGACAGAAGAACCCAAGCATGAAACCACCAAATAAAGAAATAGCAATCTTGAGTTTATTTTGAGATGATTTCGGGGCTTAGCGTCCCTGCGGCCCGGTCCTCGACCAGGCCTCTTTGTTGATACACACCCCCAGGAAGCAGCCCAGCAACTCCCAGGTACCTATTTACTACTATGCAACAGGGGCATCAGGGGTGAATGAAACTATTTTGCCCATTTGTCTCCGCCTCCACCGGGAATCGAACCCGGAACTTCAGGACTACGAATACGAAGCGCTGTCCACCCAGCTGTTAGCAAGACCAAAATTATGAAATATCCAGAGATATGACATATAACTTATTCCTGAACTGAGAGCCACGATGTATGGGATAAATCCTTAGCGATTGCTCACCACGTTTGAAGATAAAATTAGTAAAGTGAACATAATGAAAATAACTATAAGGAGTAATGGAAACGTAGGGAAACAAAGCTCAAAGTGAAGAACAGAAGAACGAGGTGACGTAGATAGAAATACAGATACAGATGAGTTACGTAAGTCTCATCTAAATTTTCACCAGTTAAAGAACTGTAAATAAACTGAATGGGTTAGAAGAGAAACTCAGTGATACCCATTTTATATGCAAATGGGAAAAGAACTTCGAGCGAACAAGTCTTTGTCATAATATTTTCATAACTCAGTAGGCTGGGCTTTGAACCTAACGCTCAACACATTACACACATGCACGCAAAACCTCTAAACACACATGCACGCAAAACTCCTAAATTAACATGCACGCAAAACCCCTAAATACACATGAACACAAAACTCCTCAATACACATTCACGCAAGACCCCTAAATACACATGCACGCAAAACCTCGAAATACACATTCACGCAAAACCCCCTAAATACTCATTCACGCAAAACCTCTAAATACTCATTCACGCAAAACTCCTAAACACACAAACACGCAAAACCCATGAATACTCATGCACGCAAAACCCCTAAATACACAAGCACGTAAAACCCCTCGTAAACATAGACACAAGGGTGCTGCTGTCGTACGTACAGTGCATCAATGCTCAAGTTGTGTAATTAGGTGCTCGTTTGTTTGTATACTAAATTAGTTGCTTCATTTTGCCTTGAGCAGCCAACTCTCCATCACCCTGCTGAAGTTAGTCCGGCCTCCTGAGTTAATCAGCAATGCCGTCTTGCCCGAGGCCCACACAAGCATATATACTGAAATGTAATTTAATATTGAACATTACTATTTTTAATTGTATATGTTAATTTCATCTGTGTTTATTAGTGGAATTGGCATTTAGAATTATATTCAACATATCCTTTTGCTCTTGCTTAAATTACGCTCCTGCAATGAAAAATAATTGTTGATTATTTTACCCAAGTTTACTAGGGTTTTGTAAATTATTTTGAATATATTTAAAAGATTTATGAGTATGGTAAAAAAAGGCATGTGGTAAACCTAACCAATTACATTTTTATTATTTGTTATTCTTTATCATTAACCATAGCTTAGTTTTTCTTTAATTTGTTTATCATTAAACACAGTGATGATTATTTAATTGTAATTTCCAGTCTCTGGCATGAGTAAGAATTAAATTTTTACAAGTAAATTTACACTGAAACTGTAAAGGATGTGTTTGGGATATTTGCTACAAGTAAGAGGTCCATTTTTTCTAATATAGTTAAAGTGAAATATACAATACTTATTGAACAAAATAAATATAATAATTCTGCTCTAGCACTTGCTACAAGCCGTCCATCTAAGTTATATAAAAATTTATAACGATATCAAATCAAATTAATTTACAAATTTCATTCATAAATGGTTGTTTATAACTGTTAGTTTACTCAAAATCTCAGTATACTATTAATATAAGAGAAAGTACATAATGGTAAAGGACGTTATCATTATAATTATGTACTTTGAAATCGAGATTCTAATTTAGATTTAGAAGTTGTATTTGTTTCTGATTTAGATAAAACTTAGATGGGCACCTGTTGGTGCCCGGATCTGTGTGTGTATTCACCTAGTTGAGCTTCAGCTCTTTGGTCCCGCCTCTCAACTGTGCGTGAGTAGCAGAAACCCCGCAAACACACACCGAAACTACGACGTTGGTACAACGTTCTAACAAGTTTTAACACCTCCTAACCAGTTATAACAACCAATATAGCAAGTTGTAACAACGTTCTAATACGTCATAAACACGTTAAGCCAAGATGTAACAACTTTATTACAAGTTGTAACAAGCGGAAAATAGAGACAGTTTCGGTTTGTGTTTCCAGGGAAGAAAGATAGATGAACATGTAGGGGCCCTCACAAGCCTTGCTGTGAGTAGCAGAAAGTTTGGGAGATGCTTACAAAGCTCTCGAAGTGTAAACTGAACAAAGAGAAAGGCCGCTCTGATTGGCTACATTATTATATTACCAGATAAGTAGGTGACATCTCACCTGCTTGTAAATATACAATTGAGTGTGATCAGTCGACTTCAGCGTGACAACACGGGGTGATCAGACTCCCTCACCATGTTGACCAGACCACACACTAGAAGGTGAAGGGACGACGACGTTTCGGTCCGTCCTGGACCATTCTCAAGTCGATCATTCTCACAATCGACTTGAGAATGGTCCAGGACGGACCGAAACGTCGTCGTCCCTTCACCTTCTAGTGTGTGGTCTGGTCAACATACTTTAACCACGTTATTGTGACTCATCGTCTCCCTCACCATGAAAATCCATCATATATGTATTTGTTCCTATTGTTAATTAATTGAATAAAATTTGGAACTGAAAGAAGAACAAAAGAAGCAGAATGAGAAAGAACACAAGAAATAAAACTGCGAAAGACAGCAGCTGAGAAATACGAAAAAAAGACCACCACTTTTCGCAGCTAGAAAAAAAATACCCATCTGGTTGCAACAATGGTCTCGGCGATGCGTGTGGAGACCTCAGCTCGGCCGCCACACTAAAGATATTCATATGGCACTTTGCATTCAAATATTCAAATGAGAGTCTTCATTTAAGACGTAATCTTGTTCCGATGTTCACACACTTCCACCCGCATCAAGCCACCTTCCATGTTGTCCCTTGAAGGTTCACCCTTGACAGTCATGCCTCTAACACTTGCTACTTGACGTTACCTTGCAGTGTAAATCGCGATTTGTAAAATTATGATTCAAAGGATTGTTGCAGAATGTTGCATTGAAACGAATGCAAATGAGGCTGTATTTAATTAAATCGTTCTTGCTACAATATTGTTGTTCTATGCTTTGTCTTAAGATTGTATTTCAGGTTACAGCGGTGGATAGAGCCTTGTAGTAATGGGCTTTAGGCAAGTGTGGTCGTATTTAAGGTTACAGTTATGGCTACAGTCATGAATATATATATGTATGTAGGAGTTTATGTTGTTATGCGTTTTTGGATAATTATGCATATTTACATGAATGTTGTTATATGTAAGTTAGTGATGTTAGTCCATAACATGCATGTATTTATCTTTGTATTTAAAAATGTATTAAAATACATGTATGTATATACCTATGTGACAATGTCAGACCACGGAGGAAAAATGAAACAGGAAATTTCCTTAAGTACTTTCGTATATTAAATACATCTTCAGAAGATGTATTTAATATACGAAAGTACTTAAGGAAATTTCCTGTTTAATTTTTCCTCCGTGGTCTGACATTGTCACATTCTTAATCACGTGTTTATTTTCGTGATATACACACATATACCTATATATTTGCCTATGTATTTAAAAAGCACAAATGAATCCATTTATATGTTCTTACATTTGCATACACCCAGTATATATGCCATTTGTACTGTATATATATATATGTAGGTATATATGTGTTTTTTGCAAATATCAAATTATGTAATAATTTAAAAGGGGGCCAATAAAGAGGGTTTTGGACCATGAGAGTGCTTGAAGACCAACCAGTTTTACTCGCCAAACCATGAAGAGTCTCCATGTCCCGCGGTAACCGTGACATTATACCTCTGGTCTCGTAAAAACATCAAATTAACTCTACGTACTTATCCTTCATATATCCATATATGTGTGTATATATGTATGAATATATATTATATAACTCCAGACCATTTTCAACTTTTATCGAGAAACTTTTGCCTTCGAGATTCTTTGGCAGAAGAATTCAGAAATAAAAAGTTTTACAGCAAGCCGTCAAGCGATAAACTGTACGAACAGCCGAGACGAATGATAAAGTTGGTGTGTAAAATCCTTTACAGAAATCTTCAGGGGCAAACCCGCAGCGCTACGCAAGACGTACGCTCTAGTATTTCCCGACGCTCTGTACAAAGGAAAAGAGCTCCTGTGGATTTATAGGATTTGCATATGAGATCCTGTGAAATATAGAGCAGAGTTGTGGGTGTGCATAACCTGCCTGGAAGGCCCACTGGTAGAGAGCGGAAGCTGCTGGACGAAGGGTTGTGGGTGGAGAATGGAGTTGATGGTTGACGACAACTAATGATGCTTACTGAAGGACATATGAAGGAACTCACAGAAATCACAATAGCGTGATGTATCATATGCACAACCATGTCGTTGGTTCTTTTTTACCATGTCGTAGCTCAGTCGAATAAGGCAGCGTCTGGGATGCTCTTGGACGCAGGTTCGAATCCTTGTCACGGCCCTTGTGGATTTGTTTATATGAAGGAACGTGTATACTATTACTAAGAGGGGGAGAATCAACCCAGGAAAACGTATTTGGGGGAACTATCCTCTTTACTAGAACGTCCATTTTGTGCTTATTGGTCCCATCCGTGCCTACCCCTCTCTTTCCTAAATATTTCCCCATCTACCTTTTCACCAACTATACCCATTTTGTTCTCACCCATTCATCATCCACCCTAAACTATTTCTGATAATTCCAGCTTTATTTCTTCTCACCGTTCTCTTCTCACCTCAGCAAACCCAAGTTCCTCATGATGCAGGGATACGTGTCCCAACGTTGCCATAAAAGAGAGCCACACTGGTACTTTAGCGTTGCCATACGTCTTCATCTAGTGAGAGAGCAAGAACCCTTGTCCCTGGCAAACCCCCCAACGACAAGCTTCTTGAAATTTCAGGTTTTAGGTAGTTCGATCAGGTGCGGCATTTTTATCGAGAGAGTTTTTTGCTCTCGTGACAAGTATTGATTCTGAGAGAGAGAGAGAGAGAGAGAGAGAGAGAGAGAGAGAGAGAGAGAGAGAGAGAGAGAGAGAGAGAGAGAGAGAGAGAGAGAGAGAGAGAGAGGAGAAAGGAGAGTACGATAGCGGCTCCCCTTATTTTGAGCAACTTCGATTCACACCAGCAATTCTTGAGCTGAAATCCCGTCCGGGATAGAAACATTTTGGCAGTTTTCCTTTCACCTCATGCCATTTTCACCTAGTAGTAAACCTTGAAATCAGACAGCTGCTTTGGGCTGCTTCCTGTAGAAGACACACACACACACACACACACACATACACACACACACAGGATCCAAAAAGGCGGAATCCGAAAGGCGGGATCCAAGAGTCAGTGCTCATTCCTGCAGACACAACTAGGTGAGTACACACACACACACACACACACACACACACACACACACACACACGACAAACCCTACTCACCAAAACTGCCGAACATCATAGAGTTGACAGACACACCGCTGAATGGTCCCTCGACTCATGGGTTGTAATTCCCAAGTTTCTAATTAAATTAGAAGTTGGGAGTATAATTATAACTTGTGGGTCATTTGGGCTGACGTCTGTCGCATGCTTCGAGTTTTCCTTAATTACCTTTGTTGAGGACAGGTAGATTAAATTAGTAGTAATAGTTGTAATATTTGTGATGGAAGCCGTATTGTTGATGACTATGTGGTGATGTTAGAGATAGTGGCGATAGTGGTTATGATAGTGATAGTGGTGAAGTTATGACAAAGATAGTGGGGTGATTGGCAACGCTAATGGTTAGCTATAGTGGTTACACACACACACACACACACACACATACACACACACACACACACACACACACACACACACACACACACACACACACACACACACACACACACACACACAAACACACACACGCACACACACACACACATTAGGAAGTTATGTGGTGGAGGCAAACTCCACATACAGTTTAAAGTGTAGATATAATAAAGCCTAATAGGCTCAGAAATCTGTATATCAGTTGAACGACCGTTGAGCGGTGGGAACAAAGAGCCAGAGCTCAACCTCCACCAGCACAACTAGGTGAATACAACTAGGTGAGTACACACACACACACACACACACACACACACACACACACACACACACACACACACAAAGCGCCACACACCAGTAAAACAATAGACAATATCCTTCTACTCAGGGGATTTGTACGTCCATAAAAATAAACTTGTTGAGAGAACATAAAATTACCTCCGACATTACCTAGAAACAATCAGTATGTTTTTTTGGGGTATAAGAGCGAGATATAAAAGCATAACAGGTGAATACAAAATGAAACCAGAGTCTCGAACCTTTTAGGACGTCATCAACAATCATTCATCGCACGAACACGCCAATAAAAGCAAAAGCTCGACTTTTTTAATATTTCCATCGACCTCACCCTAAAGGGAATTTCAGAGGTATGTACCTATGCAGATAACTGCACACTGAGATTGTAAATCACATAACTGAAACTCACATAACAAATTTATCACAAGGTCGGCGTCTGTAAGTTATTAATAATCCTGAGTTAGGATTGCGTGAGTTAGCCAGTTAATGGCTAACTCACGAAAACACGAATTATTCCACTCTATCATTAGGCTAAACAAAATAAATTTGATATATAATTTATTAACTATAAGGACGAATGATTGATGAAAATCTATCGTTTACAAGACATGTGAAAGATTTTGCAGTGTAATACCTTAGATAATATGCATGCATGTAAAGAGGTCATTTTGAAAACATTCAATGCAAACATAGTATATACAATCCACACATACAGGGCATAGCTCTTTTGTGCTCGAAAATCTGAGTTTAAATAACTGAATCCTGGTTAAATTATGTTTCCTTCTCATTACATGTGAGGTCCTGGCTTCAATTTTGTCTAACAAATTTAAATTAATTGAGAAAAATCCTAAATTTGTGGTGAAGGTTCAAAGTGAGCCTCCCTCCACACGCATGCAGGTTACCTTCTGCATTGAACGGCAACCTCTCTCACGTGACTGTAAATAAATGTAATACTGTATACTTAATTAGCACCTACACTACTCCCTCCTTAAAGGACTATCATACCAAACAAGAACTGCTACATTGTAACTTCCAAATTTAAGAAGCTACATATTGCTACCAAACAAGAGATGTCACATGTAGCTAGCAAAACAAGAGATGTCACATGTACCTACCAAACAAGAGAGCTCACATATAGCTACCAATGAAGGGATGCCTAGGGGGAAACTACCAAACAAAAGATGCCATATATAACTGCCTAAGAAGTGAATCCACATGTAACTACCTAAGAAGAGATGCCACGTGTAAAAAAGAAAAAAAATACGCCACACATGACTACCAAAACTACGGAACTTATTCCACGAACATATAACAATTTGGACGCTCGTTGCCTTACAAAATATGCAAACTTGTAAAATTATGGATCTTATTTTGGCTGCAGGTTGTCAACGCAATCATGCAGTCACTTCAAGAAATCAAACATATTTTAAATTACAGACTCCTGCCGCTGAGCGACTTATAATGTGTATCATGTATTCACGCGCCACAGCTGATAAATTGATCAGAAAGAAAACGCGCACTAAAAAGTAATTTGTAATAAATTATTATTAATAATGATAATATAAAAATAAATAAAATATACATAAATTCAGAATTAAACACACATGCATAGACCATACTCCAAGGCTTAGGAACACCTTGCCTACTAAACATAAAAAGAACGAATCAAACACACATGCAAAAATACAATCAAATACACATACAAAAATCACAGTCAAATACACATACAAAAATACAATCAAATACACATACAAAAATCACAGTCAAATACACATACAAAAATACAATCAAATACACATACAAAAATCACAGTCAAACACACACACTCACAAACACTTCAGTGTCAATAATTACAAGAGATAAAATAAAACTTCTAACTATAAATTCTCTCTATGTTGCAGACCGACTCTGGGAAGCTTCCCAGTAGATCAAAGCTAGAATCTTCCTTACAGTTGACACATACATTAGAGCCTGTCTTACTTCGCCAAGAAGTTCCTCATCTTCCTTAGATATATCTTGCTGTTAACTGGAAAATCTGTGTGAAACAAGAGAGCAGGTACAAAGGGCAACACCTCGAAGATTGGCTAGCTTAAAAAAGTGAAAATTATGTTGATGCATGTGTGTGTGTGTGTGTGTGTGTGTGTGTGTGTGTGTGTGTGTGTGTGTGTGTGTGTGTGTGTGTGTGTGTGTGTGTGTGTGTGTGTGTGTTCGGGCTTCCCTAACTGTGCTTCCCTAATTGTGTCTGATGGGTCGATCGTCTGCTGTCGAGCCCTGCTTTTTTCGACTGACGTTTGGTTATTGCAATATTTCCAATCCACTACATTTCTATCATATCTACATTTACACCTATGCAACGTACTACCCTTGCATTTTCTTAAAATACAGGTCATCAATTCCTCTTTTAGATTTATGCACAAGTTCTGTTTCCAGAAAGTTTTTCTACTTTCTCTCATCACATCACAATAACTCTGATAATTATTATGTATCACAAATCCTGCACACCTTAGTCACTGGTATGGAAGGATATTTTGTGGTCAATGATTTCCAAATCCACCTTAATGCAGAGACCAGGTTGTGTCTAGCTAAATGGTCTTCCTTTCTTCTTCCTTATTATATCATATGAAGTCAGAAGATTCCTCACTTTTGCCTCGACTATCCTCTCAATTTTCTCTCTCTCTCAAACGGGTTTGTTGTCTCCAAGACTATTCTCCCACAGTTGAATTTTATCACCAATATTAGCTTCGCTTGCATATACTGTGCTTCCTGAAAGATGTTAATGCTGGCTCTGAGGGTGTGTTCTGCCAGCACCTGCAGTCTCCTGCATCGCTACTGGCGGCCTGTTCTGCCAGCACATGCAGTCTACTGTATCGCTACTGGCGGCCTGTTTTGCCAGCACCTGCAGTCTACTGTATCGCTACTGGCGGCCTGTTTTGCCAGCACCTGCAGTCTACTGTATCGCTACTGGCGGCCTGTTCTGCCAGCACATGCAGTCTCCTGCATCGCTACTGGCGGCCTGTTCTGCCAGCACATGCAGTCCTGTCACCCTGGAAATAACATTTACAAAGGTTTCTGGTCAAATTCGACTATGTATTTATCATGCAGATAACAGCTTAGAGACATTCACCGGAGTTACCCACAATCCTCCACAGTATATATCTGACTTGATGCTTTATTCATTTAATATAATCTGGAGTTGATCGTAGACTCTTAAAGCATACGCCAACAAGCGTTTGATGTCAGACAAAGCATGAGGGACATTTACTTATGCCAGGAAGAACATGAAGGACCTTCACCTACGCCAGGCAGATCATGATGGACTTTCACCTATGCTTGGCAGAACACGAAGGTCCTTCATCTACGCCTGGCAGGGCAAAAGGTCCTTCACCTCTTCCGCGCCATCACTCGCATCCTTCCTCTGTAAGATTAAAAACCAATCCAATCCCCCAGCTAACTTGATGCCTCACGCGCCTCCTTCAGAAGGAACCAGGGCAGCACTTCAAGAATGTAATTACTTTGTTTAATGAAGCGAAGGATCTCTATTGCCTGGAACTCATCGAGGGACTAAAGCACCGAAGAAAGAGAATAAATGTATCCTAATTTTCTTCTAAATCATTCTCCTAAGTTGATCTTTCGATCTTAAGTCGATCGAAACATCTCTTCCACATTGGCTGTGGGACTCGGGCTAGGCGATAGTTGGATGGTTAGTGGTGGTCGTGGATTGTTAAATGTAGGAGTTAATGCATTCATATTTGTTTTACTACATTTGTGTTAACATAATGATGGATTTAAGAACATTATTGAACCTTATTCTTAGCTGGTCATCGGGGGGAACGGTACTGTGATCGAATCTCATTGGACGGAATATGCAAGATACGGTGTCGGAGGCGACACCTACAGGTAAATCACAGTATTATTAAACAAACATGTGCAATAAATACATTGAACATTGTCACTGTTCTGGTGATTCAAAGGCGAGAGCTACCAAAGAGTGTCATCGACACACTTGCCTGGACGAGAACAGTGAAGGTCACGCTAAATATTTTACAGAATCATCCATCAGTGCTGTAGCAGCGCCAACAGTGAGAGTCGGTGTTTTGAGGGAGCACAGGTGGAAGCCAATTAAAATTCACGACTTGTGTTTGAAGCTTGATGCGCGTGTTAACATTATAAATATGAGGTGAGCTTATCTATCATGAGGGGTGATGGGCGTGTGTTCCAATACAGCCCATCCTCCTGCTTTGGTAGTACTTATAGTAACAATCAGGACCATAGTACATATATCGAAGTACAACGCAATTAGAAAAGTAGAAATCTGAAGTATTGAATTTGGACAAACAAGAAAAGGTTTTCTATTTAGTTGCAAAGACAACCTAAACTAACCTAACCTAACCTTCCTAGTGCTAATACACGCTATCTGGTGCTTAATATAGTACACATGTGTGCTATAGTAGGCCTAGTAATATTTAAGTTTGTTTTCTAGCTTCATTTTTCGGACCCTCATCAAGTGAATTAGCTACCAAATTCTACTATCTAGCTGCTTAGTACGTCAATATTTGTACTATGGTGCACGTAGTTACAAAAACTGCTATCTAAACAGGAGGATGAGTTGCCTAGTAAAATAGCCGCGATCGTTCAGTTATTGCTTGGTAATGATTTAATAGGTAACTGAATGCTACTGAGTTGGTGACCGACAATCGCCAGGAGGATAAAATAAAATTATAAGGACAGAAAATGAGGAGATGCTCAACCGCAAGACCGCTATAATTATAGTAGACGGTCAAGAGTCATCAATAATGTAGTGAAGGAATCAAGATAGTAAAATGCGATGGGCAGACACCGTAGACTTTAGAACCGGAGTAGGAGATCTAGAGAAAGGAATTCAGAACCTCTTTACAGATATATTTCTGTCACAATGGGTAGCTATAAGTTAAATCAGGAGGATATATATATATATATATATATATATATATATATATATATATATATATATATATATATATATATATATATATATATATATATATATATATATAGAGAGAGAGAGAGAGAGAGAGAGGGAGGTGTCCTAAAAGCATAAAGTAAATCGATCACTCGAAATGGCTTAATATATGGAAATTTCGACTCGGCCAATTAAATGGCGGAGCGATAAGCACGACACATAATCACCATTCATTACCTGATAAGCTCCTAATGTATTGCTAATTAAATGATGGTTGCCGCACATAGGGACTGCCAGTGCTATTACGATCGCGATTAGTTGGGTGCCAGCGGCTGTTTGCTGGCTTTGATGTTCAGTGGCTTGTGGATGTCACTTAGTGAAGAGTCCATCCCATGTTTCGGTATGCACTGTGGTAGAGGTTATCTTGAGGTTATCTTGAGGTTATCTTGAGGTTATCTTGAGGTTATCTTGAGGTTATCTTGAGATGATTTCGTGGCTTAGCGTCCCCGCGGCCAGGTCCTCGACCAGGCCCCCTTTTCGTTACACATCCTCCAGGAAGCAGCCCGTAGCAGCTGTCTAACTCCCAGGTACCTATTTACTGCTAGGTAACAGGGCATCAGGGTGAAAGGAACATTTTGCCCATTTGTCTCCGCCTCCGCCGGGGATCGAACCCAGGATCCTCAGGACTACGCATCCGAAGAGCTGTCCACCCAGCTATCAGACGGAGGTGTAATGCGTGTTTTTTTTTATAAAAGACTGTTTTATACATATTCATTCAATTGTATGTAATATTCAAACATACATACTTATATACAGAGGCCTCCAGACATTGATTTGTATATCAAATACATATATACTTTCATATATATATTTTTATAAATATATTCAAACACACATAAGCTGACCTGAAACCATAGAAATACATAAAAATACATATCGGAATACACTGTTAGTATGTAGTACATGTCACATTAGTAGTAGGCATCCATCAGTCTCAGGAGACTATGGAGTTATGCTCTGGTTGTCGGTCTGAAGTGAACTCTCCAGGGCGCAAAGTCAGGGTAGGTTGAAACGGAAGAGAAGCTGCTATCCATGCAGCACGTCCCCTCATAACCAGCATGTATATATTGCATAAACATGCAAACCAAAGATCACAATATGCATGTTAGAAGTAAACATGTCCTACAAATCTTCAATTATATTAACGCCTTTGATAAGCAATGCAAATAACTTGCCTCCGCAAAATTGAACGATTTTAAACCCGAAAAGTATCTGAATGAAATGAAATATGAAGACGAGAGCAAAGCTTAAGGTTACTGCTACAGTCAATGAAGCGAAAGTGATCGTATAGTTCCGGAGAAGGAAAGGGAATTGTGTGGAGTAAAGTGCCAAGCCACAATGACTATATAGCACTTGGAAGGGGTCAGGATAAGGATTTAGGATGGGGACGCTGGGAAGAACGGTGCCCAACCACTCGAACGGTCGGGGATTGAACGGCGACCTGCATGAATCGAGACCGTCACTCTAACCGTCTAGCTCAAGTGGTTGGACTCAATTTACGGAGAATGAATTAATATGTAACATAGACGTTGGAGGATAGGAGCTGAAGTCTAAGGCACGCTTACAAGCACAAAAACACCTGTTTGCACTCAGGTACACACACACACACACACACACACACACACACACACACACACACACACACACACACACACACACACACACACATGCACACACACACACACACACACACACACACACACACACACACACACACACACACACACACACACACACACAGTTATACATACAGAGAGACATACAGACATTCAGGGAGACATACAGACATTCAGGGAGACATACAGACATTCAGGGAGACATACTGCCTGATATACAAAGAAAGACAGACCACACATACATAAATACATACATGCATACATAAATTCATTCATAAATACTGAGAGAAAGATAAAAGAGTGCGCTCACTCATATACTAGCAAATGTATGACACGAAAGTGGACAGAGACCGCGTTAGACAGTCAACCAGTCAATAGACAACCCTCCAGTCAATAGACAGCCAGTCAGACAATAGACAAGCCACCCTTGACAAAAAGACAGACTTAAGAAATATTCTAAGATAGTGCTTGTTGACAACAACAGCAGCAGCAACAACAGCAATAATAATATTTACAATAATAATAATAACAGCAATACAATCAGTATGTAACAATATTTGTCAATAAAATCCTGTTTAATCTACAAGCACATTTGAAACCATATGGCGCTCGAATATTTCTAGATAATGAACGAATTACACAGAGTTATAATTGCAACACTAACTCGGTCCGTGTACTGTCATTATAAAATTCTAACTTTATGATTATGTGGCAAAATTCTCCAATTACGAACAATTAACAAAAATATTAATTGAAGAGCTGCTACTGTTATCAAAAAGCATCGTGTATAAATTAGACCATCGAAATAAGTAGATTTTAATGTTAAATAAGTATATTTTAATGTTTAATACGTATATTTTAATGTTTAATACGTATATTTTAATGTTTAATAAGTATATTTTAATGTTTAATTAGTAGAGATAAGTAGAAACCATTCAAGCTTGCTTTCATATATATGCATGTATGTATATATTTCTTATGAGGCCTAGGTGAGGTTCTATATAAACTGGTTAACGTACATAAGCGTAAGGTAAATATGATTATAATGCAGCACAAACCAAGCTGCTAAATATAGTATTATCACTCGTTTATCGTGCAAATTTATCCGGCTTTCAAACATCGAGGCGGCCAAAAGAGAAGATACACATCGTTTTGGTTCACTTTCTGTAATAGTAATTTCAGAACACAAACAAATTCCTGTCCGGAATTTACATATAAACGCGTCATTCTTTCCCTTGTACTATGAGTGAGTAACCGTCCTGTAAGCTGGCAGTAAAACCCATGATAACCTACCTGATTATATGTTTAATTTAATATACTATCCAAAAGTTACTTTAATAGTTTTAAATCTATTTTGGATATGTCGCTGCCCAGACATCTTGTTAATTCAAGAACACAAGAATAAACTGCATAGGGATCATTGGCTCTCACAAGGATGCTTCTATTGGCCCTTACGAGACAATTTCTATTGGCCCCATACGATACAGCGTCTATTGGTCAATACGAGAAGGCTCCTATTGCCTTATAGAAGACAGCTCCTATTGGCCCATACGATGGAGCTCCTATTGGCCCATACGATAGAGCTCTTATTAGCCCATACGATGGAGCTCCTATTGGCCCATACGATGGAGCTCCTATTGACCCATACGATGGAGCTCCTATTGGCCCATACGATATAGTTCATATCGGCCCATACGAAACGGTTCCTATTGGCCTAAACGAGACAGCTTCTATTGGCACATATACTAATAGACCCAGCGATACATGTATCACAAAATGATATCATGCCATTGTGTTTTCCCAAGCGAATAATATTAAAAACAGTAACAATAATAACTATACCTCTCTCAGAAACTCAAAATTAAAATATTAGACACTTCTAAATATATCTTTCACTAGCCCTCTTTACCAGGAAAAATAATATCCATAATTTTCTTTTTTCTTTAATAAAGTTCCGAGAATCTCTTTATTTCTTCGATAGGTCGAGGCGGATTTTCAGGAATTTCCCAGAACAGCCGCAATGCCTTTGATCCAACTCCTGTGCTCACTTTCTGAACGGTAACGAGTTCAGAGTTCACAGGGGTCAACATCCTCCCTTCTCCTCCTTCCAAGTCTTCAGTATCAGGAGCCTGTATATCTGTGATGGAAAATGGAAGGGGGTACGAAGGAGGGAAGACGAGAGATAGGGAGAAGGAGAGTGGCAGATGTATGGATAGAAGTGGAAGGTGAATAATATAAGGAGATAAGTGGAGGAGTAAAAGGGAGGTGGAGCGAAAGAGAAGGAAAATGAAAGGTGGAGAGATGGATAAGAATACAGAGAGGTGTAGAGAAGAATATAGGCAGGTAGAAATAGAGAGTGAACTGGAGGAAAGGAGGAGAATATAGGGAGATGGAGGGAAGGAGATGGAGGTGAGAAGGAAGATATAAAGAAAAGGGGGGGAGAGAGAGAGAGAGAGAGAGAGAGAGAGAGAGAGAGAGAGAGAGAGAGAGAGAGAGAGAGAGAGAGAGAGAGAGAGAGAGAGAGAGAGGAGAGAGAGAGAGAGAGAGAGAGAGAGAGAGAGAGAGAGAGAGAGAGAGAGAGAGAGAGAGAGAGAGAGAAAGAGAGAGAGTGTTACTATCTGGTTCGGTTGGCTGCACCACACGATATTCTGAACCACTCATTCCTCCTGTTATCGCTGTTATGCAATGTTACTCACATTGTTAACTCCAAAGCACAGACAACCGAATACAATTATTTTCCCTAACTAGCTTTGTTTTCTTCTGATAATTAAATTCGCTCTAAAATGAACTTTTTCTTTGCCTATTATTATTTTGTTTAAATATATTATGTAAAGTAATTTTTATGAATGTATATTATATTATATTATATATAGATATAATTGAAGATATATTATTTATATATATATATATATATATATATATATATATATATATATATATATATATATATATATATATATATATATATATATATATATATGTATATATTGATTGGACAATCGACTTGAGAATGGTCCAGGACGGACCGAAACGTCGTCGTCCCTTCAATTTCTAGTGTGTGGTCTGGTCAACATACTTCAGCCACGTTATTGTGACTCATCGCCTGTATATGTATATATATATATATATATATATATATATATATATATATATATATATATATATATATATATATATATATATATATATATATATATTACACAATATAATTATATATAATTAATATATGTTATATATATATTTTATTTATTTACTATTTATATAATTTTCATTACTTAAACATTCCTTCTGTCTTAGCTTAATTTCGAGCACCATATTACTGACTGCCACTTGCATTTCTTTTGCTCATTAAAAATAGATTCCTTCAGCTAATTTCTAAAACTTTACACACACTAAAAATTATTTCATCCTCTCTCCGCCTTGGTGATGAGTTAACGAGAGAAGTATACTCAACTACCCAACATACATGAGATGCACAGGGCAAAAACTGGCTTAATTAGGGCCTTCGGGAGGAAGAGAAACCATCATTAGGAATATTAGAAAACTTTGTCTCATCTTTCTCTGTTTCTACCTCTCTCTAAACCCTCAAAAACTTGGGTTTATCTTTCTCCGTCTCTAACTCTCTCAAAAACTCTCAAAAACACTTACTCATGTTAGACGTGGAGAAACCTTCAACTTTAATTGGTAGCTCAGTTGCAAGTTGCGTGTATACCTGAATTATACGCAAACTTGGCATAATTAGGAGAGTCCCCCCTGCCTCGTCCCTCCTGGCTGTAACTCAGTACACAGTTCTCTAGTTACCTCGGCATCCGGAGCTCCTCGGGACACGACCCAGTCCCAAATTAGGGAGTTTGTTTGCGATCATGGATGGAACACAGCTTTGAATTATTGGTCTTCGGGAGAGGAGGGAGGTGAACCTTGGGGTTCGTGTATTTACTCTCTGTCTGTCTGTACTCACCTAGTTTTACTTATCTAGGTGTGATTACGCGGATGGAGCTTTAGTTCTTTAGTCCCACCTCTCAACTGTCAATCAACTGGGCCTGTCTGTCTGCCTGCCTGTGTCTGTCTGTCTGTCTCTCAGTTTTGCTGTCTATGTCCGTGTCTGTGTCTTTCTGTCTCTTGTTCTCTTTATACCTCTTTCTGCCTCTGTCTCAGTTTCTTTCTCTGTCTCTGTCTCTCGCTTACTTTACTCTGTGCAAGGAAGGAGAGACAGTGTGGGAAGGTGGCTCATAAAGAAACCAGGAAAACTTAAGATATTTATAAAGAACAGCGAGACATAAAGAACAGCAACAGAACCCTCTTTAAATAAATCTGCAGCATGTCCGGGCAAGAATGTCAAATATTAAAAGTAAAAAAAAAATCAGTCATCAGAACAAGGCTAGCGCCCGGTGTCACAAATTAATATTTATATATTGTGGAGCCCAGCCGTGGTGGGTAGCCTCGTGTGACCTGTCATGGTGACTTCTGAGTGTATGGTGAGTGTCACAGGGGTCCCTGGGGTCGACCAGTAATGCCCCTCCTTAAGTAGGAGTGGTTCCTATTGCTACAACCAACGACTCCGAGGATTCATGAAGAGTGGGTTTACTTGCCCATAGAGTGTAAACAAATAGAGCAGGAACTGCGGCACGATCTCCCACACTACATCACCGAATGCCCAGTTATTAGACCTTTCAGACCAGTTGGCATGAGGTACCTGGAGCTTTGTAATTACTTTATTCACTCTCGTATTCTTGAAGATATCCTCACAGTGTACTCAAGATTTGCCAGTGCAGGCTACTAAACATATGGCCCTGTATGACTAACCATCCTGCGAGATGGGGACTTGTATTACCACTGCTACCTTATTCAATCTTGTGTTGTTGATATCCTCAAAATGCATCCGGAGTCTGACAATGCAGACTGCCTATCACATGCCTCTGTATGACTAACCATCCTGTGTGATGGGGATTTTTTCAGCATCACCTAGTTAGCTTTTTTGACACACTGTACTCCACTTCATATAGTCTAGGGTAGCTGCACTAATGCAGATGTACCTCATGTATTAATACAAAAAATTATCAACGTTGAATCAACTGTCAGTAACGTTGGTTAAATAGTTACTCGAGCAGTTTTGGTCACTAAGAGTGAGTACGGAATGGATGGAGGGAAGAAGAGAGAGAGAGAGAGAGAGAGAGAGAGAGAGAGAGAGAGAGAGAGAGAGAGAGAGAGAGAGAGAGAGAGAGAGAGAGAGAGAGAGAGAGAGAGAGAATGGGAGGGATGAAGGAAGAAAGAATGTGCGGTAGAAAGACACGGAGGGAGAGACAATAGAAGGAAGGAGAGAGAACGAACAGGAGAGAGAATAGCAGAAAGGGAAAGAGGCCGAATAGGAGGGCGGAAGGGAGAATAGAAGAGAAAAAATGGGAGATGGATTAGGCAGGGTAGGATAGGGAGAATGGAAGGGCAGATAGGGAAGACCCATCGACCCTCTTACACTGTTTTGCTGCATTTGTCTCCCTCAGTTCAGCTGAGTATATATATATATATATATATATATATATATATATATATATATATATATATATATATATATATATATATATATATATATATATATATATATATATATATCCTGTCTCCCGCTCAGGACCGTCCAGTATCTCGTACACAGGTCCCCATGGTTGGCTTAGATCCGTAATATCGCGACTATAAACTTGACCGGAGTTCTTTCTGCCCTGAGCTCTGGCCGAGAAAATGAACAAACTTGGGATGGTTCAAAGGCGCCAGGGAGGAAGAGTTTAAGAACTACTGGGCGTTTGGTAAGGAATTCTCCAGGGAAATTTAAACAAGCGTTCAAGGAGGACATTGAAGTGGACCTTTCTAACATGAATATCTAGACACTTGTGTGTGTATATATATATATATATATATATATATATATATATATATATATATATATATATATATATATATATATATATATATATATATATATATATAACTGAAAACTCACACCCCAGAAGTGACTCGAACCCATACTCCCAGGAGCAAACGCAACTGGCATGTACAAGATGCCTTAATCCACTTGACCATCACGACCGGACATAATGAGGTGATAGCCGAGGCTTGCCCAAGATTACTATCCGAGTGCCGGCGGTGGGGTGGTTCAAATAGCCTCGGCTATCACCTCATTATGTCCGGTCGTGATGGTCAAGTGGATTAAGGCATCTTGTACATACCAGTTGCGTTTGCTCCTGGGAGTATGGGTTCGAGTCACTTCTGGGGTGTGAGTTTTCAGTTGCATATTGTCCTGGGGACCATTCAGGCTTGTTCGCATATATATATATATATATATATATATATATATATATATATATATATATATATATATATATATATATATATATATATATATATATATAGACAATTTTAACCAATTCAACGACGAAAATAAATCAAAACAATAAATAACAGCTGGAAACTTTCCCGTTTAGTGAAAACATTTTGAGAGATGGTGACAATAAAAAAAAAATAATAATAAAATACTTAGAAATGGCCGATTTCTTTCTAGTAAAGTTCAAAATTTAGCTACGATACTTGACTTTTGTGTAAAATAAAGAATTTGAAAAACCTGAACATTGCTCCGCGAGGCACCTACAAGGCAGACAGTCTTCGTGAGTATATTTGATGTGACTTAATTACGTGTAGGTTTAACTGGTAATTAAGAAGAGAGAGGGAGGCATGGTGGTTGGGAAGAGCAAATTAAAAGAGAAGGGAAGAAAGGAGAGGAAGAAATCCGAGAGAAAGGGCAAGGGTAGCATATTGAAGGAAAGGGAGGGATATAGATATAGGATATAGTTTCACTTGGATATAGTTTCTTTCGAGTCGTGAATGACAACAAACAAGTGATGGAGAGTGAGGTAAAGAGTAAGACGGGAGTGAGGGAGGGCGTGAGAGAGGGATGGAGGGGAAATGAAAGAGGAACAGAGAAGAGCAAGAGAGTGAGATAAGGACATGGCAGATGGTAAGGTAACTATCAGAAGAAAGGGCCAAGCCATTATATCACCTGAAATGGATCAAGTTAAGTATTTGGGATGGGACGAAGGGAAAGAATAGTGTCCAACCACATTCAGGGTCAGGGATTAAACGCCGAAATGCAATATGCAAGACCGTCGCTCTACCGTCCAGCCGAAGTAGTTGGACAAGCAAGAGGGACTATAATAATTCGGATACACCGAAGACTAAAATGAATACGGATACACCCATTCATAGTGAATGATTCATTTCTATTTTCGCTTTGAAAGAATGTGGAATTTAATCCAATTCATCACGGATGAAGTGCAGCAAATAACATGGTGATTGACTGACCAACAAACTGACTGGCGTTATGGAATAGGGTGACGGGAGAGAGGGGAAGGGAGAGGTTGAGGGGAGAGAGAGTGATGGGGAGAAGGTGAGGAGAGAAGAGGGTGAGGGAGCGGGTATAGGGAACTGAGAGAAGTGGAAGGGAAATGAGGATGAAGGAATAGAAGAAAGACTGTGGAAGGTAGATAGAAATATGGCGCCGGAAAACGAGAGAGAAATGTAGAGATGGGAAAGAGGTTGATAGGAAAAGAGAGAATATGAATGACCAGAAAGTGGGAAGGAAGAGGAAAGGATCGTCTAATAAAATTGTCTCAAAGGGAGAGAGAGAGAGAGAGAGAGAGAGAGAGAGAGAGAGAGAGAGAGAGAGAGAGAGAGAGAGAGAGAGAGAGAGAGAGAGAGAGAGAGAGAAGAGAGAGAGAGAGAGAGACAGACAGAGAGAGACAGACAGACAGAGAGAGACAGAGAGAGACAGAGAGAGACAGAGAAACAGCCAGCCAGACAGACCATGGAAATAGTAAAACCAAAAATTTTGAAATAAATATGACCGAAATATAAAATTTAAATGAGCCTATCACTCCACATTACGGATGAGAGGGGCTGCCCTGATGAATTATTCCGAGTCACATACATCATGCCAACAGCTGTAGTTCTGATGCCGCGTAGTTTTTTATAAAGTTATTATAGACTTTGGCAATATATATATATTTCATTTTCCACCAGTCCAACGCAGAGCTGTCAGCAGTTCCGCTGTGTGTTTGGTACTAGTTAATCCGTTCTCTGGTACTGGGTTTGATACTGGAGTTGGTATTGGTTAGTTTACTGGTTTATGTGTTAATTCTATATTCACTGTTGATATTCTCCACGCTCATTGAGGGCGGAGTATGATAAGAGTGGAGTGTGAGGGTGGAGTATGGTGACAGTGGAGTGTGAGTGAGAGGGAAGGGTGAGGGTGATGGGTGAGAGTTGTGAGTGGTGAGGGAAGTTTGAGTGGAGGAGTAACGGTGGAGGGTAAAATATGAGAGGAGGGAGAAGGCATCAGGGTGAAATATGAGAGATGGAGTAAGGGTGAGGCTCAGGGCGAGATTCCGAGATCGAGAGAGAGAGAGAGAGAGAGAGAGAGAGAGAGAGAGAGAGAGAGAGAGAGAGAGAGAGAGAGAGAGAGAGAGAGAGAGAGAGAGAGAGAGAGAGAGAAACAAAGAGAAACACAGATACAGACAAATGATGAACAGAGAAAGAGAAGAGGAAAGTAATAAATTAACATCAAACAAAGTATGAAGACATTCCAAACAAGCCAAGAATATATAACCCCAAATGGTTCAGTTAAGTGCCTTGTTTTAGACGCCTGTAGAGTAATTATCGCACCTGCTAATGACGCTTTACTCCAAGTTAATGAAGGTAATTAGGGCTACACGATGCGCTTTTAATGAGGCAATTTTTAAAGTTCACTGTTTAAACTACACTCTCGGTGAAATCTTTAAATTCGTACATACAATACACACGGTTTCATCCATTTAAGAAAATTAAAAATATATGACGTTGAATAATGCATTAATCGGTACTAACAATTACTATTAATAGTGTGAATATTGTAATATTGGGATCTACTATATATAACAACATTTGGAATCTTACAGTTGATTGTAATTCATGAAATTTCATGAAATATATATATTCATATAAAATGGACCCACTTCACTGCTCACCATATGCTGATTCTCCCGACACCAAAGGGTTAAATATTTATCCTTCAAAGATAAATATTGTTTTGACTTAAGATAGCCAATTTGAGACTGTCATAAGCAACGATCTTAGTATATAGACAAGACGTCAAAGGCATATTCAAAGCATCTTGCGATGTACAGACAATAAGGCTCATCCGATGATCACAAAATTACTAAATAAAACCAGACCATTAGCAGAGATAGCCTGACCAGCTGTACCGAAATAGGCGACAGATACAACGACTATTTCCTATTTCACTTTCATTTGTATATTTTTACTAGTACCACGCCCGTTTATATTTCCAAGCCAAGAATCTTGAGGCACTGATCTGCATTTTTTAACTCTTTCTCATCTTGATTCTGCTTACATTTACCTACTTTTACACCCATCTAATCTAATTGATTTTTTGAACAATTTTCATATTCAACTTTTGTTATCAACCTGTCGTGCGAAACCGTGTTGAAGACACTGATAAGGTCAATATAAACAAAATAATCTAATAATTGTCATTATCTTCAAACCGAAACAGACTCTCAAGGCAATAACATCCTTTGGTAAATTCGTTTTTGGGGTCTATTATTAACCGATACTTTACAACGTGGTTTAGTTCAGCATTACAGCCTCAAGCTGATAAGCGATGTAAAGCAGTTAGGCAGTAATAGGATGCTGTGAAATTACAGCCCCCCCCCACCCTCTTTAGAATCGGGTAGGGGGGACCTTTCGGAATCAGAATCCACTTAGAATCCGGCCAGGATTCTCAGTGGAAAGGTAACACTAACAGTGATGGTTGTTACTGGTAAGGGGTAACCTTGTCACCTAATTTGTAATGCACTGTATTACCACTTTGGTAACGTGTATTGAATCAGTAAAATAGTGTGCTTATTGTCTATGCCAGACGCTTCGGGGCTAGAATCATTAAACTTTGCAGGGTTAATGGTGACTGTATGTGGAGTGCTACAGAAGGAGGTCAGGGTTGATCTCATGCACCTCCCCCACTGAAGGGACTGTCGGCCTCTATCCACCTACTTCATAAAGTCTGTAAATGAGAAATGTTCTGCTCAGAGTCCTTAGACATCATCATTTGTTTAAATATTAGTTTGCAGATATTATGTACAACGAACGTTCGAATGACAGATTTGCATTCCGGCTATAACCATTTGGTTATAGTGATGGATATATTGTTTAGGGAAAATGGTTGCAGTGATGGGGGAAGGTAGGGAGGGTGTTTGCAGGGGGGGGGGGGGAAATATTGGGAAATTGTGTAGGGGGAGAGGTGGGGAGGTTCTGTGGGATAGACAGAACTGTGTGTGGAACTGGGCGTGGATGGAGAGACAGAAAGGAATGTGGGGGGCAGAGGTGGGAAGGGAATTATATGGTAACATGACAGAGAGTAGTGTACTGGGAGGGGCAGGGATGGTGCCCTGTTTTCTTTTATATTTCACGATGAATGGTCAATTATGGTAAATGAGCGAAGTTTTCCTCACTCTCTCGTTAACTTTTTCCTCATTCTACTTTTCTCACTTGTTTTGATTCAAATAATTCCCTAATATTACATCTCCATTCTGTATCTAACACTCCTCATTTCCTTCATTTCTGATCACGCCTTTTCCCTCACTTTCTCATCAGTATTGACCTTAACCCTATTCATAACCCACTTATCTACTTATCCCACTTCTCCACCCAAATCTCCCTTACCTTGTTCTCCGCCCCTCACTATCCCAATCATCTTACTCTTTCCATCATCACACTATTCTCCCTATCTCACTGTCCTCATCACCTCACGTTCATTATCACCTCACCGCCCCCTCACCTCTCCCCCCCCCCTCCCACACAGTATTGCAAATCTCAGCATCTGTAGGATTTATGGCCGTAATTAACAGGAACTTCAACAGAGTCCCCAGACGCCGCCACGCTGCCACCAACTCCACAACCTTAGGAAAATTCCTGATAATATACAGCGTCAAGCCAGCCCCGTGCCATCACACACCCCTCTGTACCCTCTAACACATTCGTCTATTAGAATTTTGTGAGAGAGAGAGAGAGAGAGAGAGAGAGAGAGAGAGAGAGAGAGAGAGAGAGAGAGAGAGAGAGAGAGAGAGAGAGAGAGAGAGAGAGAGATGATTGATTGATTGATGAAGATTAAGCCACCCAAAAGGTGGCACGGGCATGAATAGCCCGTAAGTGGTGGCCCTTTTGAGCCATTACCAGTATCAAGAGCTGATACTGGAAATCTGTGTGGAGGTGCGACTTCACCCTGCGTGACGGGAGATGCCTCCCGTAGAGAGAGAGAGAGAGAGAGAGAGAGAGAGAGAGAGAGAGCGAGAGAGAGAGAGAGAGAGAGAGAGAGAGAGAGAGAGAGAGAGAGAGAGAGAGAGAGAGAGAGAGAGAGAGAGAGAGAGGGAAAGAGAGAGAGAGAGAGAGAGAGAGAGAGAGAGAGAGAGAGAGAGAGAGAGAGAGAGAGAGAGAGAGAGAGAGAGAGAGAGAGAGAGAGACTAAAATATGGTCTATTAAAATACAAATTACATCACAGCTGTTCAATATAGTAATAACCTGCAACATATATAATTTTATTTATGGGAGAAAATCACTTGAATAATTTGGAGTATAATACGAATATTTGCAGTGTAAATGTGATACCAGAATCAAGAGGCTCAAAATAGGAATTATAACAAATTCCCAAATGTCTGGAGTTGGATTTTGAAGCGAGTATCTGGAGTCTAGAGAACTGAAAAGAAATATTGAGCTGTAATCTGGAGTGAGAATTTTAAGGCGATTTGGAATAAGAATATTGAACGAGAATCATAAAACTCAGATCCGGAGAATGATAACGCAGAACGATAACGCAGAACGAAAATATAAAACGAAAATCCCTAACGTGATCGGAAGACTAGAATCTGGTAAGAGAATCTTACGCGTAAATCAAGAAAGAGCATCTGATATGGGACTCAGGAATCGAGAACCAGAACAGTTATCTGGAAAGTGGAAACAAAATGGAAATCTGAACAGCGAACCCGATGCATTTATCTGGAATGAGGAATCTGAAACCTAATCCAGAAACGGGAATCTAAAGGCGGGATTCGGTCTGCTTACCGTTGCTCCAGTCGAAACAGCAGTCAACAGACCTGGATTCTCTCTAAGCAGGATCCACGATTTTCCTTTTGAAGTTGGCTCGTAGCTGTAAGCAAATGTTGGCCCAGTCAGATTCCCCTTCCTGTGTGTGCTAAGGAAGACAAAGGGGCCAGTATGTCAGCCGGAGTAATAGGCAGACTGTGTGGGATAGTGGAGAGGGCTATCTGGGAGGATAGGAGAACAGTCTGTGGAGCGGAGAGCTGTCTGTGTGGATGGGAGAGCTGTCTGTGGAGGGGAGAGCTTTGTGGAGGGGAGGACTGTCTGGGAGGATGGGAGGGCTGTCTGTGTAGATAAGAAGACTGTCTGGGAGGATGGGAGGGCTGTCTGTGTAGATAAGAAGACTGTCTGGGAGGATGGGAGGGCTGTCTGTGTAGATAAGAAGACTGTCTGGGAGGATGGGAGGGCTGTCTGTGTAGATAAGAAGACTGTCTGGGAGGATGGGAGGGCTGTCTGTGTAGATAAGAAGACTGTCTGGGAGGATGGGAGGACTGTCTGTGGGGAAGGGAAGGTTAGCTTTATTATTGAGAGGGCTGTTTGTGTCAATGGCTGGGTTGTCTCTGACGATGTCAGAGTCATCGGGAACAGTGCATACAAGTAAGTACCTTAGAGAGCAAAAGAGACAAAGAGATGTGCGCGAAATGAGTGAAAACGATCCAGCAATCCATCAGAGAATAGATAAAAACATTGACACTGAAAAATGAGCACCATTAATGACCACAGTTCATCAATCATTCACGTGTCCACTTACGAAACCTATACACCTTTCCTCAATCATGGCTGCTAAGTTTGTATATATATTAAGCAGTTACTGGGTACCAAAGAACTACGTGAATGTCTAGAACATAAATAACATTAAATTGTCGAACTAATTATTTCCACCCGGATGCAGTGAGATGTTGATATTGTTACTGCTACGTCTGAATACAGAATGTTGATACTTCAATACAGTTGTCATTAATTAACCCGTACGAGAGCATTGTGATGCAATAATTTTGCGAGGAAAATCGCTTACCGATAATATAATATATATTATGAGACTAAAATACAGTTCGACATTCCTGATTCACTGTAACTTGTAATACAACTTACCAATGGTATCAAATGTTTAATTGATATAAATAATGTTTAAAATAAATGTATAAAAAATAATATATAAAATGTATAATTGGTAAATAAAATAATTAATTAATTTAATACCAACGGTATAAAAAGTCTAAATTTAAAAATTTAAATTTAACAATCTTTAATTTAACCACTAAATTTAACAATGTTGCCCGAATTCAACATATAAGGCAATTGCAGAAAAAGACAATGATATATGTAAAGGACGGAAGCCATCAGGAATCGAACGCCGACCATGCAAGAAGAGAGGTCGTCGATATACCATATTTAACAATAAGGGGTCCAAAAAAATAGTTGGAAGAAGCAGGGAATAATAAAGGAAAAAAAACAGGCAAGAAAAACAGACAGAAACAAAGCATTAAGCAGGAAGAAAAGTAGGCAAGTAAACAAGAAGTAGGCAAGTAAACAAGAAGTAGGCAAGTAAACAAGAAGTAGGCAAGTAAGGAAGAAGAAGGAAAGAAGGAGAAAAAAGAGAGGACAACACAACCAAGAGGAAATGCAAGATCTTAAATCGGGTTCTCTTTTTCTCCCTATGCTTCACCTTCCTTCTCTTTCCAAAGGTATCCATGCCTCGCTACCTTCTCATCTCGTCTCTCTTTTCCTCCTCTCTTTGTCCCCTCTCTCTTTCCCACCTTTCCGTCTTCTCTTTAGCTCTCCCCTCACTTTCCCTCATCTTTCTTTCTGACTGTCTCTCTCTCTTTGTCTGTCTCTCTCTCTCTCTCTGTCTGTCTCTTTCTCTCTCTCTATTTCCTCATTTCCTCTTATTCTTTTTTCTCTCATGCAGCTTTATATATATATATATATATATATATATATATATATATATATATATATATATATATATATATATATATATATATATATATATATATATATATATATTGTGACGGTAACGCGTTGGTGTTCGGCTGTTTAAGGCTAGGGGTATGGCCTCGTCACATAGTTATAAAAAAAAAGAAAAAACTGGAACGTCGTCTGTGGTAAGGTAAGGAGAAGACACACAAAACACAAGTAAACTTTAACAATGAAATTTTAATTACGTTAAATAAATCAAAACATGAATAAAATGCACAAACAAATTCTTATAATAAAATCAATCAATCAAAATAATAAGAATAATTAAATGACACAATGAAAAGTTACGTTAAGGCAAAATAACAAGAAGTGCAACACAAAATTAAATGGGAGGTGCTGGAATATTGGCTTTAAGCTATCACCTCTCATATATATATAAACCTAAAGCTTGGAATCTAAGCTGATTCCAGCTGAATCCTAAGCTTGGATTTAACTGGAGCTAGGACCTAATTATTAATGAGGAGATTTACATTTGAATTTATATACAAAAGATTCCAGCTGTAAAAGTATAAATATTAAAGCTGATGAGACTACCTTGTTGTGATCCCGAAATAAACACCGCTTACTTAGCATTTCTACATATATTTCACTTGGTTTAATATACCGCTGGCTTTAAATATATCTGTATTTATGCATAATAATAATATTATACCTTATTTTATATAAGATATAATAATACTTGATTTTTTATAAAGTTTATAATACCTTATTTTTCAGAGCCTTTAAGGGCTTAAATGCCCTTAAATTTGTTTGAAATTACCAAAATTTACAAAATATCTGATTCACATAATCCGTCACTTACAAAAATACCGAGGGATGTGTATTTTTGTAAGTGAGAGAGTATGTATATAAGATATTTTGTAAATTTGGGTAATTTTAAACCAAACCAGGGGGATACTTAAGCCAGGACATTGTAGATTGGGGTATTAAAAGAAAGATGTTTTGCAAACCAGGGGCATTTAAGCCACAGGCGCTGAAATCCCTTTGGTTTCAAATAATCGTGACCGTATCTTTTTTCGAAAACTTATGATTCAACATAGTCTGCCTTAATTAACTCTGATTTATAACACCTCTAATTTACAATGGCCCCGACTTCAAATACTTTGCCTAAAAGGACCAAGTTTACATTGAGAGTTCACAATGTACATTGATTGCTGTACCACGTCCATTAATGCGTTGCATGAGAAGTAAACTACTGAATTTATCTGTCTACCTAATCCCTGTTGCTGGGGTTGCCAGCAATCTCGTACAATAATTCCTTATTAGTCCCTTACAGCATCCAAGGATGCTAGGTATCACGCCATCTAGGACAGTAACTATCTAATGGTATCTCTAGGACATCAGAGCTACTAGGCAACAAACCATTTAGGACAATACCTACCTAATGGTATCTCTGTACCATGCAGAATGCTAGGTATGACACCTTCTTGGACAATAACTACCTAATGGTATTTCTACAGCATCCAGGTTGCTAGGTAACAAGCCATGTAGGAGAAATTTACTTAATGGTATCGCGTTCCTTTGGCCTCTCTTGCCTTGGCTTCAATGACTGAAAGGAGAGTCTTGGTCTAAATTGGAAAAATCATTTTAATAATGTAAAATTAGTTTCCATCTTTTGTAAAAAAATTGTAAGATTATCTTCTGTGATTTCACTGAGGTAAATTAAATCTTCCACTGCACGTGTTTGCTAATTTGAAAGGATTTAATTTAATTTCGGGTGTGTTTGTGTGTGTGTGTGTGTGTGTACTAACCTATTTGTGTCTGCAGGATCGAGCATTGACTCTTGGATTCCGCCTAGAGCATTTGTGTGTGTGTGTGTGTGTGTGTGTGTGTGTGTGTGTGTGTGTGTGTGTGTGTGTGTGTGTGTGTGTGTGTGTGTGTGTGTGTGTGTGTGTGTGTGTGTGTGTGTGTGAGTGTGTGTATGTGTGTGTGTGTGTGTGTGTGTGTGTGTGTGTGTGTGTGTGTGTGTGTGTGTGTGTGTGTGTGTGTGTGTGTGTGTGTGTGTGTGAGTGTGTGTATGTGTGTGTGTGTGTGTATGTGTATGTGTGTGTGTGTGTGTGTGTGTGTGTGTGTGTGTGTGTGTGTGTGTGTGTGTGTATGTGTGTGTGTGTGTGTGTGTGTGTGTGTGTGTGTGTGTGTGTGTGTGTGTGTCGTTCAACTTCAATTAAAGACGTCTGTTACTTGTAGCTTGCCCTTTGTCGTGACATTTCCTGTGCACAATGTGCAGCAAAACTCCTTTTCATCTATCTCTGAGGACTAGGGGGGAAGGGATGGAATAGTGAATTTGCAACTATTCTATTTCAACAAATTGGGATTTCTTATATATTCCCAATCTTGTTCCTTCTTTTGGTTACTTTCTTCCTCCCTCTCATCTCTCCTCTAACAAAGAGCTGAAGTTCTATTGTTCCATCTCTGGTCTCATTTTTTACATCTGGAGATATTTGTTAGTTTTTTTAGTTTTCCTTGGCACATATATGTGTATGTGTTTACTCACACATATGTGCCTAATGGATATGGCTATGTAATTATGGGGCGAACCTCATTCCTACTTTATGGACCTTTCAAAGTTTTTTTTTTTAGGTGTTTGAGATGGGAACACCAAGATGGAGCTGCAAAGTATAGGAGTGGTCTGACGTATGTGTTCTGCATGCCTCCTTTGATCTTTTTCTTTGGGTGTGCATATCTGTATGTTTATGTGTGAGTGCGTAAGCTTGACAAGTTATACATGAGGTGGATTGGCCACGGCTTTTAATTGGTCCGGCCTCTTAACACTATATCAACTGATGTATAGGTTCCAGAAACTATTATTTACCCTTTTGACACTGACATTTTTATTTGTAATGTCTCTGTAGCTCATTCAGGTAGTTAGTTTTCATTTCTATCCCCCCCATCCTGATTGACTACCACTGATTCTAAATCATTTGTTCTGTCTATTCCTCTGAGAATTTTGTGTGGTGATCCTTTTATTCTTTTCCGAGCGTGAGTGTATACCTTGTATCATATCTGTGCACTAATGGTTTTCACTGCAAGTAAACTTGTCAAAATTCATCAACTGAATCTCCAAATTTCCCATTTAGAATCTATTATTTCCAGTTTCGGTGATAGTTAAAACGTTACAGATTAACAGTGTCAGATTGACGAGTCATCGCATCCAAGATATCAACAATTTGGTTAAAGTTTCATCCGGTGAAAACATGCAAGAGACAGGTCAACGTTTTTTGGTCGTGTTTTACCGCGAGTTAAAGAAAAAAAATCCTAATTAGGTCCCTCGCGCAGGCCACCCCATCTTCATATTTGCTGAGGCATCAAAGTATGTCTGGGGGGAGCCCGTCGAGACACGATCAGGGGGAAGGGAGAAGAGTGAGAGTGTGTGTGTGTCGGGTAAGGAGAGGAAAGAACGCTTGTCATCCTCTGGTCTGGGTTAAGGACGTCCTCCTCACCAGGTAGGAGAATATACGCCTCTTCCTACTCCTTCTCTTCCCCCCCACCAGTGAAGGACTCCTGGGCCCAGACTAGCCTCTCAGTCACGTTCTGTCTTGGGCGCCCTGTGGTGGTGAAGATGTGTCGAGGATCCTTCATGCACCGCCTTCTGCAGATGTGGTGATTGTGAAGACAGAGACAGAGGAAGAGGAGGAAGGAGAAAGGGAGGAATAAGAGATGAACGAGGAAGAAGCATTAGGCAAAGGGGGTAGAAGAAATAGGAGACAGAAGAAGAAGAATGAGGAACAGAATGCAGAGAAAGAAGAGGAATGAATTGAGACACATAGGAACAAGGGAAGCTTCGTAATAAAGATAGATAAAGTTACAACGTAAATAACTAATGCTTCTTTAACTAGCGCTCCCGAGTGTGCTACAAAAGATATTGAATGTTCTTCAATTCCTGGCATGTTCTACAGGAGTGAGAGATTATGAGAGAGAGAGAGAGAGAGAGAGAGAGAGAGAGAGAGAGAGAGAGAGAGAGAGAGAGAGAGAGAGAGAGAGAGAGAGAGAGAGAGACAGAGAGAGAGAGAGAGAGAGAGAGAGAGAGAGAGAGAGAGAGAGAGAGAGAGAGAGAGAGAGAGAGAGAGAGAGAGAGAGAGAGAGAGAGAGACCATGAGGTAACATCAGAGCCCTCAACGCCGTAGGGGTATTGGTGTACTTACTGTTATGTATAAAGCCAATGTTCTCAACGTTCCATACCTGGACATGCTCGTGGGCAACCAGATGTCGGAAACCGCAACAGCAGGAGCTAAGCCATCATCACCTTCATGGTAGCTATACCATTCTCAAGAACAACATTCATTCAGCGAACATCATTCATATACTCACATGCATTTCAAACGCATTCACTCAACACGTTGATATATATATATATCAGTTGGCCTCAGAATCATCCAGTTGCTAAAAGGATTGTTGCTAAGCATGAAATATTTGTTTATTCACAATGGATACAGTTAATAAGTTCATGAAATAAGTGGAGCTTTTAAAGTTAGGTTTGAGAGGGACTGATGTAGGATAACACCTTTCAGCTTGCAGTTTCACTAGGAATAAAAATTACGTTCCTAATGAACCCTTGAATTAGGTAAAAAAATATAAATGATGGTAGAGACAAAACGTTATGTTGAAAAACAAAGCAAAAGTAGGCAAACAGAGAGGCAGAGAAACAAACAAAGGAAAGAAAGCGAGAGAGAGAGAGAGAGAGAAAGGAACAAACTCACATTTTCTCTTCAATATTTCACCTGTCAACAATCCTGGAATCTTCTTAAGCAGCTCGGGAAACACACTTGCCAGGCTAAGACATTCTAACCTGTCTCTCTGTTTGACAATCAAACATATGAACTAAGCCGGTGCGGAAACCTGCTGTCACAAAGGTCTTAAGAAATGAGCCTATACGCCCTCCAAACACAACGTTGTAACAACGTTCTAATACGTGGTAAAAACGTTATAACAAACTGTAACAACTTTATTACAAGTTGTAACAAGCGGGAAATAAAGACAGTTACGTTGTGTGTGTATTTCCAGGGACGTAAGTGACTGAAACCAGAGAGACAGTGAGGCAATGAAACCAATAAAGCAGAGGAGAGGAAAGAAGAGAGGGTGAAATAAAGGATGGACGGATGAAAGGAGATGGTGTGGAAATAAAGAAGGAAGATCATCCTGTCCTAAATATGCCCATTTTTACTCAGTTGAGGAATAATATTGCATATTTCGGAAGTTTTTTTTAGATTCAATCACAGCTCTATAGGCATCCATTTTTCGGCAGGCAGGATGGGGCATTCGTAGAGCTTGGAAGAGGTAGTAAGGGAAGAGGAATAAAGAAACAGGTATACTAAATTTTATAAATCAGTGGTATAAGGAAATGAAATAATTATAATGAGCATATAATTATAATACAAAATAATTATTATGCTGAGGACGATAATGACATTTCATTGATAATAAAGATTGAAAATGATGATTAAGTTGATGATGGTGCAGCCAACTGATGCAGTACGCTGACGATTGGAAATGAATCATGCATTTTGGAGGAAATGAATCTTATTAAACTGAATCTTATAAAGCCACAAAATTGGCAGGACAAGGGCACAATACAAACAGGCAACAACAATAAGGCAGGAAAGCAAGTTGAAAGTGATACAGAGACACGGCCATCACCAGCTGCCGCGACGGAGACAAGTACTGAACGCTCATCCATTGTGACAAGTCCTGTGAGCCCCTTCCCTTCTGCTGTGGAACATGGAATTACATTGTCAACAACAGAGGCGGAATGAGATGGACAAAGAGAGAGAGAGAGAGAGAGAGAGAGAGAGAGAGAGAGAGAGAGAGAGAGAGAGAGAGAGAGAGAGAGAGAGAGAGAGAGAGAGAGAGAGAGAGAGAGAGAGAGAGAGAGAGAGAGAGAGAGAGAGAGAGAGAGAGAGAGACATACAGCTAGACACACAGACAAACAGGGAGGAACATACTGAGTGACAGACACAGACAGATTGAGGGTCAGTGGACAGAGTATAAATGAAAAACAAACATAAAAACATAAGCAAACACCGGCGGGGTGCAATAACCTCTCTGTGCTGCAGGACGAACAACACTCACGATATATATACATATATATATATATATATATATATATATATATATATATATATATATATATATATATATATATATATATATATATATATATATATAACTGAAAACTCACACCCCAGAAGTGACTCGAACCCATACTCCCAGAAGCAACGCATCTGGTATGTACAAGACGCCTTAATCCACTTGACCATCACGACCGGACATAATGAGGTGATAGCCGAGGCTATTTGAACCACCCCACCGCCGGCACTCGGATAGTTATCTTGGGCATAGCATTTTACCAAATCACCTCATTCTTTGGGGCAACACGTGAGGAACACAAATGCGAACAAGCCTGAATGGTCCCCAGGACATATGCAACTGAAAACTCACACCCCAGAAGTGACTCGAACCCATACTCCCAGAAGCAACGCATCTGGTATGTACAAGACGCCTTAATCCACTTGACCATCACGACCGGACATAATGAGGTGATAGCCGAGGCTATTTGAACCACCCCACCGCCGGCACTCGGATAGTTATCTTGGGCATAGCATTTTACCAAATCACCTCATTCTTTGGGGCAACACGTGAGGAACACAAATGCGAACAAGCCTGAATGGTCCCCAGGACATAAATATCACCTCATTATGTCCGGTCGTGATGGTCAAGTGGATTAAGGCGTCTTGTACATACCAGATGCGTTGCTTCTGGGAGTATGGGTTCGAGTCACTTCTGGGGTGTGAGTTTTCAGTTGCATATGTCCTGGGGACCATTCAGGCTTGTTCGCATATATATATATATATATATGTTCGTATTCCTCCTCATTCTGTGTAGGGTGAAGAAGGTACTCTTTCTCTCTCTCTCTCTCTCTCTCTCTCTCTCTCTCTCTCTCTCTCTCTCTCTCTCTCTCTCTCTCTCTCTCTCTCTCTCTTTATTTTTCTCTCATTCTCGCTCAATATCTCTCTGTCTTTATGTAGCTCTCTCTCTCCTTGTTTTATTTAAATTAAAACAAGGTTTCCCCAGGAATGGTGCTGGTGAGAGTAATGAAACTGCAGAATGTGAGCTGTTAACCTTCATCAGCTCATCTGAAGCCTGATCCTAGAAACTCATTTATGTAAGGAGCTTATTATTTATTTCCATTAGGAATAATGTTCAGTGCTAAGTTACATTCATGTTAGTAACAGGATGAAGCTGGACCCAACTGTTCCAGAACAGCATGTTCTGTTGACTTGATTGTACACGTATCTACGTGCTGAACAGCCATGTTCCATAACAGAATGTGCCAGGCAATGAATGAATGCCAACAGAGTGACGTTCGGGTAAGATTTTTAACAAAACAAATGCCGTTAAATAATGTTCCAAGCAGATTACTGAATAGGACAAGAAACGAACCAGTCAGCAAGGCTGTAAAATGAACGATCTAGTGAGGCTTTGAAACGAACCAGTCAGCGAGGCTATGAAACAAACCAGTTAGCGAGGTTGAGAAACGAAGCATTCAGCGAGATCTTTACTCGAACCAGTTGGCGGATTTATAATTAAAAACAGGGGAGCAGGGAAAGGAAGCGGTAGGAAGACGGGTTCAATATAAATCAGATTCACATTAATCTCTCTCATGGTTCTTCTTAGCCAGATAAAAAATTCTCCCATTGTTCTTACCAAGATAAACAATTCTCCCATTGTTCTTACCGAGATAAACAACTCTTCCACAGATCTTTCTGGCATAAACAATGAGTAAGATACGCGGTGTGTCACAGCTAAAGATATTAGCTGCAAGAGAGAGCGAGTAAGAAATCTTGGAGACGCAACAATGCAAGATAAACTACCCCGCTTCGTCGTCCAATAGCGTGTGTCGTTTAATGTCTCGTGGGCCTTATTGATGGGTCAATATGGTATTTATTGCCAGTTTAATGGCTTCTTGGAGTGTGGTTTATTGGTGTTGGTGAGCCAGGTTGTTGGGTGTTGTTATCCTGGTGTGTGTGTGTGTGTGTGTGTGTGTGTGTGTGTGTGTGTGTGTGTGTGTGTGTGTGTGTGTGTGTGTGTGTGTGTGTGTGTGTGTTTGTGTGTGTGTGTGTGTGTTTCAGCGTGCGTGTTGTTCAAGAAGCATTCGTGAAATAGATGAAACCAACTCGAAACGTGCATGCTGCTTTCACAAGGAAATGCTTTCGTGAAGGAAAAGCTGCTGGCATAAAGAAAGTACATTGTGTCTTCATATGATATTCACTACTTGTCTCTCCCTATACACGTACTTCCCCCCCCCCTCCCCCCTATAAAAATACCCCTTCCCCAATCGCCAAAGCTGCGTACTCTCTCCAGAGAATAAAATATTGTGTCATAAAACATCCCAAACTCTTCTTAACAAAAAAACCATAAATCTCTCTTCAATATTCTAAGACGCACCTCTGTCGTCATCTCTCACACATCTCTTGCTAGCATCTTCCCTCAACCCGTCCCCTCCTCCCCCCCCTCCCACATTTTCCATCTCCCTCCACCTTCAGCATTTTACCTAACTTCTCCCCCCATATCCAGCACCTTATCATATTACCTTTTCCCCCACAGACTCCAGCATCTTATCTCTCTCTCCCTCTGTCAGCTACCTCATCTTACCTTCCCTTCCCTCATCTCCAGCATCATATCTCCCTTTCCTTCCCCCCTTCCCTACTCCAGCATCTTACCCCAGCTCCATCTTCTTACCTACGCTGCCCACAATTGCAGCATCTTTCCTCCTGCATCCGCTCCTCCCCCCTCCAGCAATCTTCTCCATCCCCACGAGACTTTTCCGGCAGTTTTCGATGTGTTTACGGGGCCTCTCGGTTAATATAGCTGACCCCAAGTTCTGGCGGTGAGTGAGAGAGATGGGTCGCCATTTTTCATACTTTCAAACTTTCGAAGACTTCCTCTCACATCCGTCATAATCATCACCGCAGCCATTATTATATCATGATCGTCGTCATCATCATTATCATCATCATTGGGCGTATAGTTATGATGTTTTAAGCACTAATAAGGCTGTGCGGAGCTTGGTCCATTTGTTGACCAGACCACACACTAGAAGGTGAAGGCACGACGACGTTTCGGTCCGTCCTGGACCATTCTCAAGTCGATTGCTTGGTCCATTTCTTATGAGCTCTCGTCAGACTGATAATACTGTTAAATATCATCAAATACCACATAATGAACTATTGTCAGAGATTCAAATTAACGTTTTATTCTTACAGTTAAAGCCATGCTTCCTTCACTCAGAATTTAATCGCCCAATAATTCCTATAAATTAAGCTTTTTGTCAGACACATGAAAAAATACATCAGATAAATAACCATTTATCTGATGCATTTTTGCCTGGATTAGAAATTGCCATTTACAATCCTTATCCTCCATGACCAGCAGTGAATATCACAATAACCTCGGACCTGATTGAAGCCTCATAACCCTAGCAATTACCAAGAGAACATTCAGAAAGTTGAAAAAAAACCTTTATAGGTCCAAAATATATTTCAGTTACATCAGCTCCTAAGATTCGTCTATGCCTGGAATTCAGCTTTCATATTAATGAATCTTTCCCTCTACCAGCATTCCTGATGCGATTCAGAGAGAAGCTGTTCGTTCGATACTTGAATTCACATCTTAGGTTTGAGTCAGCTTTAAGTAGCTTTTCGAGGAAAGGTTGCCCCGTATCTGGCTTTTCTATCGCTACTTAAATTGCCTATGACTTCAAGCCATAAGCTTCTTGAGTAGCCATACACGGTGGGCCTACTCGCCTGCAGCTTAAGGCTACTCTGTGTACTTTTAGAACGCAATAATTAAATATTTCACTGATACCTTCTGTTTTCCATTCTACAGCCATCATATGTACAAATAAACACAGCACAATAAGCCATAACAGCATCATCAACACCACAGCACTATCAACACCACAGCACTATCAACACCACAGCACTATCAACACCACAGCACCATCAACACCACAGCACTATCAACACCACAGCACCATCAACACCACAGCACCATCAACACTACAACACTATCAACACCACAGCACCATCAACACCACAGGACCATCAACACCACAGCACTATCAACACCACAGCACCATCAACACCACAGCACCACAACACCACATCACCATCAACACTACAACACCATCAACACCACAGGACCAACAACTAGCACAATACCACAACCAACACAACACCATAGAATATCAGAGCAACACCGACCGAAACAGCACCATATCAGCCCGCCAGCAACACTATCAATGCTCTGTGACGCTTTAATGCTTGGCTTACTCATAACTAAGTGATTCTATATTAAATTTAACGCCCAGTTCATCTGCCGCAGTAACTGTGAAGCCAGCGAGCACGAACATAAACAGAGGGTTTGGTGGGCGCCTGACGCGAGAACCATGAATCCTGGTAAGGGGGAAGGGAACTATCAGGGGGGGAAAGCGCCAAGTCATTACGACTATATAGCACTTGGAAGGGGTCAGGATAAGGATTTGGGATGGGACGGGGGAAAGGAATGGTGCCCAACCACTTGTAGACGGTCGGGGATTGAACGCCGACCTGCATGAAGCGAGACCGTCGCTCTACCGTCCAGCCCAAGTGGTTGGGTAAGGGGAAAGATGGGGCAGGAGTCGTGAGGATGCTGGGTGTGCAAGAATGGGTGTTATCATGGGTCAAATGGGGATGATAAGGGTGAGTCAAGGGGCGACTGTCCACGGTAAGAGGAGTTGGTATTGGGGGGGATTGAGAGGTGGAAGAGACATTGGCGGAGATAAGGATCCTGAAACGTGTTTGGGATGCAGGAAGAACGCAAAAATGGGTGAGAAATTAGGGTGCTCCGGAAGAAGTTGGAAGGTGTGAGTTGTATAAATGTTAGAGGCGAGTCTGGAGGGTCGGTTGGCCGTTGTATATTCTCAGGTTGTGGAGTGGGTGGCAGAGTGGCAGCGTCTGGGGGACTCAGGCGAAGTTTCAGGTAATTACAGCCATAAATCCTACAGATGCTGAGATTTGCAATCCTGCGTGTGAGGGGATAAAGTGGGGGGGGGGTGAGGTGAGGGAGTGAGGTGACAAGGAGAGTGATGTGAGGTGGAGAGTAAGACAACGGAAAGGGGATGCTGTAAAGGAGAGGGAGGGAGTTAGTTTTAGGGATGGAGGGAGTGAGGGAAGAGTGAGGTGAAGAGAGAGCGAGGGAAGGTGAGGCAAGAGTGAGAGGAAGGGAAAGCAATGTGAGGGAGAAAGGATGAAAGTGAAGAGAGGTAACAGGCAGATGGTATTAAAGAGTGCCAGTAGAGGGGAAGTGTAATAAAGGAGAGAGAAGGTGAGATAGAAGCTTAGGAGAGAGAGAGAGGGATCAGAAAGGTGGAAGTGACAAGAGAGAGAGATCGTACACCAAGAATTCCTTTGTTTTACTATACTGCAACCTCTCTCTCTCTCTCTCTCTCTCTCTCTCTCTCTCTCTCTCTCTCTCTCTCTCTCTCTCTCTCTCTCTCTTTAGGAACTGAGAACACCATTAGGGCATTCTAAAGCCATAGTGGGACATTCCGAAGGCAATATTAGGATAAAGTGAAGCAACATTGGGACGTTCTGAAACAACAATGGAATATTCTAAAGTAACATTGGGATATTGGGAAGCAACAGTGGGACATTTTGAAACAACACTGAAACATTCCGACAACATTGGACAAACATCATTGGATCCCGCATGTCCTGTACACATGTGGGAACCAACATGTCCTGTACACATGTGACGGAACCAACATGTCCTGTACACATGTAGGATTCCATATGTGTACAGGACACATACATGTACCAACACCAAAATATATTTCCCCCGAAGGAAGTACAAACTTCAGACTGGATAATAAGCGCTGATTAAAAAACTTTCCTCTCTGACAACAACAACAAAAACTCTTAAACATCTTATGTAAAATATTTTTCAATTAATATTTTTCGAAGAAAAATTTCCCACTGATGTTTTCCCAGTTTTAATAAAGTATGTTAATTTCGTTCCTCTGGATGACTTATGGTGTTAATTTTAACTTGTTCGTGTCGCGATGAACAGTTTCTGTAACACTTATTAATCGAGAGTTAGGGAGTTGGGGTGAATAGGGGGGGGGGGAGTGATGATGGGGTGGAAGAGGGAGAAGAGGTGGAAGGGGGGGTTAATCAAGGGGTTCCCTAGGTGGATAGGTGGTGATAGTGAGGGATGGAAAGTGAAAGAAGATGGAATCATACTCTCCCTTACCACACATCCCTCCCTTTCCATTCCTTCCCTCACATCCACTTACCCTCACCATAGAAAGGGAATGTTCTAAGTTGGGATGTAAAAAAAAGTAGGATGGATATAGGATTATGACAGAATATAACCTATGATAAGAACAAACATCAAAGGTCTAATCATAAGTCGTGACAGATCTTGAGATTAATTGAAGCAAAAGGAATATGATTGGATGAAAATACTGAAAGGATAAAAATGTTCAGATGAGGATTAAGAATAGGAGTAACATGTTTGAATGAGGATAGGGATTAGGATAAAAATATTAGTATGAAGATATTGATTTAGAAAAAAAATCTTTAGATAAAGACAAGGTATAGGATACAAATTTCAGGATTAAGATAAAGATTGAGACGTAAATGTAGGGATAAGGAGAGTGATTAGGATCAACATATTAGGATGAGTAGAGGGATTAGGATAAAAATGCTTGAATGAGAATTTGGATGAGGAAACTTGCAAGTGAGGGTAGTGAGGAATAAGAAATGATGGGGAAAAATAGCAAACTAGTGTGACGGACAATGTATGGTAAGAATGGGTTATGAGGGGTTATGGGAGGTTATGAGGAGTGACATGAGAAGTAATGAGGGGGGGGGGGTTATGAGGGATAATGGATATGATATTATATTAAATAATTCCCTTAATACTGGAACAAATTAGCGTGTAATACAATTACCGTGGACTTAATTAATTGTTTCCATCGTAGGTTATACATATTAGGGAAACCAACATAGCTTACTGCTCAAGCAAAAAATATAATTTAAACTTGAACATAGTTCAGGACTAAAGTATACTCTCAGTGTATATTCACCGAAAAGCTGGGTATATTTCTTGGAGTACATTATCCTAATTAAAGCTGGCATATATGGAGCAATTGACTCTTCAGTAGTTTTCTTATCATGATTACTACTTTTAATCAACATTTTAAAGCATTTATCAAGTGACTTTTTAAACTGACTACTTTTTCGAGACAAAAAATTATACTCAAATAATATGACATTTGCGTTAAGGAATATTCCTGCTTGCCGATATATTCACTACTCTCCTATATTGTGTTATTCGTTCTCTCGCTCCCTCCCAATATCTTAATTTCATAATATTTGATAAAAATAATTTTGACTCTTTCTCTGACTTCTCTCCCTCTCTCTCTCTCTCTCTCTCTCTCTCTCTCTCTCTCTCTCTCTCTCTCTCTCTCTCTCTCTCTTGTTCTCTCTCTTTCCTTCTCTTTCTCTGTCTCTCTCGTTTCACTTAACATTGAATTTGCCTTTAAAATATACTTATCGGAAATATATTACCAAAAGTATAAGAAAATTTCTTGGTCGTATTTGTAAAAGTATGAAGGTGTTCTCGTGCGTGTGGGGCGGGGAGCCTTGCCTAACGGTGTAACGACCTGAAATAATGGCAAACGAAGCTGTTACTAGATAATGCGCGTAATTGGCAACCGGATATAATGATGAGGGATAGTTTGGGAAATCCGTTTTGAGGGCATGTGTAAAAAAATATAGAGAGCGAGTTAAAGCGTATCACAGAGGCATTAGAGAGAAAGGGAAGAGGGAGGAGGGAAGAGAGTGAGTGAGAGTGGGTGATAAATAAAAGATAGAAAGATTAAGCTCAAACTCAGACGCTCAGCCATATATACAGTCTAATGATAACTGAGTCGTGATAACGAACGTTACTCAATCAGCGATCATTCATTTCACTCAGAGAGAGAGAGAGAGAGAGAGAGAGAGAGAGAGAGAGAGAGAGAGAGAGAGAGAGAGAGAGAGAGAGAGAGAGAGAGAGAGAGAGACAGAGACAGAGACAGAGACAGAGACAGACAGACATTGTATTCATTGTGCATGGTCAATAAATCGGCATCTAACTTGACATATACATTCTGGTTTCCATTTGCGTCTAATGATGTGTTTTAGTCCGGACAGTATCAACTTCTGGGTATTGTGAAGGGTTTTCATCTGATTCCTTTCACGTGGACTCAAGTTCCTTTCTGAGTCCAACAGTTGCTGGATAGGTCACAAGGAGCTGCTAATAAAACCAATAAGAAATGCAAGTAAGGTCAAGAAAATCTTCCTGTAAGATTAAAAGCAGCTTCTAATAATAATATTAGGAGCTGCTAATAAGGTAAACAAAATTCTGCTAGAAAGGTCAAAAGAAGAGGTGCGACCTACACTGCAATAAAATGAGAGATAAATAATCGGCCTATCAATTAAAGAAGATAAGAACAAACAACTCACAGATATAAAAGGGCTTGGAACAGACGCAACACCAAAATGAAAGGGATCGAATGAATCCAGAATGGAACGGAACATGAGTTAATTTGTAAGATAATTAGTTTGCAATTTGCTACAGAGAGGCAAAAGTCAATAGGCACAAGGAGAAGCGGCCAATATATATATATATATATATATATATATATATATATATATATATATATATATATATATATATATATATATATATATATATATATATATATATATATACAACTTTAGAACACTTTCCCACCAGGAGACTCGAACCCTAGCCAGCACAGAAGCCTTCCAGCAACTGGCATAACAGGTACGCCTTAACCCTCTCCACCACCGCTCAGACCCTTAAAAGAGATGGTAATTTCGGAGTATTTAAATACCCCAAAGATCAACACCTCCCAAGAGCACCAGAGCCAGTGAGGTGTCATTTAGACGTTAATTTCATCAAGTCCCTGTTAATATGGGAAGACACAGTGTCTCTGCTTAAGGCACAACTCTCCTAAACACGAGAGTTAAGTATACAACTTTAGAACACAACTTTATATATATATATATATATATATATATATATATATATATATATATATATATATATATATATATATATATATATATATATATATATATAATACATATGTATATATATAGGTACAGCAGAAGCTACCACAATAATAAGGGAAGGGTTGGGCGATATAGAGAGCGTTATGGTTTAATTTCGCTGAGGTAAGCTCAGTGCAGTCCAAGTTATGGCTAATTTAAAGCCATGGCTGCCAGATCATGTGTGTGTGTGTGTGTGTGTGTGTGTGTGTGTGTGTGTGTGTGTGTGTGTGTGTGTGTGTGACTTGAACTGGGCCCTAGGTACAATGTTCTGTATACTTATCACTTAGTATTATAATTCTAAATACACTTAACAAAAAATGTTCATGCATACACATTATTAGACGTATGATTCTATACAGACATTGCAAAAAACATGTTAATTTATGCACATTACTAATTATATTTTTTACTATATACATATTACAAAAATACATCTCTCTATATACATTCTAAATGTGTTATTCTTTACGAAAAAAGACATTAAAATAATTTGTCCTTATTCACATTACATACAAGTAAAAAGTAAAGTTTTCAGTTGAGTTATTTAATTATTAGAAGTAAATGAATTTAAATGGAAATTAATGTTTATCCAAACAATTATTTCATAAATTCCAACCACACTACCGCTTACCATCGTCTACCATCTATATGTAGCCACCAGCAACATCCATCTCCCATCACCCATCGCCACCTACTGCTATTTAAAGATAACAATCGACAATCGACCTATTGTTTGATCACTACAAACAATAGCTTATCACTTCTTGTCTCCAACCATCAGCATCACCTATCATCACTCACTATCATAGTCTATAACTACTTGCCATAATAACCAATCACCATCACCTATCACCACGACCAGCTACAATCGCTTATCACCGCTTGTTATCACTCATTTGACACGCTTGTTATCATAACACCTTGTTAACATAACATAATAATTTGTCATCATAACACGCTTGTTATGCTTGCATCACCCACCATCACTTCTCATAACCCACCATCACCCCACAATCGACTTGATAATGGTCCAGGACGGACCGAAACGTCGCCGTCTCTTCACTTTCTTGTGTGTGTGGTTCAGTCAACATTTTTAAGCCACGTTATTGTGACTCCTCATCTGCACCTCTCTAAACCCTACCATCTCTATCACCAACTGTCACAACCATCCACCACCACTTACTAACACATGCCTCCACCTGTCAGGACGCGTCTCTCGCGATGTTGATTAGGCTAATCTAAGGAGCTCATTAGGACAACCTTACCATCTCATCTATTATGCCACTGTTAATTACCAGGTAAAGTTGTGGTTTGAAAGGTGTTGTCAGTTTCAGAAACTCGAGACGTAAGGAAGGCGAAAAGCGTTGCCTAGGACGCCCTAAATGACGCATTTCTAAGCTGAAAAGATTTTAGATTTTTTTCCTAGAGGCATGTGACAAGAGGCACGGTTTTTGTTCATCTTGATTATCTAAATTGTTCTAATGATTTTGGTGTTACTGCTCAACAATATTTTGCACATAGTGGTGCGTTTTTGTTGGTGAATACGTTTAATTTGTCGTGAAACAATAAAAATGCCATAAATTGCTTATTTGATGATTGCGTTCTTGAAGGAATATTCATTATTGTCTCCCCTTATATGACCAGGGTATTAAGTTATTTTCCTAAGAAAGTGAACGAAAATTGGGTATTAAGTATGCAAGTAGAATTCAACCCCAAGTACAATAAGTCACTGTAAGTAGATTACATATGCTTCACATAGTTTAATTACAAAATTATTCCGGCTAATTTCCTTTGAAGTCTCAAATATTCAAGAATGATCTTGTGGAAAGTGCAGAATTGTTATTAATTTTCCTCGATCTCCAGAAAGGATTTAATTTCTGTGATAAAAGATCCAGACCTGATTTTCCTTTTGTCTTTGAGGAATAACAATCACTGTTCGTAATAGTTCTTTGATCTAAAAGACGAAATTGCGTTTGTGAGGGACGTTTAAAGTATTATTAATTATATTGGAAGATGAAAGGGTGCCTCAGATATTCTCAGAGGGATGGATTATATTTTTGTTAGGGATGTGGCAGGTTTGGCAGGTTTACGTTGTAATTATATTAATAATAAGTCATTGTATATATATATATATATATATATATATATATATATATATATATATATATATATATATATATATATATATATATATATATATATATATATACACGTGTCCCCTCCAAGGTTGAGCTACTGACCCTCCCCAGGAGAAACGTGCCAAACCATTTCTGTCCTGCCCGGAATTCGAACTTGGAATTTCCTTATTGTGAGTCGAAAACGAATTCGTCTGTACTATTTGTTTAAGTTTTGTGGAAGGTAATTACTGTTTTGTTGAGGCTGTGAGGTGCTATTAGAAGAGGGGTTCAAACATTATTTTAATGTGTTGAAGAGTAGTTAAACACTCAGAAAGTACACACACACACATAAATATATATATACACCCCACATATCCAAACACATATATGCTCAACCCTAAGGTACTCTGTCTCACACACACACACACACACACACACACACACACACACACACACACACACACACACACACACACACACACACACACACACACACACACACACACCACAACAAATAAAGCACACACTCAGAAACTTATGCAGTTACAAATTCTCTGACCAAACTTCAGATCTGAAGCAAGAAACAGAAAAACGAGTCAGACCCTAACTTTGGGTTGAACTTTCGTGTCGCCGCGTGTTTGAGAAGACTCAAATTTCCTTAAAGAAAGCATTGGGAGGAGTAGGAAGTGGGGAAATGTGGGGAAGGAGGGGGTAGAGGGGTTTGAGGGAATGAGACAACTTTGTGGACATAGTCTGGATCGACGCGACGCTCCTAAAGATTTGTCAACAAAAACGGGGGATGCATTTGCGTACGATGTCAATAGTGGTAAATCCACGATATCATTCGGCTTCATTATGTCTGTTTGCATGTATTTAATGAATAATAAGTGTCCCGGTAACATGGTTAGGATGAATTACCTAATAATTCACATTTTAGAGATGTTTAGGACCCTACTTGTACTATCTGTATTTCATAATGGTCCAGAACACACTGAAACAACATTCATTTTTGGATGTCCTGGATATAAAATATCTTTACATATATACCTTTAAGGGATTAGAGCGGGCGAAATGGAGAGTACTGTGGAAACACATCATCCGAAATTTAAAGATAATGGCGAAATTGGTATTGGTGGTGACTTGTAAATCTACCTACTGAGCCACCAACATACTTTAATTGGGAAGTATTCCAAAGGCAACTATCTGCAGCCCAGCTGGAACTTTAGACATTTTGGGGGGTACCCCTTTGGCATGAAGGTGTTATGTGACTCACATTCTAGTCCTATAAATTAGTAACAACTATATGGTGGATAAAAATATTTCATTGACCTGAACAATTGAAGCCTCGAAACACCGACCACATAACCCGAATCGGAATCCACATAAACCCGAATCCGAATCCGGTAACCCATCTATATATATATATATATATATATATATATATATATATATATATATATATATATATATATATATATATATATATATATATATATATATATATATATATGCATATATTATTAAATATGACCGAAAAAGTAAGATTAATAATTCTAACACGAATTTTCTCAATCTTTCGTACATTTCTTTTCACTGTTGGAGGTAAATCAAAAATCAATTCTCCAAAATTCATTTTTATTTCTAGTCTGACGCGACACGAGCGCGTTTCGTAAAACTTATTACATTTTCAAAGACTTTAGTTTACAAATACACAACTGAATAGAACTTACGCATCTCCGATTTTATATCTACATTTGAGTGAGGTGGATGGGGTGAGGTGGCATTAATAGGGTATTAATTTCATCAACACAAGACAGAACAAGAGGTGGCATTAATAGGGTATTAATTTCATCAACACAAGACAGAACACGAAACAATGGGTATTGAATAGAAGTGTTTGTAGAAAGCCCATATATAGGTCCATATTTCTTGATGCTTCTATATTGGAGCGGAGTCTTGAGGTGGGTAGAATATAGTTGTGCATTAATTGGCTGTTGATTGCTGGTGTTGACTTTTTGATGTGTAGTGCCTCGCAAACGTCAAGCCGCCTGCTATCGCTGTATCTATCGATGATTTCTGTGTTGTTTACTAGGATTTCTCTGGCGATGGTTTGGTTGTGGGAAGAGATTATATGTTCCTTAATGGAGCCCTGTTGCTTATGCATCGATAAACGCCTAGAAAGAGATGTTGTTGTCTTGCCTATATACTGGGTTTTTTGGAGCTTACAGTCCCCAAGAGGGCATTTGAAGGCATAGACGACATTAGTCTCTTTTAAAGCGTTCTGTTTTGTGTCTGGAGAGTTTCTCATGAGTAGGCTGGCCGTTTTTCTGGTTTTATAGTAAATCGTCAGTTGTATCCTCTGATTTTTGTCTGTAGGGATAACGTTTCTATTAACAATATCTTTCAGGACCCTTTCCTCCGTTTTATGAGCTGTGGAAAAGAAGTTCCTGTAAAATAGTCTAATATGGGGTATAGGTGTTGTGTTAGTTGTCTCTTCAGAGGTTGCATGGCGTTTGAGAAAATTCGTGTTAGAATTATTAATCTTACTTTTTCGGTCATATTTAATAATATATGTCTACAGGAAAGACTGCTACCAGAATATACTAATATATACATATATATATATATATATATATATATATATATATATATATATATATATATATATATATATATATATATATATATATATATATATATATATATATATATATATATATATATATATATATATATATATATATATATATATATATATATATATATATATAAAATGTAAACGTCTGTCTGTTCAAGGGGAAAGGAGGAGAGTAGTGATAAAGTGGAACAAGAGGGAAGATAAGAAAGAAGAGAGGAAGGAAGAGGAGTAGAGATGATGAGAAGAGGTGAGGGAAGGAGGGACAGGTATGAACAGGTCGGGGGAGAGACAGACTATTCCCGGGCACCGCCGGGTACTCTCCTATAGTATCCTATAAAAAAAGAAAACATCACATCGAAATATAGATATAAAAATTAAACCTCGAATTTTAAGATTTAAAACAAAAATGAAAAAAAGGAAAGAGTGAGTGAAAATGCTTTTAAGTCCGTTCGTCAGCTTTTTGCAACCCGACACTTCTCTAGCAACTCTGCCAGTGCAATGGTGCAATGGTGCAATGGTACAATGGTGCAACGGTGCAATGGTGCAATGGTACAATGGTACAATGGTGCAATGGTGCAATGGTGCAATGGTGCAATGGTGCAATGGTACAATGGTGCAATGGTGCAATGGTGCAATGGTGCAATGGTGCAATGGTGCAATGGTACAATGGTGCAATGGTGCAATGTTCTGACTATTATTTTACCGAGTTGACTAGTCCTCAGCGAAAATTTCGAGGCTTTGTCGAGCAAATTTAATAAATTGGCTCTTAACAAGTTTGGCTAAAAATTTATAAGCAAAAGGGGAAATCTATGTTTTATTAATGTATAATACAAGAGGCTTTGTGTATTCACCTATTTGTGCCTTGCAGGATCGAGCATTGACTTTTGGATCCCGCCTTTGGAGCCATCGGTTGTTTACAGCAATGACTCCGGTCCTATTTCTCTATCATGTGTGTGTGTGTGTGTGTGTGTGTGTGTGTGTGTGTGTGTGTGTGTGTGTGTGTGTGTGTGTGTGTGTGTGTGTGTGTGTGTGTGTGTGTGAGAAAAAAAATTAGTTAGTAGTTAGTAACAGTTGATTAATTGACAGTTGAGAGACGGGCTGAAAGAGCAGAGCTCATCCCCCGCAAGCACAACTAGGTGAATACAACTAGGTTAATACACACACATACACACACACACACACACACACACACACACACACACACACACACACACACACACACACACACACACACGTAAACAAATTAAACTTAATTCTTCTCTCTCTCTCTCTCTCTCTCTCTCTCTCTCTCTCTCTCTCTCTCTCTCTCTCTCTCTCTCTCTCTCTCTCTCTCTCTCTCTCTCTCCCTCCCTCTCCCTCTCTTGCATCTCATCTCCCTGTTTATCTCCTTCTCTACTTCATTATACACGCTTTCTCATTTCCCCTCTCCTTTCTTCCTTCCCTAAATCCCACCATACACTCCCTCGTTTCCTCTCTCTAACTCGAGGATCGTTCCCAGCGCGTCTCCTCCGCTGAACGATTCTTGTGTCAACACCAATCTTTAAATTACATAATATATCCGCTGTAATCTCCTCTGCTTCTCACGCAAAACATTCTTAAATCGCCGTAACAGCTGAGGCCAACCGGGCGTAATTCCAAGAGAATTAGAAGCCATTTCACGGATTATTTGTTGAGATATTCTTGATAACGTTGCTATGCAAGGGGAGGGGGGGGGAGGAGGTTTCAGGGGGTTTGGGTGGTTCGATTGAGGGGGGATTTAAGGGGGGCAAAGGTCAGAGAGGGGGCGGGGGTCAAAGCAGATTGGGGGGTCCGATTAGGGTGTCCGAGGACGTAGGTGTATGAAAGGGGGATGTCACCATAGCATTAGTTTATTTATTAACTTGGCAATTGTGTAATCCATATATATCCACATCCTTTCCACGCTAAGATCTACGAGTTCACAGTAAGCACATAGTTCCAGATCCCTGCCTTTTCACTATGCACATGTACGCACATTACCAAATCCGTAACGTTCCAATACGCCCACACGTTCACTACGCCCAAACGTATACGTCCGCACAGGTTCGTACGCCCACGGGAGTGCTTGACTCTCTTCCCACCTCGCCTCGTCTCGCCTGCGTATCATTCTAAAGGTTTTTCTCCAGGCAAACTGTTCCCAGCGGACGCTGTTAAGTCCTGTCTTCCTGACTGTCACTCTCACTCGCGCTGCTGTCACGTTTAATCTGAGATGCTTTTGATGAGTGAGAGAGGGAGAGAGAAGAGAGAGAGAGAGAGAGAGAGAGAGAGAGAGAGAGAGAGAGAGAGAGAGAGAGAGAGAGAGAGAGAGAGAGAGAGAGAGAGAGAGAGAGAGAGGGAGAGAGAGAATGTTATGAATATTATGAAGCTTGTCTTATTCGTCCTAATAAATAAAGACCCTGTAACTTAACATACGTTCAAGTCTCTCTCTCTCTCTCTCTCTCTCTCTCTCTCTCTCTCTCTCTCTCTCTCTCTCTCTCTCTCTCTCTCTCTCTCTCTCTCTCTCTCTCACTTTCTCAAAATCGTCCAATTTAACCCAAGAGCATCTGACTGGCTGGGTACCTATGCAACAGGCCAGCTTGTCTGACAGACAAACTTTCTTTCTGCCTGGATGGTCATTTGATCCCTCAAACTCGTCGTTTGGATGGATTCGGGTCATCTAACCTAGTCGTTCAGAATGAGCCCTCCAGTCAGTCCCATGTTATAAACCAGGCTAACTGTTTCTTCACTATTTGTCAATTATTGTTTTCTGATTATTCAGTCAATCTTGTGAGGTTCAGTCTATCATGTATTAGTTCAGGTAATCATATGATGGTTCAGCCACTCTTGTGATGGTTCAGTTAGTCATATGATGATTTTATCTCTCGTCTGGTAAGAAGTCATCTCACCATCACTTGTACGTTACCTGATCAATGAAAAACACTTCCCTGACTGGCTTCCGCTGTCTTCGACTTCCACTTAAGAGTTCTGATTGGCTTCTGTACTTCTTGGCTAGGAGATTATCCCGGACGATGATTGGCTACTTGATATTCTGCAGCTCCTGTGACTCAAGTTATTATCTCTTGTGAGACACTAATTCCAAGGAAGCCGGTGATTACGGATTAATTCTGATAATTACGGCGGTCCCAAAGGTGAATTATCTGTGGCCAAGGGATGGTGTTATAGTGTAGTCAACAATGAAATTTCAAGGATAATTACCATCATGTAATTTACTTAGTGGGACGGGGAGTGAGCAGCCAGATACTGATATGTATATATATATATATATATATATATATATATATATATATATATATATATATATATATATATATATATATATATATATATGTATATATATATATATTAGTATATTTTGGTAGCAGTCTTTCCTGTAGACATATATTATTAAATATGACCGAAAAAGTAAGATTAATAATTCTAACACGAATTTTCTCGATCTTTCTTACGTTTCTTTTCACTGTTGATGGTAATTCAAAAATCAATTCTCCAAAATTCATTTTTGTTTCTAGTCTATTTTATTTCTTTTATACCCAAATGTAGGTATAAAAAACTCGAAGATGTTTAAGCTCTATTCAGTTAAAGTTGTGTGTGTGTGTAAACTAAAGTCTTTGAAAATGTAATAAGTTTTACGAAACGCGCACAAGTGTCGCGTCAGACTAGAAATAAAAATGAATTTTGGAGAATTGATTTTTGAATTACCATCAACAGTGAAAAGAAACGTAAGAAAGATCGAGAAAATTCGTGTTACAATTATTAATCTTACTTTTTCGGTCATATTTAATAATATATATATATATATATATATATATATATATATATATATATATATATATATATATATATATATATATATATATATATATATATATATATATATGTCGTACCTAGTAGCCAGAACGCACTTCTCTGCCTACTATGCAAGGCCCGATTTGCCTAATAAGCCAAGTTTTCTTGAATTAATTGTTTTTCGACTACCTAATCTACCTAACCTAACCTAACCTAACTCTTTCGGATACCTAACCTAACCTAACCTATAAAGATAGGTTAGGTTAGGTTAGGTAGGGTTGGTTAGGTTCGGTCATATATCTACGTTAATTTTAACTCCAATAAAAAAAAATTGAACTTATACATAATGAAATCGGTAGCTTTATCATTTCATAAGAAAAAAATTTGAGAAAATATGTTAATTCAGGAAAACTTGGCTTATTAGGCAAATCGGGCCTTGCATAGTAGGCTGAGAAGTGCGTTCTGGCTACTAGGTACGACATATATATATATATATATATATATATATATGACAATGTCAGACCACGGAGGAAAATGAAACAGGCAATATATATATATATATATATTGAATGAATATATATATATATATATATATATATATATATATATATATATATATATATATATATATATATATATATATGTGTGTGTGTGTGTGTGTGTGTGTGTGTGTGTGTGTGTGTGGAAATAAAATTAAAAAAATCAGTTGATTGATTGACAGTTGAGAGGCGGACGCAAAATGACAGAGCTCAACCCCCGCAAGCACAACTCGGTGAGTAAAACTAGGTGAATACACACACACACACACACACACACACACACACACACACACACACACACAAACAAACACACACACACACACACACACACACATCCGTTCATCCAGGTCTGCCATAACACCTACACGCCATCTCGTGTTCTCTGCCAAAATGATACTCTGGAATCATTTGCACAAGCACTAAGCTATAATTTCCTTTGGTGTTCGTGCGCTGTCATAATGAGGGCTTAAAATGTCATTGATCGCTCATCTGTGACGTCACTCATTACTCTTAATCAGCACATCAGACAAAACTCGTCACGAACGAGTCGCTATAAATGTTTCTCTCTGTGAAATACATCTGACGTATTTAAATTGTATTTCCTCTTTTCCATTGTGCTGAAGGAGAAAGGCGATTACATATGTGGAGTTGTTGCCGCTCATATGTGGCTGGCTTGTATGTGGCTGGCTCATATGTGGCTGGCTTGTATGTGGCTGGCTTGTATGTGGCTGGCTCATATGTGGCTGGCTTGTATGTGGCTGGCTTGTATGTGGCTGGCTTGTATGTGGCTGGCTCATATGTGGCTGGCTCATATGTGGCTGGCTTGTATGTAGGCTGGCTCTGTATGTGGCTGGCTTGTATGTGGCTGGCTTGTATGTGGCTGGCTCATATGTGGCTGGCTTGTATGTGGCTGGCTCATTATGTGGCTGGCTTGTATGTGGCTGGCTCATATGTGGCTGGCTTGTATGTGGCTGGCTTGTATGTGGCTGGCTCATTATGTGGCTGGCTTGTATGTGGCTGGCTCATATGTGGCTGGCTCATATGTGGCTGGCTCTTATGTGGCTGGCTTGTATGTAGTACTGACACACACACATGCAATCTGATGTTACTGCAAACAGGTCTTGTCCAATATATCATGGTAACGGATCAAAAGAACTTTACACTGCGTGTGACATGTTTCATTAAGCATATTCTGTAACGCACCAGCCAACTCTGGGCAAAGGACGTTACCGTTAAACTGAATCAACGTTAAAAACGTGTATCCTACGTCGATTTAACGCAATTCCGGCAGATGTTACCGGCTGTGAACCGGTTTTTGGAATACAAACATTTTTTGGCACCGTCTTATCTTGAGGTTATCTTGAGATGATTTCGGGGCTTTAGTGTCCCCGCGGCCAGGTCCTAGACCAGGCCTCCACCCCCAGGAAGCAGCCCGTGACAGCTGACTAACTCCCAGGTACCTATTTACTGCTAGGTAACAGGGGCATTCAGGGTGAAAGAAACTTTGCCCATTTGTTTCTGCCTCGTGCGGGAATCGAACCCGCGCCACAGAATTACGAGTCCTGCGCGCTATCCACCAGGCTACGAGGTCCCCCTCGTAGGTCCCCCTCGTCCCCGTCGACCACAACGCCGGAATTCCAGCGGTTTTTTTCCCGCTTCCTCGAACTATTGAGGATCGGGTTCAAGAGGTTAGGTGGGTTGGTTAGGTTTGTAAGTTTCTGGTTACGCAATTCCACTTAGAATTTGAAGCTTACTCCAAGCCTCAGAACAGTCTGACTGCAAAGTCAATCTGTTTATATCACTACCGGAAAATACCTTCTTGAGTCAAAAATCATGGCGGCTTAACTGGAATTCACTAAACAATTCTTGGAAGACCATCCACCACGGTACATGGGAGGTCATCCACCACGGCACATGGGAGATCATCCAGGTCATCCACCATGGCACATGGTTAGGATTGTACCGGGGGGGGGGATGGTGCCCAATTACGTGGACGGTCGGGGATTGAAGAAGAAAGAAGAAAGGAGCAAGAAGCAAGACCTTCATTCTACCGTCCAGCCCAAGTGATTGGATGGAGAGAGAAAAAGGATTGGATAGTTAGGAAATAGAGAAAGAGGGAGGGAAGGAAGGGAGGGATAGAGAAAGTATTGGGGTGAGAATTAGCATGTTCAAATGCGAAGACATATAGAGAATGACAGAGATAGTTAAAAATAGACTAACACACAGACATACATACAATTTAACAGACAGGCATACAAGCTGATGTACAGACAGAGAGTACAAACAAAAATAAAGACAGACGGAAAAGCAAACGGGTAGATAAATTCACAGACAGGCAGACAATCAGACAAATATACAGACAGCAATACATACACAGGTAGAGGAAAAACTACAACACAATATGCTACAATAAATGTCACTCTGGTTGGAGCTTGATGCCAGAAACACAGATAAACGTATCACACACACACGCAACACGCCTTGAAGCCTCCCTCTCTGTCTCTCTCTCTCTCTCCCTCTCTCTCTCTCTCTCTCTCTCTCTCTCTCTCTCTCTCTCTCTCTCTCTCTCTCTCTCTCTCTCTCTCTCTCTCTCTCTCGTACACACGCAACTTTCGCCCTTTTCCACATATTTTCTCTGCGGTTCTCTCTAAACCGTCTTATCATCTTCTTCTTTTCCCTAAGTGTAAAAATACTCAGCTGTCCCTCCGATTCTTAAACTTTGGTCCATGTACCTTTTTTGTTGAAGGGTTGGGGGGGGGGGGGTTGGAGGTGGGTGTATCAGGGTTTGTGCGAGGAAAAGAAGTGAGGTAAAGGAGAAATAAAGAATAAAAGGGATTTTGTAAGAAAGTGGGAGAATTATGACTTAAAAGAAGGAGACGTTAGAGTTCACAGTGGATGGGAATCTTAACTGGAAGGCCAATAAAACAAAATTTTTCGAAGTATAGATGAGAGAGAAAGAGGAAGAAGGAAAGAAGAAAGAAAGGAAGGAAGGAAGGAAAAGATGGAAGGAAGGAAGTGGAAAGGTAAACGACTTTGATTTACAAATATAAATCCCAAGCTCAAATCATGGGCCGGTCAGAAACAATGAAACTATTTGGCAGCGTTTCTTTTCACCTCATGTTCTTTTGATAATTACTTACTTTCACCTCATGCTTCTGGGCACCTAGCAGCAAATAGGTACCTGGGAGTTAGACAACTTCGTAGGGGGAAGGGGGGAGGGGGCATCCACGGAGTAGATATGATAGAGCCCAGTAGGCTCAGGAACCTGTACACCTGTGGATTAACGGTTGAGAGGCTGGACCAAAGAGCCAGAGCTCAACCCCCGCAAGCACAAATAGGTGAGTACAATTAGATGAGTACACACATACACACACACACCGAACCTGTCCCCAGAGGTCCACATCAAAAGGATATCATCAGCGGCATATGCTAGACTGGCCAACATTAGAACCGCCTTTAGAAACTTGTGTAAGGAGTCGTTCAGGACCCTGTATACCACTTATGTCAGACCAATCCTAGAATATGCAGCTCCAGCTTGGAGTCCATACCTAGTTAAACACCAGACAAAGTTAGAGAAGATTCATCGATATGCCACCAGGCTCATCCCGGAACTGAGAGGTATGAGCTAAGAGGAATGGCTAAAGGAGCTGAACCTCACGTCCCTGGAAAACAGAAGATTAAGGGGGAGACATGATAACCACCTACAAAATTCTTAGGGGAATTGACAGGGTGGACAAAGGCAAACTCTTCAGCACGGGTGGGACACGAACAAGGGGACACAGGTGGAAACTTAGTACCCAGATGAGCCTCAGAGACGTTAGAAAGAACTTTTTCAGTGTCAGAGTAGTTAGTAAATAGAATGTACTAGGAAATGATGTGATGGAGGCTGACTCCATACACAGTTTCAAATGTAGATATGATAGAGCCCAGTAGGCTCAGGAATCTGTACACCAGTTAATTGACAGTTGAGAGGCGGGACCAAAGAGACAAAGCTCAACCCCCGCAACCACAATTAGGTGAGTAAACACACACACACACACACACACACACACACACACTAATTATGCTAATAATTATGGGACTACTAATTATGGGAGACTTCAACCATGGGAAGATAGATTGGAAGAACAGAGACCCGCATGGAGGACCAGAAACATGGAGAGCTAAGCTGCTGGACGTGGCAACAAGAAACCTTCTAAGCCAGCATACCAAAGAGCCAACAAGAATGAGAGGAGAAGATGAACCAGCAATGCTTGATTTGATATTTACCCTAAATGAATGGGATATAAGGGAAGTTAAGATGGAAGCGCCCTTGGGAATGAGTGACCACAGTGTATTGAACTTTGAGTACCTGGTAGAGCTAGGACTTATCTCCCCCCAAAAAGAACTAGGAATCAAAAGGCTGGCATACCGAAAGGGGAATTATGAACAGATGAGAAGTTTCCTAAGTGAAATACCTTGGGACACAGACCTCAGAGACAAGTCTGTACAGGGTATGATGGACTATGTTACCCAAAAGTGTCAGGAGGCAGTAAACAGGTTCATCCCGGCCCAAAGGGAAAAATCCGAGAAGCAACAGAAGAATCCATGGTATAATAGGGCATGTATGGAAGCGAAGAAACTGAACAAAAAGGCGTGGAGGAACTTCCGGAATAACAGAACACCAGAAAGCAGGGAGAGATACCAGAGAACCAGGAATGAGTACGTCAGGGTGAGAAGAGAAGCAGAGAAAAATTTTGAAAATGATATAGCAAACAAAGCCAAGACCGAACCAAAGCTACTCCACAGTCACATCAGAAGGAAAACAACAGTGAAAGAACAGGTATTGAAACTTAGAACAGGCGAGGACAGGTATACAGAGAATGACAGAGAGGTGTGTGAGGAACTCAACAAGAGGTTCCAGGAGGTCTTCACAATAGAACAGGGTGAGGTCACTGTGCTAGGAGAAAGGGAGGTAAACCAGGCGGCCTTGGAGGAGTTCGAAATTACGAGAGAGGAGGTCAAGAGACACCTGCTGGATCTGGATGTTAGAAAGGCGGTTGGTCCAGATGGGATCTCACCATGGGTACTGAAAGAGTGTGCAGAGGCACTTTGCTTGCCACTCTCCATAGTGTATAGTAAATCACTAGAGACGGGAGACCTACCAGAAATATGGAAGACGGCGAATGTGGTCCCAATATACAAAAAGGGCGACAGACAAGAGGCACTGAACTACAGGCCAGTGTCCTTGACTTGTATACCATGCAAGGTGATGGAGAAGATCGTGAGAAAAAACCTGGTAACACATCTGGAGAGAAGGGACTTCGTGACAAATCGCCAACATGGATTCAGGGAGGGTAAATCTTGCCTTACAGGCTTGACAGAATTCTACGATCAGGTGACACAGATTAAGCAAGAAAGAGAGGGCTGGGCGGACTGCATTTTCTTGGATTGTCGGAAAGCCTTTGACACAGTACCGCATAAGAGGCTGGTACATAAGCTGGAGAGACAGGCAGGTGTAGCTGGTAAGGTGCTCCAGTGGATAAGGGAGTATCTAAGCAATAGGAAGCAGAGAGTTACGGTGAGGGGTGAGACCTCCGATTGGCGTGAAGTCACCAGTGGAGTCCCACAGGGCTCTGTACTCGGTCCTATCTTGTTTCTGATATATGTAAATGATCTCCCGGAGGGTATCGATTCATTTCTCTCAATGTTTGCGGACGATGCTAAAATTATGAGAAGGATTAAAACAGAAGAGGACTGTTTGAGGCTTCAAGAAGACCTAGACAAGCTGAAGGAATGGTCGAACAAATGGTTGTTAGAGTTTAACCCAACCAAATGTAATATAATGAAGATAGGTGTAGGGAGCAGGAGGCCAGATACAAGGTATCATCTGGGAGAGGAAATTCTTCAGGAGTCAGAGAAGGAAAAAGACTTGGGGGTTGATATCACGCCAGACCTGTCTCCTGCAGCACATATCAAGCGGATAACATCAGCGGCATATGCCAGGCTGGCCAACATACGAACGGCATTCAGAAACTTGTGTAAAGAATCATTCAGAACTTTGTATACCACATATGTCAGGCCAATCCTGGAGTATGCAGCCCCAGCATGGAGTCCATATCTAGTCAAGGATAAGACTAAACTGGAAAAGGTTCAAAGGTTTGCCACCAGACTAGTACCCGAGCTGAGAGGTATGAGCTACGAGGAGAGACTACGGGAATTAAACCTCACTTCGCTGGAAGACAGAAGAGTTAGGGGGGACATGATCACCACATTCAAGATTCTGAAGGGGATTGATAGGGTAGATAAAGACAGTCTATTTAACACAAGGGGAACACGCACAAGGGGACACAGGTGGAAACTGAGTGCCCAAATGAGCCACAGAGATATTAGAAAGAACTTTTTTAGTGTCAGAGTGGTTGACAAATGGAATGCACTAGGAAGTGATGTGGTGGAGGCTGACTCCATACACAGTTTCAAGTGTAGATATGACAGAGCCCGATAGGCTCATGAATCTGTACACCTGTTGATTGACGGTTGAGAGGCGGGACCAAAGAGCCAGAGCTCAACCCCCGCAAACACAACTAGGTGAGTACAACTAGGTGAGTACACACACACACACACACACACACACACACACACACACACACACACACACACACACACACACACACACACACACACACACACACACACTCACAGGATATCGAACACATGACACGTGACAAAAAAACTGATTGTAACAGTGAGAGAGAGAGAGAAAGAGAGAGAGAGAGAGAGAGAGAGAGAGAGAGAGAGAGAGAGAGAGAGAGAGAGAGAGAGAGACACTAGAAAACTTACGCAAATATCACTGAATAAGGATTTTTTCCCCTTGCTGAATATATACACAATAATAGAGAAGCGCCCAGGGACATACAGGTGCAAGTTACACAAACTGACACCAAAAAATAAAAACAAAATAAAACACAAAATAAAATATAAACGCATATTTTATTTTGTTTATATGCTGCTACACAATCGCAAATATATACAAACCTCTATATATCCAAAAAAGACAACAAAAAACCTCAAGTATCCAAACAAGCACTCAGCAAAAAAACAAACAAGCAAGAACACAGAGCAAACACAAACGTACATTGGCCACCCGGAGGAAAAAAAACACCTATCCCTTCCCTCCTTTCTTCGAAATTCCCGCTTTGTGACGCAAATTTTACCTTCGTGCTCAGATAGACGCAGAGTTTCACGTTGTTCAGAATTTTCTGGCGTTGGTATGAATGAGTCTCATTCTCTCTCTCTCTCTCTCTGTCTCTCTCTCTGTCTCTCTCTCTCTCTCTCTCTCTCTCTCTCTCTCTCTCTCTCTCTCTCTTTCTCTACAAGCTGGGATTTACCAAGTTCTCCCTTTCTTCTTTTTATTTAGGAAATCTCCAATTACACAAGGACATTTTTGTTCAATCGACAGTGTCGAAGTTAACACATTACTTCCGGCTCAACTGGCATCCAGGAATAGTTGTGAAACCTACATTGTTCTCTCTCTCTGTCTTTATCTTTATGTCTGTTTTTCTCTGTCTTCCTGGGTTCCTTATATCTGTCTTTATGTCAAAAATATCCAAATTTGACTTTAGAGATAAACTCAGCCTGCTTTAGAATACTTTTGTGTGGCCTAGAATACGTCTAGTAGGTTTTCGAGATTTTATGTAGGATATTATTGAAAATTATTCTGAGGAGGATCTTGAGGGGTACTGAAAGCATCTTCATATTGGTGGCTTTTTAGTAATTTCCGTCTTAATGAGATGATGCATTAATGAGGTTCGAGGCTCCCTTGTGGGTCCAAGTGAAATAAAATGCTATTTCCACGTTTATTGTGGTATATATATATATATATATATATATATATATATATATATATATATATATATATATATATATATATATATATATATATATATATATATATATATATATATTGTCATTGTCACATTCTTAATCACGTGTTTATTTTCGTGATATACACACATATATATATATATATATATATATATATATATATATATATATATATATATATATATATATATATATATATGTAAACTTGTGCTCGTCAAGGTGGCATAGCCAACACTAATAAGTGCGAGAAGTGAGTTTTAATCCTTATTAACTGAACTGAAAGGAAATCATAGCCAAACATGTTCGTTTTAAAATCCTCGAGTTTTGCAAACTCAGCGCCTTATAACTTATACAGTCAAATTAGCTTAAGGAGGTCTTGTTGCAAAAGTTTGGATACAACAAACCCTAAGTTTTCAAAGGCGAGCGTAAGTTGTGCAAGGCAGCTTGTAAGTTTAGAAAGGCAGCATCTTGGTTAGGGAAGGCAGCATCTTGGTTAGGGAAGGCAGCGCCTTGGTTAGGGAAGGCAGCGTCTTGGTTAGGGAAGGCAGCATCTTGGTTAGGGAAGGCAGCGTCTTGGTTAGGGAAGGCAGCGTCTTGGTTAGGGAAGGCAGCGTCTTGGTTAGGGAAGGCAGCGTCTTGGTTAGGGATGGCAGCGTCTTGGTTAGGGAAGGCAGCGTCTTGGTTAGGGAAGGCAGCGTCTTGGTTAGGGAAGGCAGCATCTTGGTTAGGGAAGGCAGCGTCTTGGTTAGGGAAGGCAGCGTCTTGGTTAGGGAAGGCAGCGTCTTGGTTAGGGAAGGCAGCGTCTTGGTTAGGGAAGGCAGCGTCTTGGTTAGGGAAGGCAGCGTCTTGGTTAGGGAAGGCAGCATCTTGGTTAGGGAAGGCAGCGTCTTGGTTAGGGAAGGCAGCGTCTTGGTTAGGGAAGGCAGCGTCTTGGTTAGGGAAGGCAGCGTCTTGGTTAGGGATGGCAGCGTCTTGGTTAGGGAAGGCAGCGTCTTGGTTAGGGAAGGCAGCGTCTTGGTTAGGGAAGGCAGCATCTTGGTTAGGGAAGGCAGCGTCTTGGTTAGGGAAGGCAGCGTCTTGGTTAGGGAAGGCAGCTTCTTGGTTAGGGAAGGCAGCGTCTTGTTTAGGGAAGGCAGCGTCTTGGTTAGGGAAGGCAGCGTCTTGGTTAGGGAAGGCAGCGTCTTGGTTAGGGAAGGCAGCGTCTTGGTTAGGGAAGGCAGCGTCTTGGTTAGGGAAGGCAGCGTCTTGGTTAGGGAAGGCAGCGTCTTGGTTAGGGAAGGCAGCGTCGGTATTGTAAGGTTGGTCGTTGGTTATGATCGGCAGCTCACAAGTACTGGAATGCAGCATCAAATTTGTGGAAGGCAAGAAGGAGTTGTATTTGATAAAGAACAAGTTACTGAATGCTAAAAATAAAGTCAAAATCGAATGTACAATTCTCCAAGCACACATAGAAGGTAGGTACACACACACACACACACACACACACACACACACACACACACACACACACACACACACACACACACACACACACACACACACACACACGCACACACACAGCAAGCAAGCAAGTGCACACACACATCGCAAGCAAGGCAAAGACTCAGCCTAAATTGTTGCATAGCCACATTAGGAGAAAAACAACAGTAAAGGAACAGGTTATGAGATTAAGGATAGGGGCGGAAGGATTCACTACAAATGACAAGGAAGTGTGTGAGGAATTGAATAAGAAATTCCAGGAGGTCTTCACCTTAGAACAAGGAGAAATTCCAGAGGTAAGTGAGGGAATAGCTAACCAAGAACCACTGGAAGAGTTTGAGATTACCAGTGGGGAAGTAAGGAAGTGTTTACTAGAGTTGGACGTGACGAAGGCTATAGGCCCAGATGGAATCTCCCCTTGGGTTCTAAAGGAAGGAGCAAGAGAACTGAGCCTACCACTCTCCATAGTGTATAACAAATCACTGGCAACAGGGGAACTGCCAGATACTTGGAAAGCAGCAAACGTAGTCCCGATATACAAGAAAGGGGATAGACAGGAGGCACTGAACTACAGGCCAGTGTCCCTAACCTGCATACCATGCAAGCTGATGGAGAAGATTGTGCGAAAAAAACTAGTGGAGCATCTGGAGCGAAGGAACTTTGTAACACAGCATCAACATGGGTTCAGGGATGGCAGGTCCTGCCTCACAGGGTTACTTGAATTCTACGACCAGGCAACAAAAATAAGGCAAGAAAGAGAAGGGTGGGCAGACTGCATATTTTTGGATTGTCAGAAAGCCTTTGATACAGTGCCACACAAGAGGCTAGTGCGAAAGTTGGAGATGCAGGCTGGAGTGAGAGGGAAGGTACTCCGGTGGATAGAGGAATACCTAAGCAACAGGAGACAACGAGTCTGTGTGAGGGGTGAGGTCTCAGATTGGCGAGACGTCACAAGTGGAGTCCCGCAGGGGTCAGTCCTTGGACCTATACTGTTTCTGGTATATGTAAATGATCTCCCAGAGGGTATAGATTCGTTCCTCTCAATGTTTGCCGACGATGCAAAAATTATGAGGAGGATTGAAACAGAGGATGATAGTAGGAGGCTACAAGATGACCTGGATAGACTGAGTGAATGGTCCAACAAATGGCTGTTGAAGTTCAACCCGAGTAAATGCAAAGTAATGAAACTAGGCAGTGGAAACAGGAGGCCAGGCACAGGATACAGAATAGGAGATGAAGTACTTAATGAAACAGACAGAGAGAAAGATCTAGGAGTTGATATCACACCAAACCTGTCTCCTGAAGCCCACATAAAGAGAATAACGTCTGCGGCATATGCGAGGCTGGCTAACATCAGAACGGCGTTCAGGAACCTGTGTAAGGAATCATTCAGAATCTTGTACACCACATATGTAAGACCAATCCTGGAGTATGCGGCCCCAGCATGGAGCCCGTACCTTGTCAAGCACAAGACGAAGCTGGAAAAAGTCCAAAGGTATGCTACTAGACTAGTCCCAGAACTAAGAGGCATGAGTTATGAGGAAAGGCTGCGGGAAATGCACCTCACGACACTGGAAGACAGAAGAGTAAGGGGGGACATGATCACAACCTACAAAATCCTCAGGGGAATCGACCGGGTAAACAAGGACGAACTTTTCAACACTGGTGGGACGCGAACAAGGGGACACAGGTGGAAGCTGAGTACCCAAATGAGCCACAGAGACGTTAGAAAGAACTTTTTCAGTGTCAGAGTAGTTAGCAAATGGAATGCATTAGGAAGTGATGTGGTGGAGGCTGACTCCATTCACAGTTTCAAATGTAGATATGATAGAGCCCAATAGGCTCAGGAATCTGTACACCAGTTGATTGACGGTTGAGAGGCGGGACCAAAGAGCCAGAGCTCAACCCCCGCAAGCACAATTAGGTGAGTACAGCGTAAGGAATAACAACAAGATGACTCAGCAATCCACGCAAGGGCATAAGTATGCCATCGCAGACAACCGGGCCGGCAGCCTCCCACATCAAAACGAAGAACCAATAATGACCAAGTCTGACGTCCGACCCGTTTAGGCCGTGATTGGTTCTGCCTAGTACTGCGCCACCTGTCTGTAACCTAGTACTTTAGAGTCCTGGATCAGGACACTGTTATTCTAGGAAGGCGTTCGATTCTTCTGAATGGTACCGGTGATGTGCCTAGAGCTCTTAGGAGGCTGAGAGAGAGAGAGAGAGAGAGAGAGAGAGAGAGAGAGAGAGAGAGAGAGAGAGAGAGAGAGAGAGAGAGAGAGAGAGAGAGAGAGAGAGAGAGAGAGAGAGAGCTCACCAATGTTGATCTTAATAATCCTTCAAGAAGACAGGAGACACAGGCAGGGACAAGCCAACTATAACTTCCTGCACAGCTTCTCTCATCTTGTCTCCCTTCCTCTATCACCTCCTTTCTCTTCTAAGTCCTTCTCCAGTTGGAATATATTTTTTCCCACTCCTTGGTCTCTCCATTGTTCACTTGTTTCCTTTCCAAACACCGTCTCCTTTTTGGTCCAAGTTTTCCTCGTGACATATATTTCCTTGTTTTTCACTCCACTGGACCTACATCTCTTTCAACATTCCCTCCCCCCTTCTCCCCCTTCTCCCCCTTCTCCCTCAACATTTCCTTCCCTTTATCTCTCAACAATTCCTTCCCTTTCTCTGTCAACATTCCCTGACCCATCTCCAACCGTATCTTCCTCCATCATTCTTTATACCACCTTCATTTTAATTCCAGCTTTCCTAATTTCTCTAAAATCTTCCTTTCATCATTATCTGCCCTTTATCTTCCTCCTTCTCACTCTCCTGCCATCCTTCTCACTTTCCCTCCCCCCATTATCCCTCCCTTTCCTACCTCCTCTCAGCCTCTTCCACAGTATCTGGGGTCTCAAACTCACCCCCCAACCAACTCTCTCCTAATAACGATTTACAACACAACGTTTGATGGATGTTCACACCGACCTGCTCCTGTGATCACCTTACGGGATTGCGCTTACGGCACCTCGCTTATCCCGCGATCCGAGACCAGAGTCTTCCTACCGAAGGCTCTCGCTAAATGGATGTGATGAAGCTCTTTCGGATGATATGGAGGCTTCAGGAATGTGATGGAGGCTTCAGGCACAGCTTCCATGATGTGATGGAGGCTTCAGGCACAGCTTCCAGGATGTGATGGAGGCTTCAGGCACAGCTTCCAGGATGTGATGGAGGCTTCAGGCACATCTTCCAGGATGTGATGGAGGCTTCAAGAATGTCTTCCAGGATGTGATGGAGGCTTCAAGAAAGTCTTCCAGGAAGTGATGGAGGCTTCAGGCACATCTTCCAGGATGTGATGGAGACTTCAGGCACATCTTCCAGGATGTGATGGTAGCTTCAGGCACATCTTCCAGGATGTGATGGAGGCTTCAGGCACATCTTCCAGGATGTGATGGTAGCTTCAGGATTGTCTTCCAGGATGTGATGGAGGCTTCAGGCACATCTTCCATGATGTGATGGAGGCTTCAGGCACATCTTCCAAGATGTGATGGAGGCTTCAGGCAAGTCTTCCAGGATGTGATGGAGGCTTCAGGCACATCTTCCAGGATGTGATGGTAGCTTCAGGATTGTCTTCCAGGATATGATGGAGGCTTCAGGCACATCTTCCAGGATGTGATGGAGGCTTCAGGCACATCTTCCAGGATGTGATGGAAGCTTCAGGCAAAGCTTCCAGAATGTGATGGAGGCTTCAGGCACATCTTCCAGTGGAGGGTCAAATAAAGATTTATGGCGGTGAAGGCAGCTGAGGGAGGGAGAGACGTACTTTGCATAATTTTCGTCGTATTCTCAACCCCTCTTTCTCTCTTTCTACCCTCCTTCTCCTCCTCCTCCATCTTTACGTCTTTTTATCTGTTCTTCTTTACTTCAAACTCATTTCGTTTTCTGGGATTTCAACCCATGTTTGCTTCCTTCATTCTCTTCATGTTTCGGTCACTACACATTTACCTCTCTTTCTCCCTCCCTCTTTACCTCCTCCTTCATCTCCCTCTATTTCTCCATCTCTCTCTATCTTTGCAGACGATGAGTCACAATAACGTGGCTGAAATATGTTGACCAGACCACACACTAGAAAGTGAACGGACGACGACGTTTCGGTCCGTCCTGGAGCATTCTCAAGTCGATTGTGTGATCGGAGGAAAATCGATTTGAGAATGATCCTGGACGGACCGAAACGTCGTCCTCCCTTCACTTTCTTGTGTGTGGTTTGGTCAACCTCTCTCTCTTTCTCTCCGTTTTCTTAGTTTTCCTTCATCTCCACTTCTCTTCACTATATCTATACTTCCCCATTCAACCATTTCTCTATTCTCCCACCACGTAAGCCAGTACGGATTGGAACGGGAGATTCCCCGATCCATCAATGCTTCCTTAAATATATGCACCTCTATCCTCCATCTATATCACCCGTACTTCATCACTATTGGTCCTTTTCCACTACCTTTACTCCACTTATTCGACTTTTACCCCCATCTTCACCCATTATTACCCTCTATATTCCCAGCCTTTATCCGCCTGATTCTTTCGCGTCTCATCTCTTCCTTCCGTCATTTTTGTCATTATATCCGATTTTGCATACTCCGTCCCTTCCGTGAGTTCTTCTGTCCGTTCCATGAGTTCCTCCGTCCATTCCGTGAGTTCCTCTGTCCCTTCTATGAGTTCCTCCCTCAAGGGGAGGAACTACTGTGAGTTCCTTCATCTCTACCTTCCTCCCTCCTACCATTCCTCCGTCCCATCATTCTCTCGCCATCTCTGTTCGCCTTATCTCCCTCACCACCTTCGCCATTCCGGTCCTGCACGAGTCTCTTATCTCAATGGTCTCCTCTCCTTATCAGGCGGCAGCATCTTGTGCCCGTGATTTCGCCTCCCACTCCGGAATTAGCGGCGCTTGATCAAACACATAAACACCTGAACAATGTTCCCTCAAGTCCTTGAGAACGAGAACCTTAATGTCTTATACAACCTGTCCTCACACTTAATGCACCGGTATTTTGACGCTAATCACCACACCATCTCTTCTCTCCCCCCCCCCTCATCCGCCTGGAGCAGAAATTCCAGTGATTTAAATCACTGGAATATTTTCGCTTGCTGGGGGGCGAATGAGCGTCGGTTTTAATGGGTGAGGTGGGTTGTGTGGGTTCATATGCTTTTGGGTAGGTTAAATCACTTTAATTTTGACGCTTGTCCAGTGGTGAAAACGGTCTTTCACGTGTCATAACAATTCCTTCGCCAACTGGTAGGATGATGCTCTAATTTGGGGGAATACAGTCATCGCGCAGTGTGACGACGATGCATTAACCCGAGGATTACAATCACGATTGTCACTCGCGTGACAATAGTAATGTAATGGCGTAATTATTGGGGTCATGGTTAAATTGGGTCATAGTGGCATTTATCTTGACTCGTAACATGCCGGTGTGTGTGTGTGTGTGTGTGTGTGTGTGTGTGTGTGTGTGTGTGTGTGTGTGTGTGTGTGTGTGTGTGTGTGCACTCACCTAATTGTACTCACCTAATTGTGCTTGCGGGGGTTGAGCTCTGGCCCTTTGGTCTCGCCTCTCAACCGTCAATCAACAGGTGTACAGGTTCCTCAACAGGTGTACAGGGGTTCCAACAGGTGTGTGTGTGTGTGTGTGTGTGTGTGTGTGTGTGTGTGTGTGTGTGTGTGTGTGTGTGTGTGTGTGTGTGTGTGTGTGTGTAGAACAGTGTTTACAATAAATCCCAGAGCTTTGCAAACCTTAACTATGCTTCCACGCAAGCAAACGAGCCTCTTACAGGTTCACATCCCCCCTACCCACCATCGTCTCAGCTAGAGAGCCAAAACACCACAAAAAAGAAACAATGAACGACAAAGTAAAAAATCCGAAATCAATCACGGAGAAGGTGACGGCCAGGTGACAAGCCATACGTCACCTGTAATTCCCTGCCCATGACAGTGACAGATGTGGGGCCGAGTGGGCTGGTGCCAAACTCACTTTGGCGACAATAAACAGTGGTGCATGAGTCGTCTGCGTTATGGCCCTCTCCCTCTGGGCACTTACGGCTTCGGGTGCCACAGTGGCACTTACCACAGCTTCGGTAAGTGGTGCAACAATCTCCCATTGATACATGACCCTAATGCATGATTATCGAATATAGGTTCAGGTAAATATACACAAGAGAGAGAGAGAGAGAGAGAGAGAGAGAGAGAGAGAGAGAGAGAGAGAGAGAGAGAGAGAGAGAGAGAGAGAGAGAGAGAGAGAGAGAGAGAGACAGACAGAGTGAGAGTCACACAGTCAGAGAGAAAATGTGTCGTTCACTTGGGAATTTTCACAGTGGCTCGAGACGTCGCTTTGACCCCTCAGTAAAGGACCAAAATGCCTGGGATCAACTTTCTGGTCACGGAATGGCAGTAAACTTGCACATAAAAGTGACTGCAAATTGGCGGGAGGTCGTATAACACACAGTAATATATGCATAGACCTTATTTACATAGTGGATTTTAGGGAGAGGTTTATGCTGCATAATACGAACAAAATATAGAAAAATATATAAATAAATAAAAATAATTATAATTAAAATAATAACACAATACAAATAATAACATAAATAATGATTAATGATCGAAATATTATTAAAATATTATTTTATTGATGATGTGATTATAATTATAAACTTTTGTTTCTATTAATAGTCATTGTTTATATTATTCATTTTCTGATTCATATTTTTTTTAAGTAGAGTTTCCTCAGAAAGGAAAATGATGGACTCACTGTAGATGGCATTGTTTACATGGGCGCTGCTGTGTATGCTAGTGTCCTAACACAGTACACAGATGTCCTCAGAAAGCATGTACGAGGCTGCAAACCTGTATGATTCCTGCAGGCGATGAATCCCAATAACGTGGCTGAAGTAAGTTGACCAGACCACACACTAGAAGGTGAAGGGACGACGACGTTTCGGTCCGTCCTGGACCATTCTCAAGTCGATTGTTATGGTCCAGGACGGACCGAAACGTCGTCGTCCCTTCACCTTTCAGTGTGTGGTCTGGTAAACTGTTTGATTCCTGTCGTTAATATAGATCTTGATGACCTAAGCACACTAAAGAACTATTTTTCGGAGGGCTCAGAGGGCGTTATGAGTTGCACAGACTTGATAGTGAGATGCGCAGACTTTATTAATGAGATGTGCAAAAGCAGCACTAGTAACTTCCACATCACCAACATCAATAGCTGCACCGGGAACATCAGTAACATTAACACCACTAAGACCAGCAGCACCACGAACACCCACAACATCACCTATAACACTATGAACGTCCTTATCAGCTATAAAAAGCCTTTGCAATTCGACGAAATTCATATAGATCACTTGGATAACCCGGCAGACAGGAAGAGCAGCACAAGCAGCATAGTAAGTGCTAAACATCGCATGGGAGCACTCTGTCAGCACCATAAGTAGCATGGGAGCACTCTGTCAGCACCATAAGTAGCATGGGAGAAGTGGCGGGAGTAGTGGCTCCGGAACGGCAGCAGTTGCTGATAAAGTAGCACCAACAGCTGGATCATAAACTGCAGCTGGGGAAGCTCTCAGCAGCCTGCTGAGCATCAATAACTGAAGCAGCAGCTGGAGTAGTAACAGCTTCGGATGCAACAGCTGTGGGAGCAAAGGTATATTTAGCAACCGCTGTGGGAGCAAAGGTATATTTAGCAACAGCTGTGGGGTATCAACGAGACACTTAAGCATCAACGGGACATTTAGCAACGGCTGTGACAGCAACGGGACACTTAGCAACGGCTTAAGCATCAACGGGATATTTAGCAACAGCTGTGGCAGCAACAGGATCTGGAGCAGCATGCTGAGGCATCATGACCGTAACAACGTCCTGGTAAATCTAGTCCAAAATATGGGCAGAATAAAGTATTTGTTTCCGATACATAAGTCGGGGTTTTCTGCCGGTTGCTTCCATCGGCCTCCGTTCCTACCCCCCCCTCCCAGCTCCCCGGCCTCCACGCCCTCCCCAGCTGCACCATGTACTACCTCCCCCTCACACACCCCCTCCTCAGCTGCACCTCCAATAGTCCTCTCTCCAGGTCCCTCCAAACCCAGCCATCTCTCCCAAACCTTACTCTTCAGTTTCTTTATCCCGTTTCTCCTACAATTTCGCGTTGGAGGAGGAACGGAAAGCGTTCTCAGGTACCGTGTACCTCAGGTACTCGGTACTCAGGTACACGGTACAGGTAACATGTACCTGAGCCCCAGGAGGAGGGGGAAGGGGGGGGGGAAATAAATTACCTCTCTCACTGCTTATATAATTAAACGAAGCTGATTTTATTCCATCGGTAATTATATGATGATTTACATAATAATTCGTCAATACAGAGAACTATGCTATATGTATGAGATAACTTAATTATACTAAATGTTTCTGATTAATTATGCAAACTGTTCTCTACTGCTAAATTTGACTGTTTAACATTATGAACTATATAATGCTTTCTCCTTGTCCTGCCGGAGTGACAGTTTTAGATTATTTGTGTTAATAATAATAATAATAATAATAATAATAATAATAATAATAATAATAATAATAATAATAATAATGAGAAAATAAGTTGAATCAATTTCGAACCAGCGATCTGGTTATTCCCAGCCGCCCACTTTATGTCTGTACCACGATACGGAAAAGTTATGTGAAACCAGGGAGGCCTGGTCGGGGACCGGGCCACCGGGGACACTGAGCCCAGAAATCATCGTAAGGAAAGGGATCCCACTGAATCCACAGCACGTCCGGAGGTTGCTAATGAAGCCTATCCCAGCTTTACGGTTGCTTTGGTGCTTATTAATAGATTTCTGGAAAAAGTGGAAGGGGTGGAAGCAGTTGGGGAGGAAGAGGGACGGAAGGGGGGGGGGGATGCTGGGAAGATGGAGACGAGGGGGTCAAGGGAAAGGTGGTGTGAGAGGGGTTAAAGAGTGTAGAAGAGGTGGAAAAGGATGGGAACAGTGTGAAAGGAACCTGGTTGCAGCTGGGTAGCCCCATTCTCTCTCTCTCTCTCTCTCTCTCTCTCTCTCTCTCTCTCTCTCTCTCTCTCTCTCTCTCTCTCTCTCTCTTTCTCTCTCTCTCTCTCTCTCTCTTTCCCACCAAATGCATTATCATTGCATATTTCTGATTTGATAAGCAATTTAATTGAAATCTTAGTCTATAAGATCTATTTCAATTCTTGTGGCTTTTTACACTCTAAAAAGCACGTATATATTTGTATTTCTTTCGTATTCTGCTTTTAAATCAGTTTATACAATATAATTATAATTATTTTGATGGAATGTCCAGCCCTACTATTCGAGTCCAATCGAAATTCACGTGTCATTTTATATAAGGATGGAATAGAGAGAGAGAGAGAGAGAGAGAGAGAGAGAGAGAGAGAGAGAGAGAGAGAGAGAGAGAGAGAGAGAGAGAGAGAGAGAGAGAGAGAGAGAGAGAGAGAGAGATTGGAACATTTACATATCATCCATTTGAGGACAAATTACATGCTCAGGCAAGTACGTATATAAACGTGTAGAATAATTGAATGTTTTGAATCTAATCTAAACCATTTTTTCCGATGAATGCTCAAATGTTTGCTTTATATTTTAAAGCTAACACTGAAAATATAAGCGCTGAAGAATGTTATTGTTCTTAACGCAGGAAATGCAGAGCAATGGTATGCAAAGGAAGTGTTGAATGTACCAGAAACAAATTATTTACACTTTTCTGAGTCTTATAAAATTCATAAATGTATCCTAAGGGACTTTTCCTCTTTCTCCCCACACATTGGCCTCATGCTCACCTTCACCTCATCTCCCTTAACTGTTCTCACACCTTCTTTCCCCCAGCATGATGCTAGGATGTTTACCAACACGTCTTATAAATAAACATTTTGCTGTAAATGTAGTCTTATAAAAATACACTGAAAAATGTGTTTTAGCCTTGTTTACGTTTGCTACTCCTTCCTTTTGTTATTATTCATCAGTTTATTATTATTATTATTATAATTATTATTATTATTATTATTATTATTATTATTATTATTATTATAATAATAATTATTATTATTATTATTATTATTATTATTATTATTATTATTATTATTATTATTTTAGTTATATTATTCTTATTGTCATTACATTTCCGGGTGCTCTTGTTATCATTCAAGTAAAACTTTACCTGAAAGAAAAATATCAAATTTTTGTCTTGGATAGAGAATATTACCATGTGTTAGCCCTCTTGTTAACGCAAAATTATCACCACCTCCACTAATCCCCAACTCCCGATAATCCTCCCCCTTCTAAATGCCAGCCAAACTTATCTCCCTTCCCTTCCGCTACACCCCCTGCTTGTTTGACACGTTACCATTACCCCTTACCTTCACCCATTCCCTTCTTCTACCTGTTTCACTAGTCCAAGGGACATTCCTTCCTCCTTCTCAGAGTCTTTTCACATTCCATACATTTCTTCTGATCTGATAACCCCTTTCCTCTCCCATCAGTTTCAGACATTTCCTCTCTCTTTCTTCTAGCGTCAGATGTATCTAAATTCTTTCTATCTCCAAGGTCCCACTAGCCCACGCATGCTATCTTCCCTTTCATCAGTCCTAGACATAACTTTTCCCGTCTTCAGCAGTCCTTCCCGCCAGTCCTAGACATACTGTCTCTCTTCCATCACGCTCTTTTCTCATAGACAAGTCCTTCCCCCTCTCACTATCCTTTATTCCACCCATTCCCACGAGCCCCAGACTTTTCCTCTCCCTCTAACTACCCCCTCCCACAAACCCCTCTCCCATCAACACCCCTCCCACCACCCTCACACTGCCACAAAGCAAATCGGAAGATTCCCCCCCCCTCTTTCCCCCTGGAAGCTCTGTCGTAATCATCAAAATTGCCTCCATTACGTCTCAATAAAAAGCTAAGCCCGTGGAGGCTGTGCGTGCGGCCAGACTACTTGTCCTCATGACAAGAACATTCCAGCCCCCCAAAAAACTAGATGCAAGAACACTAATAAACGGATGAGCATCAGTCAGGACTGTCAGATCAGTCAGTCAGACAGTCACTGGGGTGTCACATCTACATTACCTCCACACGCATGACCATCACATGTACCCACATGACCAACCCTCCCCCACATAATTGTAAATCACCTCCCACATACCAATCACCACTGAAATACTTTGTAACCTGGTTAGTATACAGTAGATAACACAATATTAATTGTACCAGGGCCCGGATTCACAAATCAGCTACGCAAGTACTTACGAACCTGTACATCTTTCCTCAGTCTTTGACAGCTTTGGTTACATTTATTAAACAGTTTACAAGCATGAAAACTTGCCAATCAACTGTTGTTATTGTTATAAACAGCCTCCTGGTGCTTCGGAGCTCATTAACTGTTTAATAATTGTAAATAAAGTCGCCAAAGACTGAGAAAGATGTAAAGGTTCATACGAGTTTGCGTAACTGCTTCGTGAATTTGGTCCCAGGTCCACAAGATTAAGTTCCCCAGATCAGATATTCTCACGTATTTTCATAATTAGTGGTTTTGTGAGTATTTATGATACTTAATATGAACTTTTAAATGGTTCTGAGAATTGACGTTCTCACTCAATGGCTCTCACATATTAATTTAGTGTTCATAGACAGCATAAGGGAGCCGAAAGGTAAGATTAATTATTACACAAATGTCTATGCAGAATTACAATTCGTCAACAAAAATATGTAACAGTTATACTATATGTGAGAGAAATATAAATAGCTCTTGATATATAAGAGAGATTTCTAAATATGTAGATAAATATCTACATATTTATACTCGTACTTGCCTGAGCATGTAATTAGTTTAGGTTTCAAATACATAATATGAAAAAGCTCGAGTGTGCTTTTCTCTCTCTCTCTCTCTTTCTCTCTTCCTCTCTCTTTTATTCAATGTATGAACTTCTCCCTCCCTCGTGTTGACAAATCGTATAGAATGCGAGCTAGGTACATGACTCCATTCAGTACTATTTACTCTCTCAAAACATTACTCTCACTTCTTTCACTACACATTTCAATGTCAAAATATTCGTAAAAGGAATATTTTCGTAGTTCCCTGCGTACAGTGGCAAGATAACAGTGATAGGAAGACTTTTCTCTAACGTTTTATCAAAGTGACAAATATTAAAATATATATATAAGAAATATTTTTAGTGTCCTTGCCCAGGATATCTCAATTAAGAGAAAAACTTGGTAATATTTCCAATGCAATGGAAATATATCAGTAAAATTGCAATTACAATATTTAAAACAAAAGTTCTGTAGTAATAATGTATTAGTGTTGAAAAGGTTGCAGGTTCAGTGTACTTTCCTATAGTTGTAGGTGGCAAGGTTCTTATTTGCCACCAAGAACCAGGAGGTTCACTGCTGAACTTAGAGTCACTGCACGACATCTGCTACGAACTCATGCTCAATTCTGCAGTGACTAAGTTGTCATTAGATCCCTTATTGTTTTATAATAAAAGGATATTCGCAGTTAACAGTGAAACGAGATAACATAACCGGGGATATTTGTATACAAATAATGTCAATTTAAGAGATATATGCATACTAGTTCTCCGTAGTATATACATGCCTGGCGCATAGTAGTATATACATGCCTGGCGCATAGTAGTATATACATGCCTGGCGCATAGTAGCATATACATACCTGGCTCAACGTTGTATATACATACCGCGAAGACGCTCGGTATCATGGCACTCCTCCATCAGGAGGTGGCACTCCTCCTCCAGGAAGGTGGCACTCCTCCTCCAGGAAGGTGGCACTCCTCCTCCAGGAAGGTGGCACTCCTCCTCCAGGAAGGTGGCACTCCTCCTCCAGGAAGGTGGCACTCCTCCTCCAGGAAGGTGGCACTCCTCCTCCAGGAAGGTGGCACTCCTCCTCCAGGAAGGTGGCACTCCTCCTCCAGGAAGGTGGCACTCCTCCTCCAGGAAGGTGGCACTCCTCCTCCAGGAAGGTGACACTAAAGGCACCACCAACATGCGGGGCAAAAACTTGGCATCACACTAGCTGAAGTTTTTAATTACTACGGTATTCCTATCAATCGTATTTTGTTTCTCTTCTTCCGAAATGGAGAGTGAAAAAGCAGTCATACTTGACGAAAAATTCTGATGTAGAAAAAAAAGAGAGTCTTTTCTCTTGGGGTAATTAGAGTGTACTCTAATTACCAATGCAACTGCCAGTGTATTTGTTATTGTTTGAGGAAACTGCTGAGGGATTTTTTTTTAAACCTAGCCAGGAAACAAACACAAACAAGGGAGAAGAATGTGTTTGCTTTGATGGAATTTCCTGCTCTATTGTGTGACTCCCAGCAAAATTCCCATGTGTGCTATTTTAGAAAAGGATAGAAAGAGGGCGAGAGAGAGCCAGAGAGAGAAATAAAGACAGAGACATAGAGAATCAGAAACAGATATATATATATATATATATATATATATATATATATATATATATATATATATATATATATATATATATATATATAGGGGGAAAGAGAGCGAGAATGGAAGGAAGAGTGAGAGGGAAGGTGATAAAAATATTGTCTATGAGGGACTAGAGGGAGAGAGAGAGAGAGAGAGATTGAGAGAGAGAGAGAGAGAGATTGAGAGAGAGAGAGAGAGAGAGAGAGAGAGAGAGAGAGAGAGAGAGAGAGAGAGAGAGAGAGAGAGAGAGAGAGAGAGAGAGAGAGAGAGAGAGAGAGAGAGAGAGAGAGAGAGAGAGAGAGAGAGAGAGAGAAAGAGAGATAATAACACATCCATCCATTCATTTCACTCTCACCATACATCCCATCAGATACTTCACCGTCAATACTTCACTGTCTCTGAATATCACTCACGACACATCATTACTAAATTCCCTGTCAAAACACATCATATCATTCAGTATATCTTCACTACACATCATCACTAAATTCCCTGTCAAAACATATCATATCATTCAGTATATCTTCACTACACATCATCACTAAATTCCCTGTTAAAACACATCATATCATTCAGCATATCTTCACTACAATCACATACTTTACTATCACTTTCCAACACATCATTCACTTCACTTTCACATCACTACACTTCATTTTCATAAAACTACTCCACACATCATTTGCTTCACTGTTGCTCACCATCACTCCACTAACTTCACTGTCACTCAGCATCGCTCCACTAACTTCACAGACACTCAGCATCACTCCACTAACTTCACTATCACTCAGCATCGCTCCACTAGCTTCACAGACACTCAGCATCACTCCACTAACTTCACTGTCACTCAGCATCGCTACACTAACTTCACTGTCACTCAGCATTACTCCACTAACTTCACTGACACAGCATCACTCAACTAACTTCACAGACACTCAGCATCACTCCACTAACTTCACTGTCACTCAGCATGACTCCACTAACTTCACAGACACTCAGCATCACTCCACTAACATCACAGACACTCAGCATCACTCCACTAACATCACAGACACTCAACATCACTCCACTAACATCACTCACACTCAACATCACTCCATAACTTCACTACCACTGCACTATTCAAGTCATTTCACTACCCTTACAATTTACATATTCTAACCTAACTAAATTATTTGTATCTATGATATCTTGTAACGTTAGTCATCTCATAATACTGATATACATTCTGAATCTTTATCCTGACCCTTTCCAAAGATAAAATGGCTTGGAGCTTTCCTCTAAAAGCTCTCTTCTCCTCCACCAAAATGGGCATCGAAGGAAAAGGTCTTTTGATCTGGATAATGGAGGCGATATTTTTGTTGACCATAACAGTGGACACTGGGTGCCTGATTTATGGCATTTATGACCTGACTGACACGGTTGAGCTGCAAGGCGAAAGTACGGATGATTTTAACAGTTTAAAGGATCTCATAGGCAAACTTAAGATGAGCCACGAGGAATCGAAGGAGCTCCTGGAAAAAGCTGAGGATGTTATAATAAGAGAAAATGATATCCTAAGCGAAGAGATCACGGAGGATCAAGTGAGGAAAATCAAGGCAGATCTCGTGCTTAACTTAGTCATGTTAATAGTGATATTTTATCTTTGGTTATTAATATACGTAATTAGGTATAGGGTGGCGTCGTGCCTTGTCTCCACGTGGTTAGGGTACGTTATTGTGTGGGGAGACAACCATGCCAATAAGGCCCTGGCCTACCTGTACTACGTTCAGATCCAGATCCCATCAGAAGCCGCTGGGGCAGAACACATCAGCTTCATGGACACCATCGGTGCTCAGGCAATATTCTGGTACTGGACAGCTAAAGTAATATGTCTGGCCGCAACTTGCTTTGTGTCGATGAGGAATTATGAAAGACGAAGAGTCGAAGAGAGTAGCAATGAAGAGGACGTGGAGTCCGGGGAACCAACCTCAGAAGGTCACACAGAGAAGTCTGCCCCGGCCTAGACCAACACTGTCTACACCTGCAGACAAGTGGTGGTGCTGATGGAAGCCCTCGCATATCACCCACAGGAGACCCGACGGGGCACCTCACTGGATGCCTCAGACACCAGCCACCACCTGGAGGATGGGGCGCCACCAGGCCCCAGCACCACCCAGGTGGCTCACAGTGTGTGACCAGACTTTATATGGGGCGCCACCAGGCCCCAGCACCACCCAGGTGGCTCACAGTGTGTGACCAGACTTTATATGGGGCGCCACCAGGCCCCAGCACCACCCAGGTGGCTCACAGTGTGTGACCAGACTTTATATGGGGCGCCACCAGGCCCCATCACCACCCAGGTGGCTCACAGTGTGTGACCAGACTTTATATGGGGCGCCACCAGGCCCCAGCACCACCCAGGTGGCTCACAGTGTGTGACCAGACTTTATATGGGGCGCCACCAGGCCCCAGCACCACCCGGGTGGCTCACAGTGTGTGACCAGACTTTATATGGGGCGCCACCAGGCCCCAGCACCACCCGGGTGGCTCACAGTGTGTGACCAGACTTTATATCAATATTATTATTATCTTTTTTTCATTTACGTTTAATTTTATTTATTTGAAATCAATTATTTCGGAAATAAATATTTGAAAATTATATTCTGGTTTCTATTTTATAAATTAACAAAAATTGTGTGTGTGTGTGTGTGTGTGTGTGTGTGTGTGTGTGTGTGTGTGTGTGTGTGTGTGTGTGTGTACTCACCTATTTGTACTCACCTATTTGTGCTTGCGGGGGTTGAGCTCTGGCTGTTTGGTCCCGCCTCTCAACTGTTAAACAACAGGTGGACAGATTCCTGAGCCGACTGGGCTTTATCATATCTACATTTAAAACTGTGTATGGAGTCAGCCTCTACCATATCACTGCCTAATGCATTCCACCTGTTAACTACTCTGACACTGAAAAAGTTCTTTCTAACATCCCTGTGGCTTATTTGGGTACTCAGACTCCACCTGTGTCCCCTTGTTCGCGTACCACCCGTGTTAAACAGTTTAACCTTATCTACCCTGTCAATTCCTCTGGGAATTTAGTAAGTAGTGATCATGTCTCCTCTTACTCTTCTATCTTCCCGTGTCGTGACGTGCATTTCACGCAGCCTTTCCTCGTAACTCATGCCTCTTAGTTCTGTAACTAGTCTAGTGGGATATCTTTGAACTTTTTCCAGTTTCGTCTTGTGCTTGACAAGGTACGGGCTCCATGCTTGGGCCGTATACTCTAAGATTGGTCTTACATATGTGGTATACAAGGTTCTGAATGATTCCTTACACAGGTTCCTGAAGGCAGTTCTAATGTTAGCCAGCCTCGCGTATGCTGTAGATGTAATTCTTTTTATGTGAGCTTCAGGAGACAGGTTAGGTGTGATATCAACTCCTAGATCTTTCTCTCTGTCCGTTTCATGAAGTACTTCATCTCCCATTCTGTATCCTGTGTCTGGCCTCCTGTTTCCACCTCCTAGTTTCATTACCTTGCATTTACTCGGGTTGAGCTTTAGTAGCTATTTGTTGGACTATTCATTCAGTCCGTCTAGGTCATCTTGTAGCCTCATACTATCTTCCTCCGTCTTAATCCTCTTCATAATTTTTTTATCGTCAGCAAACAGTGAGAGAAATGATTCTATACCCTCCGGGAGATCATTTACATATATCAGAAACAATATAGGTCCTAGGACTGAACCCTGTGGGACTCCACTGGTGACGTCTCGCCAATCTGAGATTTCACCCCTCACAGTGACTCGCTGTTTTCTGTTGCTTAGGCACTATCTTATTAAATAGAGTACCTTCCCTTTCACTCTTGCCTGCATATCCAGCTTTTTCACTAACCTCTTGTGTGGTACTGTGTCAAAGGCTTTCTGGCAATCCCAAAATATGCAGTCTGCCCACCCCTCTCTTTCTTGTCTGATTTATTGTTGCATGGTCGTAGAATTCAATTATTCCTGTGAGGCAGGACTTGCCATCCTTGAACCCATGTTGATGCTGTGTTACAAAGTTCTTTTGCTCCAGATGTTCCACTAGCTTTTTTTCGCACAATCGTCTCCATCAACTTGCATGGAATGCAAGCTTGCATGGAATGCAAGTTAGGGAGTTCAGTAGCTCAGTAGTAGGGAGCCTGTAGTTCAGTGCCTCTTGCCTATCCCCCTTTCTTGTATATTGGGACTGCATCAGCCGTTTTCCAATTTTTTGGCAGTTCCCCCGTCACCAGTGATTTGTTATTCACTATGGAGAGTGGCAGGCACAGTGCTTCTGCACCTTCCTTTAGTATCCAAGGAGAGATTCCATCTGGGCCTATAGCCTTTGTCACATCCAACTGTAGCAAAAGCTTCCTTACAGCCCCACTGGTAATCTCAAACTCTTCCAGTGTTTCCTGGTTATCTATTCCCTCTCTTATCTCTGTAACTTCTTCTTGTTTTAATATGAAGACCTTCTGGAATTTCTTATTCAGTTCCTTGCACACTTTCTTGTCGTTTGTAGTTAATCTGTCTGCCCCTTCCTCAATTTCATTACCTGTTCCTTAACTGTAGTTTTTTTCCTGATGTGGCTGTGCAGCAATTTAGGTTGGGTCTTTGCTTGCTTGCGATGTCATTTTCGTATTGCCCTTCTGCCTCTCTTCTCATCCTGACATATTCATTCCTGACACTCTGGTATCTTTCTCTGCTCTCAAGTGTCCTGTTATTCCTATAGTTTCTCCACGTCCTTTTACTTTGCTGCTTAGCTAGCCTCCATCTCAGATTAAACCATGGGTTTCTCATCTGAATTTTGATCTTTTCCTTTTGGACCTGGACAAACTTATCTGCTGCCTCCTTACACTTCTGCTTGATGTAGTCCATCATGTCTTGGGCCGTCTTTCCTCTAAGCTCTGTTTCCCATGTTATATCTGTTAGGAATTTTCTTATCTCCTCATAGTTTCCCTTTCGGAATGCCAGCCTTTTGTTATCAGTTCCCCTCCTCGAGTTCATTAACCCTTTATTAAATTAGAACAGGCGAGGGCAGGTATACAGAGAATGATAAAAAGGTGCGTGAAGAACTCAACAAGAGGTTCCAGGAGGTCTTCACAATACAACAAGGTGAGGTCACTGTGATAGGAGAGGGGGCAGTAAACCAAGCGGCCTTGGAAGGGCTCGAAATTACGAGAGATGAGGTCAAGAGACACCTGTTGGGTCTGGATGTGAGAATGGCTGATGGTCCAGACGGGATCTCACCATGGGTACTGAAATAGTGAGTAAAGGCACTTTGCTTGCCACTCTCCATAGTGTATAGTAGGTCACTGGAGACGGGAGACCTACCATGAAATATGGAAGACGGCGAATGTGGTCCCAATATACAAAAAGGGGTGACAGACAAGAGGCACTGAACTACTGGCCAGTGTCCTTGACTTGTATACCATGTAAGGGGTTTAAGACGGTCTTAAGAAAGAACCTAGTAACACATCTGGAGAGAAGGGACTTCGTGACAAATCGCCAACATGGGTTCAGGGAGGGTAAATCTTGCCTTTCAGGCTTAATATAATTCTACGACCATGGGGACAAAGATTAAGCATGAAAGAGAAGGCTGGGCGGACTGCATTTTTCTTGGGCTGTTGGAAAGCCTTTGACACAGTACCCCATAAGAGGCTGGTACATAAGCTGGAGAGACAGGCAGGTGTGACTGGTGAGGTGCTCCAGTGGATAAGGGAGTACAATTAGGTGAGTACACACACACACACTCTATCCATCACACTGGCTCTCTCTCTCTCTCTCTCTCTTTCTCTCTCTGTCTCTCCAATCACACTCTCCCTCCATCCCTCCCTTTCCCTCATCCTTCTCTTTTAAAAAGCCTCCGACAACACATTTCTTGTCTTAAGCCCCGTGGGCTCCCAGTCCTGCCCTCCCATGATTAAGCTGCCTCAAACCAAGAGATCTGTTTCCCCTGGGTTTTATTCTCAACTCTGCCAGACATACTATCTCTCTCGTCCACTATTCCAGTAAGTTTACTGAGATGAAAATAAACATTCCAAAAGGAGATAGTAGCCATGCAGTTACTGCCCCGCTCCTGTGCCAGGTAAGTCCACTACGGGCTCACTATAGCCCGTGCTACTTGCCCCGCTCCTGTGCCAGGTAAGTCCACTACGGGCTCACCATAGCCCGTGCTACTTGCCCCGCTCCTGTGCCAGGTAAGTCCACTACGGGCTCACCATAGCCCGTGCTACTTGGAACTTTTGTTCCCAGTAGCTGAATCTTAAACAACAACAACAACGATAGAGTAACATGGGTTATTTCTACCCTCCTACTCTCTATTACTTCATGTCTCTTAAGGCAATAAGTCCGTAATTCAGTTTCTTTGCAATAATAGTAGTTTGCTTCCTTCTAATATGTTGCTAAGTTTACCTCTTCCTTTATTTAGGTTTTCCTGCAGGGTTCGATCCCCGATGGTTCAAGTCGTTATTCATCATTTCTTCATGTCGTCCTCAAACGCCAGTTCCTTGTCGTTATGTCCTTTCCAAGTCCAATATACTCGTAGTTACGAAGCGTTCCCTGTTGATAATTACCCTATCTCTCTCCCCCTAATCATTTATTCCAACCTATGAAAACATCTTCCACAAAGGCAACTGGGTCACGACTTGACCACCATCTCCTCCCAGAATCCAGCTCACGCCCCTTTTATATGTAAAATTCCATGAATCGAATCTACATTCTAGTCGAAACTCAGTTGTGTGCTTCCGGGCAATATCGTGAGAATAGCCTCCATCTCCCTCCACTACCACTCCCCCTATTCACCTCACCCCTTCATCTTCAACACCTATTCACATCCCTCTCACCCGAGTTCACATCCACCAGCCCTGCCACCTATCCCCTGCATCCCTATTTTTATACATTTCCTGCATATTTTCCAGCCCAGATGTCGGCAGACTGGCGAGTGAGAGTACTAAATATGGCTACATCTTTACTGCAGAAATCTGTCGCTGAATCAAAATCCCGACAATATATGAAAATTGTGTTCAGTTCTTTTAGTGTGAAATTTGAATTACTGGAATTAAAATTTTTACTATGCCTACCTTTTTGTTCCAGGTAGCGAATCTTAAACAACAACAACAACAACAGGGTAAGTCTAGGATGGTTAGGTTAGGTTTTATTAGTAACATTAAAAATAAAATCTTTCCCTGTTGGTCCAAATTCCACAGTACCACATTCTGTGTTCTAATTGTCCATTACGTCAATATAAGTAAGATGGTCCACAGCGTTTCTATAAGCACTATCTATACAGAAGGATGAGCTGCTGTCTATCTGTCTGTCTGTCTGTCTGTCTGTCTGTCTGTCTGTCTGTCTGTCTGTCTATCTGTCTGTCTGTCTGTCTGTCTGTCTGTCTGTCTGTCTGTCTATCTGTCTATCTGTGTGTCTGTCTGTCTGTCTGTCTGCTGTCTGTCAGTCTGTCTGTCTGTCTATCTGTCTGTCTGTCTGTCTGTCTGTCTGTCTGTCTGTCTGTCTGTCACTCTTTCTCTATCTTCCTCAAGTTTCTCTTGCTATTTCGGGGCCAGACTTGGAGCGTATTGACAAAGTTCTTTCATTATATAAGTGAAAACTAGTGTCTGGGGGCTGTGGAGCGACGTTACCTCAGCCCACCACACATTCCTACACAATGCCGCCACTGATGAAGCACTTTCTCGGACCTAAGTTCGATTCCTGCTGCAGTCTGTTTTATTTTTTTTTTTTACAATGGCTACACGTCCAGAGATAAATTAATTTTTTTTCTTCCCATTAAGGAGGAAAGGGTTTGTCGCTGATGTCACCGGCTACCGTTACGGCTATCGTGCCGGTATCGTGGACGCCCCTAGAGCCATTGCTGAACCACTGAGTCTCGAACGATTTTTCATATTCACTTTTTTTTATTAACACTTCACTAGGCTGAAGTTTACTGCAAAGTAATGGAAAATAGTAATACAATTTTTTAATACAGTTTTTAATTTGTTTTCGTATACTTTTTTTGCAATATTTTTAATTGCTATAATTATAATTCTGAATTACACATAAGTACTCTTTTGTGTACTTTTTTTTACTCGTTTACAAAATTGTTAATTCTGTCCTGCTGTTAATTTTTTCCCATAATTTTAAGTATTTAGGGTGATAAGAGCGTCGAGATTGCTCTGTTTTCGTAAATAAGTTATTGTGTCGGGGACAGGCAGCCAGTGTATATACATATAAACATGTTAGGCTTATACTGAGATATCCCACCCCCCTACCAAAGGTCGAACTACTGACCCTCTCAAGGATGCAACCCCACAAGAAGCTGGCTAACTCCTGGGTACCTATTTACTGCTTGGTGAACAGAGACATTAGGTGACAGGAAACACGCCCAACCATTTTTATTCCGTCCGGGATTCGAACTTAGACGTCCCGATTGCGAATTGAAAACGAACCAGACCGTACTACCGGCACCCTAAACAGAGATATAGTTAACACAACTCATATTATTAATTTAACCACATAAATAATAACTATTGTTAGTGATGATAGTACTTTATATACAGACTCCATCATTACTTTCTCCAATGGAAAGTGTTAAAATCAAACTATCAATTACTATGACCACTCTCGAAATTAATAAAAAATAAAAAATACATTTTCCCCCTGGTGAAAACTAATATATGAATTTCCCACATGGCGGCTGCTTAATGAGATACGAAACCTGATCTGGCATGAACCAGTAGCACATTTTCTCATTTAATTACCATACTAATTAAAAAAGGAGC
>NC_091187.1:17451388-17458888 GCF_040958095.1 Procambarus clarkii
CTAGGTAACAGGGGCATAGGGTGAAAGAAACTCTGCCCATTGTTTCTCGCCGGCGCCTGGAATCGAACCTAGGATCACAGGATCACAAGTCCCGCGTGCTGTCCGCTCGGTCGACCGGCTCCCCCTTAGCTTAAGGGGAAAAAAATCTTCCCTATGAATAAATATATTAAAAATGGCAAACATTTATCAATTTCAGTCGCTATTGTACATTTTATAGAGGTGGCTTGATCATTAAGTTTATTTATAAATTCAACTTAATTTTTATTTGAAAGCCAAATACACAAAATATTATCAACATATCTAAACCATGGAATAATTACAGGGATAATTTTAGCAACAAAATTATTTTCAAAAATTCCATGTACAAATTTGAAAGCAATGGAGATAATAGGCATAGCTTAAATATATTGACATTAATATCAGAAGGCAGAAGTATTACATATTTCTTGGTTCATGAGCAAGGTAATCAAGAATATAATCAACTGGAACTTTAGTAAATAAAGACCATACATTAAAACTTATTAACTTAACATCAGGATTGATTGAAGCATTGCTTAATTTGTTAACTAATTCAATGTAATTAGTCAAATGTGAAGATGAAATAGTTCTTAACAGTAGGGGACAAGATTTTGATGAGCCATTTAGAAAGCTTATAAGAGATGGATCTTACAGAAATGATGATAGGTCTCATAGGATATCATCAGTTCTGTGGGAGCCAGAATTCTTCGTGCTTAAGAACGAACGGCTGGGATACATTGGTGCCCCCAGACAGAACGACGAGTTTGTAGTTGACCGGTCCAGACAGAACGACGAGTTTGTAGTTGACCGGTCCAGGCAGAACGACGAGTTTGTATTTGTCCGGTCCAGACAGAACGACGAGTTTGTAATTGACCGGTCCAGGCAGAACGACGAATTTGTATTTGTCCGGTCCAGACAGAACGACGAATTTGTATTTGTCTGGTCCAGACAGAACGACGAATTTGTATTTGTCCGGTCCAGACAGAACGACGAGTTTGTAATTGTCTGGTCCATACAGGTCGACGAGTTTGTAGTTGTCCGGGCCAGACAGAACGTCGAGTTTGTATTTGTCCGATCCATACAGGTCGACGAGTTTGTAGTTGTCCGGGCCAGACAGAACGACGAGTTTGTAGTTGTCCGGTCCATACAGAACGACGAGTTTGTAGTTGTTGGTCCAGACGGTTAAGGCGTCATCAATCAAATCACAGACTGGGAACCAATGATTTGTTATTGATTTATTATTATGTTCTATGCTGTTGGGCATATCAAGCGCGGGAGGGTTATTAAGGCCACTCAGTTGTTTACTGACCAACTAGACTGTATACCGTATACCGTCCTGAAAGAGAGTGCTGGACTAAAGTAAACTCAGTATACATATACCTAGAAAGGGGCTATGTATCACTGTGTATACAAATCTCTTGTTCTGTTATACAAGCTGTAGGGAGACACGAGGTCCTAGTACCTGCATAAATCTAAAAGTTTGGAATTTTAAACGCAAATACATAAAAAGTTCCATCTAAAGGTTACAGAGTATATGGAAGCCTTTTAACTATTTTGTAAACATTATCTCTCTAATAACATAAATTACTTCATGTCTGACGAAATCTCGTTAGATGAGAACGAGAGCTGTGTCCGGGTGTTTGAGCTGACTCACGTAAAATTACAAACGATCTTATAAGATATCTCATCTTGTTATCTTACTTAAAATTCACAGAACTGCACAACTCTCCAAAATCAACTTTAAATAGTAGCACCAGGTCTCCACCTACCTGTACAGGGTATTAAACTGAAGCAATATTTGAAAAAATTGCATAATACCAACTCGTTCCAATAGCGCAAATTCCAATTTTTTTTCCATGCAGGTTGCAATGGAGAACGTTTTTGATCGAGCCCCAAAAGAGAGAGAGAGGCAGATGTAAAGCGAATTCAGTAATCTGCAGCGTTACAGCATAAAGGTAAAATGAATTTCCTGATACTATAAAACTAATGGCTGCTTTAATGACAGACATGATAATAACAATCACTACTGTAATAACAAAGAGGGAACATGGACCCCCCAAAAATAAATAAATAACACACTAACTAATGGCTTGATAGTAAAAAACCTGTTGCCAAATTACAGTTCTTTCAATTTTTATTACTTTTCCTCAGCAAGCGGGTCGTTCGACACACTTAGGACTCCAATAACGTTTATGTATAATCGAGAAATTCTTTTCATGAAAAAGCTTTAGTTTATGAATGGGTCGATTCATCGTAAATCGCTGTATATATTGAACAGCCATTGAGCCCATAATACACGACTGAATGAATGTTTCATAAAATCCCTCGGCAGTGACTGTACGACTGAGTGAATGCCGGGTGTAATCCCTCTGTAATGACCCTACGGTTGATTTAATGTTACATGACTTAATTTTTTTAATTATTTTTGGTAAAAACTCATTAATAATTATGATCACAATGACAAGGACAATAATAATAATAACAATCACACAGAAATTACTTTAACGTGAAATATATCAATGAGAAAATCCACTAAAGCTATAGGTGGATGCGAACCTACGACTCTGGAATAGCCAGTCGCGTACTCTACCAATATCCCAGCGATGACTTTAAAAAGTCATAAAACCGGATTTCTACTGAAATCACAGGAAGCTTGGAGAGACCCACTTAAGCCACTCCAAGTGATAACGTATGACCCACAAGCACTCGGGTAGAAGGGCCAAGTGGTACTACACTTTACGCCACAACTTCAGAAACACACACATAATGTTTCTGAAGTTAGGACGTAATTCTGAAGTTGATAATTCCGATCAGATTTTCATCCACGCGGGATACTACGAGTTGACCGAGTGAAGAGAAACAAAGAGTGGGTCAGAGTCAAGAGTGAATATAATCTAGAGATGAGAGTGTCTATACGGTATTACTCTCCCCTTATAGCATGGTGGAGAGTATTATATCCTTAATTTTGTGAATGGTGCAGAGTATAATAGCGCAAATATCGTAAATGACGTTGAGTATAATAGGTTTAGTTTTATAACTGATTTGGTGTAATATATAGTTGCTTATATGTATGAGAAACGAGATTTCACACACGTGTGTAGAATGTTTGTTAAGTAAATTTAAGGTAAAACTGTTGACAAGGAATTTTATGAGAATAGGATTAGAATACATGAATATTTATTTGTTTAATAAATAAATGGATTGCTAATGTCCTTGTCATGATTATTACTTTTTGGATTATCATAATTAAGTTAATTTATATTTAATATTTTTTATGAATGTCAAGATTGCTTTCGAATTAAACACAATTCCGGTAATCTAAAAAAATCTATATTAATTATCGGCTTTTAAAAGTTCTCATGATTAGATTTCAGTTTGAAATGATCTACTTACTAAATCAGTACATCTGGTTAATTGAAGCTTATCATTTGGCTGATTACAACTGATCATTTGGCTGATTACAACTGATCATTTGGCTGATTACAACTGTTCCTTTGCTGGATTATAAATGAACACCTGTTTGTTCACACCATTAGCTAACATGACTCATCCAAAATCAGATCACCTGATTAATCAAAACATCAGATCACTTGACAGATCAAAACATTAGATCACCTGACTATTGCTATGTAAAACTCTTTTGTATATTGGATATTATTGAGTGCAACGTTCTCTAGTGAGTTCAGTATCTGCTACAAGTAGCACTGTCTCTCCTCGTGAAAGAAATGATCAAAATTCAAGAAGCCAATAATGAATCTAGGCTTCGTCCTTAAGGCATCATAGGGTGAATTAGTGCCCTAAAATCTATATATTACTGACCGAGTAAAGCAGTTGTGCAAAATATTCCAACCCGTTCTCGTATATATATATATATATATATATATATATATATATATATATATATATATATATATATATATATATATATATATATATATATATATATATATATATAATATATATATATATATAGCTAGCCATCCAGTCTGTATGTTCGTACATTAAAAGTAACGAGCCTCTCCCCACTATATACACCGAGTGGTCAGTGAAACAGCATTTATCGTCATGGTATGACCCAAGCGGCCACACAATATTGGGTTTCATAATGGTAGGTCAAATATTTATGTATATATATTATAAAACGTGAGGGGTTAAGTTGTGGTCCAAATGAATACTGCTTTGTGATGTACTGCGGTGTCAAAATGTATACAGGTCGTAATAGATTGATGAGATTATGCGCACGCGCGAGTACACGCTCACGTGTTCTATCATTCTGGTCGTGCATCAGCTCCTGGGCCCCCCTCCTCCTCCTCTAACTCGTAGACTACCTTTTGCATGACATCCTTCCCGCTTGACTGTCAATCAATCAACTGTTACTAACTACTAACTTTTTCACACACACGCAGGAAGCAGTCCGTAACAGCGGTCAAACTCCCAGGTACCTGTTTACTGCTTTGTAACTTATATTGTATTTTTTTAAATAAAGATAAAAAAAAATAACAGGTGAATCAAGGTGAAAGAAACTCTGCCCCATTTGTCTGCCTAGTCCAGGAATCGAACCCGGGCCCCAGGATTACGAGTCCCGTGGGCTGTGCACTCAGCTACCAGACCCCCTAACTCAGCTACCAGGTGTGTGTGTGTGTGTGTGTGTGTGTGTGTGTGTGTGTGTGTGTGTGTGTGTGTGTGTGTGTGTGTGTGTGTGTGTGTGTGTGAAACTTAAGGAATTCCACCAACAGTCACACATACCTTCAAGAAAGATGACACCTGGATACTCTCAGAGCCAGCATCAATACAAATGGAATTCTGGAACCTGTTTAAACCCGGTGTTTTAAACAGTACAAACAGAGAGAGAGAGAGAGAGATAGAGAGAGAGAGAGAGAGAGAGAGAGAGAGAGAGAGAGAGAGAGAGAGAGAGAGAGAGAGAGAGAGAGAGAGAGAGAGAGAGAGAGAGAGAGAGAGAGAGAGACTCACATTTCTCCCCTGTTTGACTGAAAACATGTGTCTGGGAGTAATCCTGTGAAGCGGAATACTTGTTATTGTCGGCCAGGTCGTGGAGGAAGAGGGAACAGGCGGAAGGACAGGAACCTGGAAGAGAGGTGAGAAACATGATGGAAGAGGAAAAAGAGGCAGTATAGAGAAAGGAAGGTAGAGTAGTTAAATGAAGATTAAGTGAAAAGGAATGGGTAAGCGATGGAACTAGTAGATAAAGAAAAAGAAAACAAATTAATGAAAATTAGGAAGAAAGAAGGACTGAAATAAATGTATGAAACTGAAAAATGGCAACATATGCCACCTCACAACCTCAGCTTCCTTGCATCATCTAACTCACATTTTCTAACTAATCACAACCTCCCTCCATCACCACCCAGCCTTAGCCACTGCTTCTAACCCACATCTAAAAACCTCACACCACCCAAAACCTCAGCACCTCCTTCATTAATGACACTCTCCCCAACAGGACTTCTCCTCAAGGAGAGTCTCTATCAAATTTAAATAAAAAAGACAAGAGAATATGACTGAAATTATAAATGTATAGGAAAGGAAACTCGCACTTAATAATACTGGTCAAAGTAGAATGTCCTGTGTGGGAAAACGTGAGAGCTAATACCAAACACAAACTCAAGTGCAAATACGACAAAGAACTTCCACTTGAAGTGAGTTTTAAAGAAGCGCTCAAGTACAAAGTCTGGTAGACAAGGCACAAGGCTCATTCCTAACAGTCATTTACAGGTAAACACAGCCAGGATAACACATCCTGACTGTGTTTACCAGGATGGCTGTGTTTACCATCCTGGCTGTGCTCTGTGGCATATCCTGGCTGTGCCACAGAGACATTAGTAAGATTATTTTCAGCGTCAGAGTAGTTAGTAAATGGAATGCACTAGGAAGTGATGTGGTGGAGGATGACTCCATACACAGTTTCAAATGTAGATATGATAGAGCCCAGTTGGCTCAAGAATCTGTACAACAGTTGATTGACAGTTGAGAGGCGGGACCAAAGAACCAAAACTCAAACCTCGCAAGCACAAATAGGTGAGTACATGAACCACAGTCCGAAACAGGCAGGCCGTCCATAATCTATTTAGCGGTGATGTAGAGCAATTTGACCTCCTGATGGCCATTAATCCCTAACCACTTGGTAGTGTCGACAATGCTCGCTTCATCGACCTACATAGCGTTATTTTGCGTCAGTTTTCGGGGAGAGAATGTGTGTGTTGAAAAAGTAGGTGAAGTAGATAATTTTCATTCATTTGTTACCCTTTTCGTAAATCGAAAAGGGTAACAAATGGATTAAATGGTATGCGAAGTTGATGGAATGGTGCATCAAATGGATGAAAGGGTGTAGAGAGTGTTTGAAAGGTGTAGCAGATGATTGAAAGGCATATCAATGTGAATATAAATATGGTGATAAATATAAAAATAAAACACAACTCGGAGCCATTGATTCATACACCTGAAGAGTGGAGAATTTTACACGAAGAAAAGACTTGAATAAATGCTAATTTTGAAACAGGGCTGTTGATTTATTGGTACAATTACCGGGTAACATAACAGATGTGGGATTGCTGGATGATCTTTTTTCAAGAGTAGATTAGAGATATATAAGTGAGTTTGGTTTGGTATCAATAGAAGTTGCCTCAAATGGATTCGCAAGCATTGTGTAGTTTCCTAAACTCATTTTTTTGGTATTGGTGTTAATGGTGTCCATAGAATTGACTCATCTCACTACTCTCCCTGCCAGGAATTAGAAATATAAATAGATTAGAAGGTCAGCTAATTAGAAACCTTGAAATACACACAGTACAGAGTTATGTATTGTTATCCTTAGAGACGACAATTCTCTGAACCTCTCCTTGAATGTTAATCACGTTTCCTATGCGTTTTGGACGTTAGCCAAAGGAGGTCTCCCGGTGCGTGTTGATTGGCACGCAATTTTGAGCAGGAATCACCTGTCGATAACCGTGTCATCCCTTCGTGAATGGGTGTTATGTGTGTGTGTGTCAATAGAACTCCAAACTCTTCTGTCTGTTTGCTATCTCTGTCGTTTCTATTTTCATGGATTCTCGCATGCTAGTTGAAGTGTTTTAGTTGCATCAGTGTTGTGACAAAGTTTTGGACCTTCCATTCCGTCATCACTACAGGAAAGCCACTTTGTTATGGAGATTTTTTTTAGTGACTCGTGTGTGTGTGTGTGTGTATATATATATATATAAATATATATATATATATATATATATATATATATATATATATATATATATATATATATATATATATATATATATATATATATATATATATATGTACAGTGTCAGACTACAGAGGAAGAATTGAAACAGGAATTTCCTTAAGTACCTTCGTATATTAATACATCTTCATGTGTACATGAATATATCTTCATGAAGATGTGTGTGTGTGTGTGTGTGTGTGTGTGTGTGTGTGTGTGTGTGTGTGTGTGTGTGTGTGTGTGTGTGAGTGTCC
>NC_091187.1:17463888-17498888 GCF_040958095.1 Procambarus clarkii
ACAACAGGATGGAAGAATATTACTCAACAACAGGATGGAAGAATATTACTCAACAACAGGCTGGAAGAATATTACTCAACAACAGGATGGAAGAATATTACCCAATAACAGGATGGAAGAACATCACCCAACAACAGGATGGAAGAATATTACTCAACAACAGGATGGAAGAATATTACTCAACAACAGGATGGAAAAATATTACCCAACAACAGGATGGAAGAACATCACCCAACAACAGGATGGAAGAACATCACCCAACAACAGGATAGACAACCTCAACAACAATATTGCATTAACAATTCCCCTTCAAACAAAAAACTCGCCAATTCAAGGAAAATAATATACATATAATTAATTACTAGATTAATCAAATTACACCTAAGAAGGAGCATGTGGTCCCATGTGCCTTATTTCTCAGTGTAGACGCCTTTGATGACATAATTAGGCAGGTGAATCAGTATAGATGTTCGACATCGTTTCGGTCCGTCCTGGATCATTATCATTAATACTTACTATTGATAAGGGTCCAGGATGGACCGAAACGTCGTCGTTTCTCCTCATCTTCTGCTGTGTGATTTGGTCATTATATCACTAGTTATTGTGACTCGTCGTCTGCACATGTACGCGAGTTTTATTCTTAGCTCCAATGCTCTGATGGGATGGAAAAAAAATAAGAACGTTGTTTTATTGTCTATAAGGCAGTCTACTTCAGCTGCATTATATACAAGAACACTGATAACAGGACTGACAGTGACTCCCAAGGTACCGAAAGACGTTGTGTACCAAATACTGGTCTTCGTCTCACTAGATAGCGATGACCTACTTTCTAAAACATCACAAGCAACACAAGTCTGTCTTGAGTGCATCATTACCCTATGAACTGAGAAGATATCTGACGTACCACTGGGAGTATTGGCAGCACTCTTGGCTCCTGAGTACGTATAGATCCGATTCAGAGTAAGAGTCTTTCAAAGGATTTCCTATAAGATGTCCATTGAATGATAAGGTATCTGACTCCTCTTGAGTCGGATATATGCTTGTAAGCAGCTTCTACCCGATGCTGTCATCCCGATCCTCTAAAAAAAATTGGTAAATGTTCAGTCACCTCTTAGTATTCCGCGGGTGAAATTCAGACTTCGTCGAGTATGAGGTCGATTCCTGATAAGTTCAGAGTTCTAATATCATAGTAATAATCACTTGCAATATATCTGCTCATTTTACTTGCTGATGATTTTTTTTTTTTTTGAGATATATACAAGAGTTGTTACATTCTTGTACAGCCACTAGTACGCGTAGCGTTTCGGGCAAGTCCTTAATCCTATGGTCCCTGGAATACGATCCCCTGCCGCGAAGAATTTTTTTTCATCCAAGTACACATTTTACTGTTGCGTTAAACAGAGGCTACAGTTAAGGAATTGCGCCCAGTAAATCCTCTCCGGCCAGGATACGAACCCATGACATAGCGCTCGCGGAACGCCAGGCGAGTGTCTTACCACTACACCACGGAGACTGAATGTTTATAAATAAAATGTTACCTTTTCACGCATCGCCTCCGACTCAGCTCACGATTATGTTTAGGTTTGTGTTCAGTCATTTCTCATTAACATTGAAGAGAAACACTTTAACCCAACAGCCGAACTTTTATATATGAAAGACCCATATAATATGCTTTGTGCATCGCGCCTCGGAGTGCTTCACCCACTTCTTGAAAATACACAATATCCAGCAGAAGCAATACGCCCAGTTTAATGCACGCTAAGCTTATGTATGCATAAAACTGAAGCAAGTATAAATATTAACTTATGTTTTAAGAAATACTTTTTGGGTTACACAGAACGGAAAACTGTAACTGACCTTCCACCAGAACGACCAATCCCAAAGTGAGTCCTTAAGTTATAATACTACTCGGACCTCGTCAGCTCACTAAGACGACTCCATGGAACTCCAGTTAGATCTAAGGACAAGTCGGTCAGTGTGGGAGGCATTGACGTAGTTCCTGACCAGGATCCTCAGGATTAATTGGGGATTCAGCATACTATGGCGTCTATATAGACGCCAAACACATGACGAAAGAACGACGTTGCTACAGCCTTCGAAGAAGATTTATCACCTAACAAGTTGTAACAACCAATATAGCAAGTTGTAACAACGTTCTAATACGTCACAAAATATAACAAGATGTAACAACTTCATTACAAGTTGTAACAAGCGGAAAATAGGGACAGTTACGTTATATGTTTGCCGGGGATCGATCCCTGCCTTTACACTCGTCCAAGTAAGGCAATGTAGCACTGTACCTTCCCCCCCCCCCTACACTGACAGTATAGTTTAGACTTATAATTCCTTATTCGATGAAAATGGCTTCTGAAATTTCACAACAGTTACTTGTGGCTGAGTTGATTAGCCTCTTCAAGAGGTCTGTAACATGGAGGACTAGACTTTACGATATGGTGCAGCCTTTAAATCGTTAATATTAATAATATAATAGGAGAAAGGTATATATCAGTATTGCTGAATTACTCTGTATGAGAAGAGCAAAAGGTGAAAATCTATTGAGGGGATCTTAATTTGATTACCAAAGCTGCCAAGCCTTCCTAAGCGACATTCACACCTAGTCATTCCTCTTCCTTTTTTTCCCTCTCTTCCTACCTCTTTCTCTCCCTTCCACTTTCTCTCCATCGCACTCTACTTAGCCATTCTTTGTGTAAAAGCACCCACTCTCCGCCTTTCCTTTTCCTCATTCTCTCTCTCTCTCTCTCTCTCTCTCTCTCTCTCTCTCTCTCTCTCTCTCTCTCTCTCTCTCTCTCTCTCTCTCTCTCTCTCTCTCTCTCATTCTTCTTTCCCATTTAAACGGTGTCTGCGCCTCTCAGCTTTTCTTCATCAGGTGATGATCACCCCAACAATACTCACTGAGAATCCCTTGAGATGGGAAAGGCAAGAGGATAAAGAGGGGACTTCAGTATGCGCCGGCGAGGATAAATGAAACAAAGGGAAGGAGAGAGAAAGAGAGAGAGAGAGAGAGAGAGAGATAGAGAGAGAGAGAGAGAGAGAGAGAGAGAGAGAGAGAGAGAGAGAGAGAGAGAGAGAGAGAGAGAGAGAGAGAGAGAGAGAGAGAGAGAGAGACAGAGAGAGAGACAGCGAGAGAGAGAGAGAGAGACAGAGAGGTAGAGAGAACACATAACTACACTGCAGCCACTCCCCAGCTCTCCACATGACTCTGAAGCCTCCAGCCGTAACTCACCCGAGGCAGTAACGTTACTCTGAAGTGAATGATGGTGAGAAACCAAGTAATGTATAAGCTTCGGAAATGCTGCTGAGGTGAAGTTAACGGGCCTCAGAGGACGTAACGACCATTAACCCTTACCTGGTGCTTCAAGGGCTTCCTTCCACACCGAATAATCGTCCAGAAAATATTCTATTTCCCCATGTCGTTAATTGAAGACTAATGAAGTATTTTTATTTTAAATGTATCTGAAATGTGGGCATTTCGTCACTAACATTTATAGAACGTCATTTCGGATTTTATCCATTCTGTAATATATATTTCGTTTTTTTTTCCAAGAAGGTTGAGCTTTGTATGTTCTGACTCGATGGATTTCAATGGGATTCTCTCCAGAGTTACCCTCGAGGGTGAAAACAGTGTAGGGAACTGGTGTGCGCCTCGTCCCGTCTCTATTGTTAAGCATCACTTGATCTGACCATTACGACTGGAGGATAGTTGAGAAATGAGAGGACCTAACTTGGCCTAAAACGATTTGTGTGTTCGTTAATGGTATAACAGTGAAACACCCTTCACTTTTATCCTTACTTCTAAAATGAAAATAACGGATACTTTTGTTTCTAGAAGGTGAAGGGACGATGACGTTTCAGTCCGTCCTGGACCATTCTCAAGTCGATTGTGATAATGGTCGCAATGGTTCACAATCGACTTGAGAATGGTCCAGGACGGACCGAAACGTCGTCGTCCCTTCACCTTCTAGTGTGTGGTCTGGTCAACATTCTTCAGCCACGTTATTGTGACTCATCGCCTGCACTTTTGTTTCTACATAAGCTCTTCGCTTCCTATTTATTACGATACGAGCGGTATGTTTTCTGTGGTACAATATTTCGTTTCTCAGGTGACAAGAGCAATACATTCCCCACGATACCATTCTGACTTTCTTCTCAAACACCAGAAGGAAGATAGGTTCCGCTCGCTGTAGTCAGTGACGCAGAGACAATCTGCAGTGCCTTTTGACTCTGTTACTGTGACGTTAGAGCAGGATATACTGGGCCCACTTTAAGTATGAATTAATAGGATGTGTGGATGTAAAGTGCTTGTATGATCGTATCAAAATATACTTGCATTGTTGTATCTACGACGGCGGGTTAAAGGGAGCTCTAGCTCTGGAACCCCGCCTCATAACTTTCACGTTTGGTACATTTATTCCATCCACAGATTCATTAATTTTTCATTCACAACACTGACACAAAAATATATACATTCTACCATCGCTATTCTCAGATAAATACTTCAAAGAGATACGAAGGTCCTCGTTACATGATGGAATTTGCATGAAGTTACGTGTAGTTACATTTAAGTTACATGAAGTTACTTGAAGTTACATTTCCATGAAGGAATTCATGGAAATGTAATATTTTCTTGCTATTTCTACAAATTAACAATTTCTACTCCCATCTGTTCTTTGTTCCACGTTGCTTTAATGCATTTCGGAGGATTAGGTTTTTTCTATTGTCATCTGGATTATGTAATTCCGATCTGAAATGGAAATGCATCAGAATGAATGTTGTTTTAAAGAATTAGTTTTGGTACAGCGTAAATTAAGCTTAGCAGAGGGATAGATTTTCTTCTCTGTTTGTTCATCTGTCTCTCTGTTCATCTGTCTCTCTGTTCAACTGTCTCTCTGTTCATCTGTCTCTCTGTTCATCTGTCTCTCTGTTCATCTGTCTCTCTGTTCATCTGTCTCTCTGTTCATCTGTCTTTCTGTTCATCTGTCTCTCTGTTCATCTGTCTTTCTGTTCATCTGTCTCTCTGTTCATCTGTCTCTCTGTTCATCTGTCTCTCTGTTCATCTGTCTTTCTGTTCATCTGTCTCTCTGTTCATCTGTCTTTCTGTTCATCTGTCTCTCGGATTATATGTAAGTTTTTTTTTAAATTAATAGCCGTCTGTACACGCCTAGTTACTCACTTTGTTACTCACCTAGTTACTCACCTAGTTGTATTTGCGGTGGATAAACTATGACTTCTGGGCTTCTTCCCGACTATCTTCTAATGGAATGCTTTATAGGTTGTAGAGCCTATTGGGCTTTTTCGTATCTACATTTAAAGCTATGTATGGAGTCTGTCTCCACTTCTATGCTTCTAAGCGCATTCCGTCTGTTCACTACTTTGACACTTAAACAAATTCTTTCTTACGTCTCTGTTGGTTTATTTGGGTACTTAGTTTCCATCTTTGTCTCTTGATCGTCAACTACCCGTGCTAAATAATCTATCCTTCCTATCCAGTTTATTCCCCTGAGTATTTTGTATGTGATAATCATGTCTCCTCTGTGTCTTACCTCTTCCAGGTACGTGAGTAGTCTTTCTGTATTAACTGTAGTCTTTCCTCGTGGCTCATACCTCTCAACTCAGATCAGATCAGATCAGATCAGATCAGATCAGATGTTTATTCAGGTAAGGTATATACATACAAGTGATGTTACATTAATGGATTGATATATAGATAGAGCTAGTACATACAATGCCTAAAGCCACTATTACGCAATGCGTTTCGGGCAATTTTATGAAATTTTATGAAAAGAAGAAGATCGGGGACTAGTCTGTTTAATGAGACGAGGACTTTACATTGATGCCGCATATTCCAGACTTGATGTCAGACTGGTCTGACATCAACTCTATACAAGATTCTGAACGTTCAGATTTCTAAAAGCAGTTCTTACATTAATCAACCTTCTGTATGTAGTTGATGACGTCTATTGATGTGGGCTTCTAGTGGCAAGTAGGGGAAGGGGGGGGGGGAGAACATCAACCCCCCACTTTAAGTATCTAAGTATTAGTCTCCGCTTGATTCTAAGAGGATTTCCGCTCTTTCAAGGTATCAGATGTGAAATCAGAGTTATTGTTGTTGTAGAGTCACTACTTGGTACAAAAAGTTCCAAGTAGCACGGGCTATGGTGAGCCCGTGACATCAGAGCATTTCCCATCTGATAACTTGTGCCGGTCACAGGTTCCCAGTAACCAGCTTTATTACTTTGCAGGTGCTAGAGTTGAATTCTAGTAGCCACTGTCTGTGTGCATGTCTGTCTGCTTCCTAAATGGGTGTGGATTTAGGAGTTTTTCTGTATTTTTTATTTTATTGTTTATTTATTTATTTTCTTTGCCTGTTTAATGAATGTACTGCATGTATAAATTGTATGTTTCGGTCTCTGTTATACAACAACGTTTCAGTCACACAGGACGAGGACCACTACCATTATGTAATGACCATTATTACTATTACCATCATACTACCACCATTACCACCTCCACTATTACCATCACCATCACCACCACTCACAACACCTCCATCACCACAACCACTACCACTTCCTATACGTCGACCACCATTATAACCACCATTATCCCTTACACCCAGAAATCACAATAACATGATGCATCAAATGAACAAATCCACAAGGGTTTGTAGGTTCAAACTTAGGTGTAGGAACGTAGATGTGAGTAGGGACGTAGGTTCGAACCCTCATCACGTCCCTTTATATGTACACTCACCACTAGTGTTACTCATCTCTATCGTTCATATACTAGGTGGCGAAAACCTGGATTCTCAGGAGAACAATAGGACTACCTTAGTTGGCACTTTCATGCCTTAATCCTCGTGCCAATTAAGACGAACCAGAAGCCGATGAAGTGCCAGTCAGTGACGATTGAGCTGGCATCGTGACTCTTTGTGTGACTGTCAGCTATTGAAAGGAGGGGAGGAAAGAGGTGCAGACAGGAGCCGCAGATAATCAGAAAGGCAAGAATGAGAGGGAGGCAGAAAGGGGTAATATACAGGAGCACACGTGAAGAACGGAAAATGTGTGTGTGTGTGTGTGTGTGTGTGTGTGTGTGTGTGTGTGTGTGTGTGTGTGTGTGTGTGTGTGTGTGTGTGTGTGTCTGCCTGCTCTATTCATACCACTTTCCATTGGCCGTCTCTCTAGTCTCTATCCAGCTATATGTGTCACGCATAATAATTAAATCCCTCTGTTTTTCTGCCTGACTCAATTCTAATCTCTGTCTCTTTTGCTATATGTCTGACTGTTTGGCTTCTCGTCTGAATGTTCATTTTTACTGATTGCCAGACCATGTCTCATTGACTGACTGAGATTGTCTCTAACACTCACAGAGTTGAGAAGATTCCGTGAGAAAAAAAAGGGAGACATCATCTCTCTGTTTCAACGGGAATTATTCATTTACGAACAGTACCCGAAATTCACAAATCCCAAACCTCATTTTTCTTCCCAAAGATCGCTGAGGATTTATGCTTTGGATTTCGATGGATGCACAAGAGATTTCAAAGGGTGATTTATCTTCCCTTAACCTTAACTTTCACACGCACCTCCTGTGCCTTCTCCCGCGAAACTGACGTTGAAAATGTTTTTAATTAAGTGCCCCGAAGCTCCGACAGATTAAGCTGACAGTGTACCTATTTGTCTAAACAAATTTACGTGGATTATATTCACTGAATTGTGCTGGGATGTAGGCTGTATCCGTCATATTTATATATAGTTATTGCTTAATTCTGGGGTAGGGGAGAGAGAGAGAGAGAGAGAGAGAGAGAGAGAGAGAGAGAGAGAGAGAGAGAGAGAGAGAGAGAGAGAGAGAGAGAGAGAGAGAGAGAGAGAGAGAGAGAAAGAGAGAGAGAGAGAGAGAGAGAGAGAGAGAGAGAGAGAGAGAGAGAGAGAGAGAGAGAGAGAGAGAGAGAGAGAGAGAGAGAGAGAGAGAGGGGCATATCCCACACAGAGGAAAGGCCTGACTCTGCAGTATTTTATACTCTCGTTATTCATTGTTCACAGCCAACTTGCTCAGTCGGAAGTTCCATCAAACACAACACGCTTCAGTGATTTTCAATTCTGCATTGTAGCTGTAATCTCAAAAATAAATATTATTTATAATGAATGCTGAGTATTTACTTAACTATTGACTACGAGTTCAAGCGGACTGGTGCAGCTGCTTGCGGTCTGGTGATAGAAGCTGACAATGCCACATTCACGAACCTTCGAAAACTCTGTTTTCAGTAATGATTCAACTAGACACCCGGGCCACACATCTGAAGACAAAGAGGAAGTGACATTTTCCGGTTCGTGCTGGACCATTATCAAGTCTCGTGGTCCATAGTGGACCGACACGTCGTCATTTCATTCATTTCTAGACGTGTGGGGCCTGGTGACAAATTTTCAGCCACGTTATTGTGACTTAATGTCACATTTAGAACTATGTTTAGTGAAGGAACTATGATACAGCTTCTCAAGGAGGAGAATATCAAACTACAAGATCATCTACAAGGGAAAGATAATGTCCACGTGAAGCAGACCATCATCATGGAGAGGAAAAAACCTCATTAACAAAACACAACATTACAATCAAGTAGTGTTGAAAGCTGAGTGCTGCCTCCGAATCTCTTCACAAAGGCAGCCTCATCGGTTCACTAAGCAATGGTTGAGACACTCACCTTCACTACCATAAGCCAGCCCGCCAAGCCCTGCCCACTAGACAATCAACAGCACACAACAAAATCATCTATCCAATCAACTACTACCTATCCAAGGTGGACAGGACCCCCACAAACTATCATCCCACTCTTACTCCATCCTCATCCCACATTTCCTGAATGTCATAGCCCTCCCCATCCTTATCAAGCCCTTTGATAAGGATGGGGAGGGAAGAAACCAAAAACTTAGGATTAGAATAAGGATTACTATCAATAAATGTGCAACACTTAAATATGATGACCCATTTACTGCTTTACAAGATGATTACTGCAATAATCAAGTTATCAAGGACCAAAGTAAAGCGGAAGATTAGAACAATAAATCTAAGAATATTTTAATTGATGGCGACTCTTAGGTACGTCGACGGGAGACTCTCAGGTACGTATGCAATACGTCGTACGTGTTGCATACCTATTTTGCAACATGGGCAGTAAATATATGATAATGGTGAGTGCATCCCCGGGGCCTTGATGGGTAATGTTGCCGATAGATTCGGCAAGATCCTGGGTGAGAACAAACCTATCATTTGCTTAAATACAGGACGAATGGCATAGAAAACGCAGGAGTGGCTAATCGTTTCAAAATTATATACGATAGCCACAGATAGAATAGGGTCCAAGGGAGCTGTCCCTGTCAGGTGTGTCATATTTTCTATAATTCTCTGTGTTAAATTTCTATATCAGTGCATGCAGGGTAATGTATATTATCTGCCGACTGAATATATTTTTCAAAGCAATGCGATATATTTAATTGACAACTGTAATGGCTTCCAGTTGTCAATTGAAATACATATACGGGATGTGGTGCGAGATGGTAGAGTGAGGGTAGACTTAACTAATGCAGTAGAGGGGGGGGGGGAGGGGGGCATTTCTCGGGGTCTAGATCATAGGAATATACGATATTACAGGAGACCTATTGACCCATGCCAGCTTCTATTCACACCTAACCAAACTCATACATGTATATGTCGAGTCTTCCCTGCATATAATCCCACGTCTATAATGTTACCTGTTAATCTGTTCCATGAATTACTCTGTGAAGAGAAAAAGTCGTCGAAACGTGGCTGAACACAAGCTAATCGACATATATGAAACTGAGGAAGAAAGGTGTAGAATCCAATATAAGGCAAGGTATGAGCTGAAGTGAGAGGTGAGGTGAGGTGAGAGGTGAGGTGAGAGGTGATGATGTACAAGTGACAGAGCAAACCACGAAAAAAAGAGCTAGTGAAAGTGAACTATGAGTTTACTGTTAAACAAAACAAAGTAAGCAGAGGAAATAAGACAGATTAGGCCAGAAAAAAATATAAATATAGAAGAGAAATAAAACAGAGGACTAAATTAGAGACACAAATAAATATTGACAAACAAGATTACAACTGACTTTCATTTTATGATGCAAGTGGGTCAGTAAGATCTTGTGGAGGCCTTAATAAACCTCCTTCTGTTAAGTCAAACAGCAATCGTTAATTATTTCTCTCCGGAAGATCAGTAACCTCGACGAAAATTGTGATACGTGTGTCATGAGATACACAGAGTGTATTATTTATGTATCTCCCACATTCTTCTTCAAGATTTTAACACAATACATAGTCTTACATTGCGCAAATCTTGCGGTAGACACACTTCTAGCTTCAATCTCATCAAACCATATATATATATATATATATATATATATATATATATATATATATATATATATATATATATATATATATATATATATATATATATATATATAAATGCGTGCGATGACTTGTGATGGTCAAGTGGATTAAGGCGTCCAGTAGATACCAGTTGCGTTGCTCCTGGCAGTATGGGTTCGAGTCACTTCTGGGGTGAGTTTTCAGTCATATATATATATATATATATATATATATATATATATATATATATATATATATATATATATATATATATATATATATATATATATACGTATAGGTCCATGTTGCCTATGTCCTCTTCTGCGGGAGGCTCATCTTCTCCAGTAGTATTTTAATGCGCTCTATGCTCACGAATTCAAGAAAAAAGTACATCTTCATGTGGGATCCTCCCTTCACTGCCTTCACATTTCAACGCACTCGCTAGATAAGAGCACTTTTGCTTGACTGCATAAAGAGGGGTCCTTGATTGGTAGAGGGGGAGTATACTGTTATATACTGGGGCAGGAATCTCTGTGGTATAAGGCAGGAGCTGAATACATTATACTTCACGAAAATATTGAAACATTATAAGTCAAAATGTAAAATATATCAAACAAAAAGTTAGTACTTAATTTATTTCAATCCTGAAAGGCAGTATTTCAGAACAATTCACTGATCATAACATTTCAGACGCCGGCATTTATATCATCATTATTCACAACACAGTTTTAAACATATATACATTGAGAATATATGTGCACTGCTTCACAGTGTACATATATTCTGTGAGTTTTCTAAAAACCAGAAATACGTTCAGGCCTGAAACCTTACAATATCAATTCGCCTGGTTTTACTAACTCCTAAACGCTGAACACTACGTTCATCAGCTTTAAACTGCGTCTGCCAATCTTTTGTTCATTTTAGAAGCAAGAATTATCCTACACAAAATTTACGTGTCTCTTCTGAATTGATTAGTTTCAAAATGCAATTCAAAATCATCTTTTTTCGCGATAAACGTTAAAACAAACTGTTTTAAACATTATTATTATAAGATTTTTTTTAAAATACTAATTGTATTATTTTTGTTAAATATTAATTCTGTAATTATTATTTTTTTTACTATTATTATTATTATTACTATTATTTTTATTGTTATCATTACTAGTGATTTTCTGGAAATAAGGGTGAAAGTAGTATTTTATCACCCTATATTTCTCCTACTTCCTTCCTTCATTGTGATACATGCCTCCCTGCCTCTTCTACTGGTCCAGTCTCCCTCTGGTGGTAAAGCATCTCTCCGAGCGCGCCAGCTCACCATAATATCTAAGAATATCAGAGCAGATATTTTCGAGAGAAGTAATAAAGGTTGGAGAATATTTTCTTCGTGCAAAAGAAGTCATATTTTACATGACTGTTTTTCTCGATTCGGTTTTGTTTACTACATTTTGTATTCTTAATTTTGGGCTTTTTATCTATGTGTATAGCTATCTATCTATCTATACATCTTTCTATATTCGCAACCAAATTGTGATTTAATAACTTAATATTTAATACTCTTGGGCACTTGCAGCCTCGAACTGTCGACCACACAAAGAGCAGCCAGCCGCTTTACCAATTGAGTCAGCAACACCTCTGTCTGTCTGTCTGTGTCACACACACACACACACACACACACACACACACACACACACACACACACACACACACACACACACACACACACAAGACACACACACACACACACACACACACACACACACACACACACACACACACACACACACACACAAGACACACACACACACACACACACACACACACACACACACACACACACACACACACACACACACACACACAAGACAGCTTGAGGCTTCAAGAAGACCTGGACAAGCTGCAGGAATGGTCGAACAAATGGCTGTTAGAGTTTAATCCAAGCAAATGTAATGTAATGAAGATAGGGGTAGGAAGCAGGAGACCAGATACAAGGTATCATCTGGGAGAGGAAATTCTTCAGGAGTCAGAGAAGGAAAAAGACCTGGGGGTTGATATCACGCCAGACCTGTCCCCTGATGCTCATATCAAGAGGATAACAGCAGCAGCATATGCCAGGTTGGCTAACATAAGAACGGCCTTTAGAAACTTGTGTAAGGAATCTTTCAGAACATTATATACCACATATGTCAGACCAATCCTGGAGTATGCGGCACCAGCATGGAGTCCATATCTAGTCAAGGATAAGACTAAACTGGAAAAGGTTCAAAGGTTTGCCACCAGACTAGTACCCGAGCTGAGAGGTATGAGCTACGAGGAGAGACTACGGGAATTAAACCTCACTTCGTTGGAAGACAGAAGAGTTAGGGGGGACATGATCACCACATTCAAGATCTTCAAGGGAATTGACAGGGTTGATAAAGACAGGCTGTTTAACACAAGGGGCACACGCACTAAGGGACACAGGTGGAAACTGAGTGCCCAAATGAGCCACAGAGATATTAGAAAGAACTTTTTTAGTGTCAGAGTGGTTGACAAATGGAATGCATTAGGAAGTGATGTGGTGGAGGCTGACTCCATACACAGTTTCAAGTGTAGATATGATAGAGCCCAATAGGCTCAGGAACCTGTACACCTGTTGATTGACAGTTGAGAGGCGGGACCAAAGAGCCAGAGCTCAACCCCCGCAAGCACAACTAGGTGAGTACAACTAGGTGAGTACACACACACACACACACACACACACACACACACACACACACACACACACACACACACACACACACACACATACACACACACACACACACACACACACACACACACACACACACACATATACACACACACACACACACACATACACACACACACACACACACACACACACACACACACACACATCTAAATACCAGCCTAAAACAATATATATAATACAGGTAATCTATTATTCACTTGAAAATCTGTTATATGCGCACATTAAATTCAAGAACATCCTCTCCCGACCTAATTCCCTTTGCTTCATTAACATGCTAATGAATTAAATGAATTAATGATGAATGAAGAGGCCTATGAAGATAAAGTGAGTGAGGAGAGAGAGAGAGAGAGAGAGAGAGAGAGAGAGAGAGAGAGAGAGAGAGAGAGAGAGAGAGAGAGAGAGAGAGAGAGAGAGAGAGAGAGAGATAATGAATGGTGCAGTCATTGGGAGTGTAATGCCTTCATGAAAACTGCACCTACTATCAAGGAGAAGAAGAAGAAGAGAATGAAAGAAGGAAGGAATGAGTATGAGTAATGGCAGGTCAAGTGAGTATTAAAGTCGGTATTAAGGCCATGAGCTGAGACTCCTAGCCTCCTCCAGGAACCCAGCACACGCCAGAGAGCTGAGCAAACAATCGCTGAGAATTATTCAGAGATGAACAAATAGAGTCCACCCATAAATACCTTGTGAGTGGTCGTGGCATTGTGCAATGTACGAAAGAGTATTATTGTGGAATTTATTGTTTTCATTTCTTTTTACAATCAGTTTCCGGGAAAAATATTAACATTGAAGGCAGTTTTATAAAGGAAATTATAAAGAGAGGTTTGCGATAAAGTTGTTGTATTGAAGTTGTGATAAAAGCTTTATTGTAAATTTCTCGTAAATAAAATGTTGGGATTAAGATGCTGGTGATGAGGTTTCGATAAATATACAACGACTTGTGATGCAGGGATTTTGATGAATGTGCTTGTCATGTTTTCTTATAACGTATCCTATGACACTTTTGACTCAACTTTGTATTAGTGTCCAATTCCACATATTAGGATTACCACTCGCAGGAAAATTATTGAAATCTGCAGTGACATTTGACAGTGTGTTATTTACCATCAGTAATCATCAAGCGTCATTATTCATTAATGATTCGCTCTGCCTCCAAATGCACAACAATTTGCCACACAACTTCAGAATATGAAAACATATTTTTTATCAGCATTGGTGATAACACGTCCGTGATAGTGGAGGTCCTTACTCATGAGGGAGTTCTTACCTCACAATTCACTTAATGTGATACTTATCGGCGAGTATATGAGGATATATTACACACTGTAATAAATGTACCTCTTATGTTTCAAAGAAGATTTGAGCAGGAACTTATCGCTTATTGTGCCAAAAAGAATTAATATTGTTCTAATTTTACATTAGAAAAAATCATATTGTATATATATATATATATATATATATATATATATATATATATATATATATATATATATATATATATATATATATATATATATATATATATATATATATATATGTATGTATATTATGACTTAGATTGCCTTGTGTTGACGCCCAACAGTATACAGCATCACCATATTTGATTACAGAGTGTGGTAGGCTTGTTACTGCCTGGCTTATGGCTTTCATTTTGACGGCACTTCTCACCATTTAGGGATTACAGCTCTTTGCCATGTAATAACGTGAGAGATGTTAGATCATCTTTGTCTAGCTCAGTCTCCTCCTGGGAAATTGTCTAAAAAGAACCCCCACTCCAGGCAACACACTGGTGCTTACACAGTTCTGCACTGAAGCTTAGACAGCTTTAACTGTGTGTTTTTTTCACCAGTATTTAGTTGGAAAAGTTCAGAGTTAAAACTGCCGGTAAAATCACTGAGACAGTAAATGATTAAACTCTACGCTTTAGATACCACTAAACTAATAGGTTAATTGGAACTTTGGCAAAGACGCAAGTAATAGGAACTAATGGGACAACACCTAGAACGACCAGAACCTGTGCTAGTGCCCAATTGCGAAAGGTTCATACCTAGAGAGCTCCAATTTGCCAAGGTTCATATGAACCAGCCTTGTGTTACAGTATGGGACTTGTGGTGTTGAGATTAACATTTTCTGTGAAGGATTAATGCAGAAGGTTTTATGATGAAAGTCTAGTCATGGAGGTTAACTGAGTTAACTGAGAAAGGCTTTGTGAGGAAGAATTTGCGATTAAAATTTTATGATGATATTTTAATGACAGGTGTGAGATGAATTGCGTATATTGGAGGTGTTGAGAAGATAATCTGGAGATAGTGCTGCAGTGAAGGCTTATCATTCTCCTCCTGTTTTAAATTTATGTTTACTATTAATATTATTAAGCTACTCAACATTCCAAGAAGTTCCATAGTAACCACTCAATAGTTCGTAATAATCCCACATGCGATAATCATCAACACATATTCCCAACAAATGTATTGTTGCGAACTACAAATAATGATCTGCAGGAATCCCACTTGCAACTACGACATCTTCCAGGCGCTTCCCGAACTACTAATAACGTCTAAGAGAAACCAAGCTGTTTCCCGTCTACTAAATTACGAGCAGCGTGGAACTGGGAGCAGGGTCAGGTGGATAGGAATATACAAGGCGGCATGTATATATATATATATATATATATATATATATATATATATATATATATATATATATATATATATATATATATATATATATATATATACTGTGTTTTTCACGAAATGTAACGTTACACAGGAATACAGTGTGCATTTCCCTGTATCACCACGCTGAGGCGCTGGCAAAAGGAGGCTTCGGGAATCCTAGAGTCTCTTGTTGTATCGATGAGTTTAGAACCCAAATTTTTAATAAACCAGTGACTCATTTATCCTAAGTACCAAATGTCTCTATGGGGGCAAAATTATACTCGTCGATCTAATTACCAGATCGACACGGTGCTGGCTGGGGTCGACCTGGCATCGTTCCCCAAAAAATGTTGCAAACAATTAGGAGAAATAGTGAATAAAAATTGGAAGATATCTTGCCAAGCGATATCGAGCGACTATATCTCGTGACGTCACGAAAACTTTATTGTGGCTTAATACGGGCAAACTATGTTGACAAGAGTATCTTTTTTAAATTTCGTATATGATGTTTTACGATATAGTAGGAAAAAAGTATATATTTTTACTAGTCGATCTGGAACAAGAGTCACCACCATCTTCATGAGGATGGCCATGTCAGTCAACTATGTTTTAATATGGGGTATTAATGCAGATCACAACCAGCCCATGTTTGGCACCTACCTTCCAATAATTACCATGCAAACCTGTGGGAGACTAGCCATACAAGTTTGGCCCTCCACCCTTTAGATAGATAAACGAAATAGCAAAAAAGACGATCTACTATATTGCACAGTTTTATGTAATATATTGGGACCTGCCGCTCCCTAACCCACAACTGAGCCTAATACTAATGTACCCAGTGTGTTGGGAATTAATTCGAGGGGGACTGAGGAGCCGGATTCCCCTGTGGCAGTGCGCGATCCAGTCAGCGCCGCTTAATTAAACCGCATTTAAGGGGAATTGGCCGGACGACTCCCAGGCTATGTCCTGTGGGCGAGATAGCAACCGCATTTAAGATGGTAGAAGGGAGTTTAGAGGGAATTGCTGCAGGGTAAGGAGGGTTAGTGGTAGAAGGGGTGGGGGGATTAGGGCAGGGGGGGTCAGTTGGAGAAGTGAGGGGGGGGGGATTGGGGAGAGGTTGGGAAGGAAGGGATTGGTGAGGAAGAGGGAGATAATGGACAAGGCAAGTGGAGGATAACCTGTGGCCTCAGGACCACTTGGGACCATCTGTGCATTAAGTGCGGTCTTTTGCAGCCTTCTCAAAGAAGCCCAGATTTTGGTATAAAAAATAAATTTGTCTTAAAAACACGTTTATCTCCTTGAATATTATTTTCGTTTTCACTTTTATATCTAAGTGTATAAATACATAAAGTAACAAGAACAACTATTTGATCCAGAAAATATTTTTTTTTCTCTTCTGCTTTTCCAATATTGCTTTGTATTTAAGTAACATTTTTTTGAGTTTTTTACTATGAATCACTGTAATATATATATATATATATATATATATATATATATATATATATATATATATATATATATATATATATATATATATATATATATCGATTTTTTACAGCAAATCACTATCCTACTCTAAACAAAAAATTCTGCCTTATAAAGTCTTCGATAAGTAAAATGTGGCCTTCATATGATGAAAGATTCCCTGCAACTGAACTAGTCATAATTATGACTGAGATTATATTATGAAAGTAACAGTCTTAAGCACGTGCTGTATATAGAAGATATACCAGAACATAATGTATATTTTGCAACATAATATATTCTAATACATAACATATATACCACAGCACTATATATATAACACTGCATTATATATATATTCCACAATATAATGCATATACGATAACACAATGTATAAAGAACAGCATAATTTACATACTACCTCATAATATATAATGTCATGGAATATAAACTTCATAATTTATATTTCACAACATAATATATTCTATAACATAAAGTACATATACAACATATTTACCACAACATCTAAATTTATAAGTGAGGTCTATTTGTTCGAGGTTGGAGGCCAGTTACTATAGGACTAGCCACATTGAGCATTGCAGGATTAATTATCAAGAGTATCACAGGGAGGTAGCGGTTGGCACAGTGATACCCTGATGGACGTGGCATTGCTCCATTGCTCCTTCACAAAGTCCATGAATGTCAACTGTTATGCCCCCTGTCCATAGACTTCATCATTTAGTTAAAATTTTAGGAATTTCTAGTGTTGACTTTCAAAATGAATATTCAGATGACATATTTTAATCTTTTGGCTACAGTGATGAATGGATACAGTGATGGGAATACAGAGATTGTGGATGCAAGAGAGGTTTATGCAAGTGTTGGTAGGAGGCGTAGAGGATGTATGCATGCTGTGAGGAACTGTAGAAGAGATGCTAGGTGAAATGGAAGTGTGTGTTTGTGTGTGTGTGTGTGTGTGTGTGTGTGTGTGTGGAGGGAAATGTGAGAGAGCATGTGAGTGTATATGGGGAGTGTGTGTGGGCTGAAGGTGAGGAGGGTGTATGGGGGGTGGATGGAGATAGCGTGAAGATGTTTACATCGATGGAGACAGTGTGTATTAAAGATAGTTAGAGTGATGGGAGAAAGAGAAGAGGGAAGAGTGTGTGGGAAGGAAAAAGAGGGTGGTTGAGGGAGAAGAGGGTGAGATCGCGAGAGTCTACATGGGCAGATCTGGACAGAAGGATCCACCACATACCCCATTCTAGTAAAGCATATACCACAAATAAAAATATATATATCACAACAAAATGCATACCACAACATAATTTATATTCCAGAACGTAGCAGCACAACAAAATAAACTCACCAAAATGAATTTTTTTAATAGTTAAACATAAACACAGAATGAAAATAGAACCAAATCAAACACTGTTTCCTCCAGAGCAAAATAATTGCCCAATGAAGAGGAACAATAAAAAGTATTCCCCTGTCACAACTGCAGTGTCAATTTATTTCTTGCAATTGATGTAACAAGACCGGAGAATTTCCGTTGTTGCCAGTAAGCCGGATAGCGAAAAAGAGTTGACGTGGTCTTCTGTGTTTGCTGGCGAGGAAAACTGTTATATCCTGAGCTTTAAGAAGAAAAAATAAGGCATACCAACAATTTTGAGGTCTGTTGTGGTGAAGGTGAATTGTTTAATACGTTTACGTTTAATACGTTGAATTGTTTGTTTCATTGTTAGATATTTATAATGCTGTTTTTATTATGCCTCCAAATTGTTTGAATAAGGAATGATTCGGAACGTATGAAATATGAAGTTATTTTGTGCGTTTGGTGTAAGGAATGGTTTCGAACGTTTGAAATATGCAAACAAAAATTGGAGTGTTCGATACGTTGCATGATTGAGAATGTTCGAAATATAAAATAGTTTGGTGCATTCGAAATGTGGAATATTTGAAATGTTCGAAACAACAGGCTGTTTAGCAGGCTGTGATCTTTCCCTTCCTTTAGCTCCAATTAAGCCTTACCCATTGAGCCTTACCCATTAAACCTTCCCATCTCAACAATCCACCAATTTAACACTTCTTCAATATCAACAATCCCTGAGTTAAGCAATTTTTCAACTACAAAAGTCCCCTTGTTCAAAACCTCTCCCACGTTCCAACCAAATCGTTATTTAATTTTTACGTCATCGTTCCACGCTCCACAACCTCCCATAACCCTCCCACACTAATCACAATTACATATTTCCAACCCACACTTTCACACTTGGTCCACTTTTATCCCACACTTCACACCACCTTCAGTCTGTACTTCTCCCATATCCAACACGTTCCCCATTCCATCTTCCCTCTTCCCTCACCCTATCTCCCCTCTTCTCTCACCCTATTTCCTCACTTCCCTTTTCCACCATCTTCCAAGCATCTCCATTTGCACACTCTTCCCATATTTTACCCTTTTACTATCTACCCATTTTTGATACCTCCCCCATTTCCCAGAATTACTTCCTACTAACCCCATTTCTTTACCATCCGATTTTTCATAACTTGTTTGGGGGACGGAGGGATAGTGGTGGGTGGTGAGATGTAATGCGCTTCAACCATCCAATAAGTAGGTGAATGTAACTTGTAAAGCTCCTCTTCAGGTCATGTTGGGGCGTAAAGCCTTATCCCCTCCTGTTTGATTGTTTCTGTTGTGGAGTCGAGCCAAGTAATTTATCACTCGTTCTATCCCCTCACATTTCTCACCTTTCTTCACCCAAAGCGTTCTATATTACACCAAAGGAACATATATCGACGAAAAAGAAAAGAGAGAGAGGAGAGAAAGAGAGAGAGAGAGAGAGAGAGAGAGAGAGAGAGAGAGAGAGAGAGAGAGAGAGAGAGAGAGAGAGAGAGAGAGAGATATGTTCATTCCAAACAACAAAATTTTAATGAAATGGAAACTAGAGATGTATAGGAAAGGGGAGAGAAGACAAAATTAAATCTTAATTAATAACCCTTACTCTCCATTCTATTCCATTTCCCATCTCAATAATCTTCCTGTTCCTTTTTTCCCTTTAATTACTTCCCACTATTCCTTCCTTTCTAATTACCTCTCTCCATCATTCTCACCGTTTCCCTCCTCCACCCTGTTCATCTTTTCTATCCATCATTCTTCTTCTCCATACCCGTTTTCCCTTCCATTTACTTCCCATTTCCCTGTTTATTTCTCCCACAATTAACCCCTCATTCAACTCCATTTATGGTTCTCTTAGTTGTCTCCTTTCCATCTTCATTTATCATTTATCTCCCCTCCCAGCTTCCATCTCGCTCCCTCTCCCTCTCACTCCCCCTCTCTCTCCTCCTTCCCATCGTCTCTCTACCTTCTATTAAGTCAATAATTACGATTGCCTAATGAATTAATAATAACCCGGCTGTCTCCCGACTGTCTTCCTGCTAATTAGAAAGATTTAATAGCCATCGTGTGTGTGGGTCTGTCGTGTTGTCTCTGTCTATTTTTGTCTCTCTCTCTCTCTCTCTCTCTCTCTCTCTCTCTCTCTCTCTCTCTCTCTCTCTCTCTCTCTCTCTCTCTCTCTCTCTCTCTCTCTCTCTCTCGCGTCATGCATCTGAGAGCTCCCCCTCCCCCCTTTCCTTTATTGCTTTTCAGCAAGGCCTTCCCATTTCTCTCCCATCCGGAAGGGAGGGACGTCCATTTTCCTTCACTCCAGACTGAAAACTTGAGGTAGAGAGCAGTCTTCAATGCCAGAATCAATAGTGTCCGGTTTAGCAATACGAACTGTCTGGCGTTCTAGTAAGGGGCTGGTTAGTAGGGGCAATGGTAATTGGGTACAGAGTGGATAGGGTACATGGATGAGGAGACCTAAAATAGGGGGGGGGGCAGAGGGGTGAGCGTATAGGGGGAAAATAGGGTAAGGGTGGAAATGAGTTTACGAGGAATATCGCGGGCAAAAAGAGTGAAAAGCATAGGTAAAGGGGGGATAAGATGGTGGCTCGTAGGAGGTTCAAGAAGCTCTCTGGACACTATATGAAGCTCCCATTAGTTCCCGGAAGGCTCCGAGGAGGCGCCAGCTTCTTCCTTGTCGCTGCTCACGGCAATCCTCGTTAACTCTTCTCAAGGTCTCGTGCTTTATGGGAGGACATGGGAGAGCTGCTCACTAGATTAAGCAGCGATGCAGGATCGTTACTTTTGCTACAACACACTTGGTGTGATTAGTTTCGCACACACACACACACACACACACACACACACACACACACACACACACACACACACACACACACACACACACACACACACTCAAACTAGCATTCAGAACAACTCATATTACTACACATATATAAAAATACAATACTAAATCTGATATATAATATTATTTCCCCATAACATTTGACGTAATCAAGGAGAAAAGAAAGAGACGTTCACAGCCGTGTGGAAAATGCCCTCAAGATAGGACAAAGTACAGCTGATCATGTCTTGTTAAGGAATAGTTTCAATTTCTTTCTCCATTAGAGCTCGCAAGAGCTTCAATTTCACTCAACCAACTTGATGAAGAGGGAGATGAAAGGGAGTCGAAGAAAGAGAAGGTGAGAAGGAGTGGAGAGAAGAGGTGGAACAAGCGTAGGGAGGGAAGGTAGGGACGTTAGATGGGTAGAGGAAATGGGGTAAAATCTTGAACTTAAGCAGAGTGAAATAAAAATTTAATTTTTTTTTCCAAAATAAATGATCTGACTGGACCAAAACACTGACCTTGAGAACTATTAAGCATTGTGTAAACAGTAAACAATTATAATAATAATAACAGTAATAATACTGTAATAACATTGGAAACAATAATAATTATTCATTCCAACTTACGTACATACCAGCGGAGGATTACAAGGTAGAACAAGTACAATACTTAGAGCCACTAATACGCACAGCGTTCCGGCCGGAATAACTCAGTAATTCAACATTGCTAATTTCCATTTAGCAATGAAAAGCCAAAAGCATTGCCACTACATATTATGATTGTAATTTCTATAATCCCCATAATCTTCTTTTGCATGTCTATGACCAAGGAGGATAGATACTATCTAAAGTACTCTAGCATTGAGAATTTTTCCCTAATTTAACAATGATCTGATATTACATCCACTTTACTAACGATACCTTGTCTCATTTCATGGGAGTGCATCTTTATTTAAAATGTAACATAGTCATCAGGTGTTCCTTGCTGCCTTGCTGGCAGTTAATATTTCCTGTTAAAACTTGTGATCGCTAGTCGTGAGATGCGAAGATTCACATGAGTCGACCAAACACCTCCGAGGGAAACAAAATTTCTGATGGAAAAATTATCTTTTTCCGTCATTTTTCCGATGGAATATGACTGTGTCACGATCATGGTTGGAAAGTCTGTGTGTTTCCACGACGGTCCCATGAGCAGCTTCCTTGGAATGATGTGCGGGCGGATGACTGAAGACTGGAGGTGTGCTCTCTAGCTTCGTCCCAATCGCTTCAGGTTACTATGCTGGTCTACCATTCAGCGAAGATTAAGACCCAGCAGATGTTGTTTACTGTGATCTTGTATAATACATGTCTAAGCATTGCGTTCAACTCTTCAACTCGCCACATGGTTTGGACGTAGAGTAGCTTAAGGGAATCACAAGAATTCCTTCTTCACTTGCTAGCTCACTCGCCTGACTCACCTGAAGAACGTTAAATGCTTGCCTGGTGTCATTATGTTACCTCACAAATTATAATTTTCTATTTATCGGTGAATCTTATTTAGAATCGGCATAACCTGCTCTTCACCTCTGGTCCTTCATTCAAACGTCATACAGCGATCTTCAAAGCTTTTTCAGTGGAGAGCCGTTGAATGTGGCCGGACTTGGAACCTAAGAAGCACAAATATGATCTTAAGGCTTCACTTGAAGGCCTGATGACAAGACCATGCATCATGCCGATGCTATACCCTTCGACGAATTACAATTTGGAACGTCACTTGCCTGCTAATGGCAATAACAGGTCATGTGTTTGACTGACTGAAGTGCAAAATATGTTTACATATGCAAATAATTTTTATGAAAAAAAGTTACATATTCACTTTGCTCAAACAAAGTGTCTTAGAAGTAATAATTGTTATCTCTCGATCTTCTTGTCTACAACATAGTGAGGAATAAAGTTCGAGTAAAGACTAGAGTATCGCAGTATTGCGTCTCCAGAGTTTTGGCACAATGTTTTGGTAGCATTCATCTGAATTATCTCTAGTTTTAGTGTATACTTTTCTAGTTGTTATCTCAAGTCGGGGTGTATATCCAAATGATGTTTTTACACAAAATTTTTATTCTGCTTTGAAAATCTTTTTCTTTTGGCTCCGTGATCTATCTTTTAACCTAAAATAGCCCTAGGGTCTTCTCCTTTCCCTCTCATATCATCATTACTTTGCACTTGTTTGAGTTGAAATCTAGCAACCATCTTTGCATCCAAGGTTACAGTGTATCCAATCCTCACTGTAGAATTTTGTAGACATCTTTGTTTATAATTCTTTTAATCAGTTCTGCATCTTCTAGAAAAATGGTTATAAATATTCTTATAAGCTTTGTTTGGTTACATAAATCAGGAACATGATAGGTCCTCCTAGTCATGAACCCTAAGGTATCCCAAAATCTTTCTCTCACTGTTTGGTTGTATTTCCTACCCGAGAGGTGCCCTCTCACTCAACCCTTTACTCTTCCTGTTACATCAACAATGTTATCACGTTCATACAGGAATATTTTATGGGAGACTTCATTAAAAGCTTTCCAGAAATTAAGGAATACACTGAGCACACTCTTTTCTCTCCTGTTGTATCACTGTCATTTCATTGATTATTATTCGTTTGGTAGGACGTGATCTGCCTTCACTGAAGTCAAGTTGGGGCTATCTTGAGGTTATCTTGAGATGATTTCGGGGCTTTAGTGTCCCCGCGGCCCGGTCCTCGACCAGGCCTCCACCCCCAGGAAGCAGCCCGTGACAGCTGACTAACTCCCAGGTACTTATTTACTGCTAGGTAACAGGGGCATTCAGGGTGAAAGAAACTTTGCCCATTTGTTTCTGCCTCGTGCGGGAATCGAACCCGCGCCACAGAATTACGAGTCCTGCGCGCTATCCACCAGGCTACGAGGCCCCTATAGTATAGAGACAAATTTGTCTAAGTGCTGCTTCATGTGTCGTCTTCTTTGTATTCACCTAGTTGTGCTTGCGTGGGTTGAGCTCTGCTCTTTCGGACCGCCTCTCAACTGTCAATCAATCAACTGTTAGAACTATTTAACTAATTTTTTTTCACATTCACACCCCCCTGGAAGCAGCCCGTAACAGCTGTCTAACTCCCAAGTATCTATTTACTGCTAGGTAACAGGATCATCAGGGTGAAAGAAACTCTGCCAGCTGAGTCTAGAGCGCTGTCCACTCAACTATCAGGTCCCATATGTGTGTGTGTGGGTGTGTGTGTTCGGGATTGAGCTGTTAGCTCTTGGACTCCACCTCTCTAATCTTCGGTTGTCTTATGTACTAACTCCGGACATATTTTCCTGTATCACATGTACTACACATCTGATACATAACTTATGTAAATCATTCGAGGTATCACAATACTAACCAACTATTAAGAAGAAAAAGCAGAACAATTAATCTCTATCACACCGGAGTACCAGTCCTCCCAGTTCATCTGGGATTCGAAGCCACGTCTGCAAGGATACTCCACGTGTAGAAACCCCCTAGAAATGTATCACATTCCCCACTCTACTTTATATGCATGGGTCCTGTCAAGGTCCTCCACCAAAATGGTTTTTCTGAAGGGTGTTCCCGAATCCTGTCCTTGCGCCAAGCCGTGGGCATGGAGAATCGACCAGGATCTATCATACAGAAAAGGAGGAAGAGACATGAAGAAAGAAGGGGGGGAAGAGAGAAGGAGAGAGAGAGAGAGAGAGAGAGAGAGAGAGAGAGAGAGAGAGAGAGAGAGAGAGAGAGAGAGAGAGAGAGAGAGAGAGAGAGGATTACTAGAGAGGTGAGTGAGCAATTCAGATGGACGTGAGTGTTAATTATTATATATGAGTTGGCATTACTTGGGATTTAAGAGAGAATGATTGAAAATATGAGTAGGATGAAAAGTTTGAAAATTGATGGAAAAGTTGAAAAATTAATAATTAGTAATTAAGCTGTGGAATTTAAGGGATTAACATACTCTCAACAAAAACACAACTGTTTTAGATAGTGTCATCATGAAAATAAAACAACCTGGGATAGGCTCTCCAGAATAATAAAGCAGTCTTAGATAGGTTCATAAGAACCACAAAGGACTCTTTACCTGTTCTAAACAATTCCCAAACAAATCACAAACACACACACACACAAAAGAGCATTACAAATAAAATAGCATCTAAATTGTTACCATCTAAATTGTTAATTGACAATATCCCACAAAAGTCTTATTTTGAGTCTTAATTCTGCTTATGATTCATAATTCTGCATTTAACAATGCAGTTATGCACTATTGATCCTCTCCTTGATGTGGTTAACATATGACAAAATCATTATTCCGCCAATTAGCTAGATTGCAGTTCAAATTGGTTATACATATGTTGTATAAGTACAGAAGGCTATGCCTAATTAAAACTTGATTCATATTTACCAATGGGGATTATGATTAATTCTTCATAATTGATAGTGATCAATGAGTTATTAGCAGCGTGCAATGTTGGTGATAACTTGGAAGTTACAATTAACTATAATTTAAAACTAATTACGGTTTGAGAACAAATTATAGTAAATATGAGCTGAATTGATAACTTCTATTTTCATAAAACGTTTATTTGTTTAAGGACCCTAAGAGGAAGCAGATGTTTCCAACACTGAAAATTACCTCCTTTGGCCTTCATGAGCTGTCCTTCTCGTTAATATGTTTCTAAATTAAATACAGAATTTAACTTTTGCTCTGTATCTCTTCCAATACTTTTCCAACCACCAGCCACTCCTACCACAGTCCGCTAGTATCCACTTGTGCATCCAACTGCCGACATCATTTTCCATCATTGCTGGTATAATCTCCACATTTACAACCAAAACATCTATCTCTAATTCCTCGACCTTCGATCATCCACCTTCAACCAAAATCCACATCTATGACTACTACCAACGCAATCCACTACTATCTCCACCACCAGCAGCATCATCATCAACATCCATCAAGAATCAAGACAGTCTCCATCCACTGTAACCTCACCAATAACATACACAATCCACCATCCATGACCATCCCATGGACCATCCACCATCATCTCCTTAAGTTGCAACCTTCCTCCAGCCATTTAGCTTAAATACGCATTGCGTTCCATCTATTTCTTAACACAAAAGTCTCCTCCTTCAGGAATATTGACAGAGGAAGGAGACTATTCTTAGTCTTAGGAGACTCACGTTACCCAATTGGTCCCAGGAGTCAGTCCAGTGTAATTATATATTCATCATTACCACACAGCAATAATGTAAAATCCATGTATAATTCCCAATGCATATACGCACCCGCGCAAGAAAAACAGTTTACTATTGAAGTCATTAATGCTCAAGGCGGCTCGAAAGTAAACCTGAAGGAAGAGGGGCCATTGTGTTTATACATCCCGAACCATTAGTGGCTCCTCCTTGTGGGATTATGAGCTTCTCTGGACTTATGCCCCGTCTCCTCCCACTAGCTGCAGTCCCTTAATCGCCCGTCATTACCCTGTTCTTAAGTCTTAAAGCTGCTGTCGTCTGTCACTTCGGACGAAACCTATTGGATTAAGTTTTTGTCAAAGGGATTGGAAAGGATTTGGGTATCTGTTGATAGGCTCAATGATGGTGTCCGTCTTGGGGTCTACGTATAGAACGGAAAGTGCTTGTATTTCCTAAAAGGGTAAGTCTATGCTTTTTTTTTTAAAGGGAAAGTGTGATATTTGTTGTTTTTAAGTGGAAAGATCATGATTTTTTCACTATGTGGTAAGATCACAACTTCGTCACCTAAGTGGCAAGATAATGGCGTTGTTCCCCAAATGGTTAGGTCAATTAATCAGCTTTCTGGTGGATATATTATTCTTTCAATTTACAGTGGACCTTATCATGCTGTTTACTGAGGGACCTGAACATACTGAGCGCATTATCAATGCCGAATACACTATGCTTGCCCTTTGCTGGGGACATTATCATTGCTGGGGAATATATTCTTGCTCTTTACCTGAGGGGTTGATCAAGTAAAGAGACCATGAATAAAGCAAGACCCAGGCCCCCCCATACAAACTGGGAGATAGGGGGTCTTTTTTCTTGCTTTCTGACAGATAACATTGTCTATGCTTCGGGCTACGTTCTTTCAATTTGCTGGGAGCAATGTTCATTTAAAGAAATACAAATATAATTTGAATCATTTCAAAACAGCATTATGCAGACCACCTGAGTGTATGAAAACTCCGTCCTCTGCGCCCTTGCTGTACCCTAATAACAGCTGTAATCTAGCTGTACCCAGTCGATTAGCTCGAGGCGTCCTTACAAGCAAGCTCGCACTCTACTGGCGATTTTTCAAGGGCTTTATGATACGGCAGAAGCAGCAGAGCGTGGAATTCTCTCTGCGCCAAGTTTCGATACGGTAGTCAGCAAGGGGAGGAGGAGAGGAGGGGGCGTACAGCAGCCGAGCGAGAGGTTAGGAGAGCGGAAAGTGAGAGGTGAGAAAAGGAAAAAAAATAGGAGTAAGTGATAGTGTTGAAAGAAGATGAATAACAGTTTGGAGAGAGAGAGAGAGAGAGAGAGAGAGAGAGAGAGAGAGAGAGAGAGAGAGAGAGAGAGAGAGAGAGAGAGAGAGAGAGAGAGAGAGAGAGAGAGAGAGAATGGGAATATGATAGAGAAAAAGCAAAACAAAAAGAGAGTTGGATGGGGGAGAGAGAGGGAGGCAGATTGCCAAGCTGAGGCTACATATACTTCCTTGGCGTGGTTCCAGGAGACCATCCTCCTCCTCCTGGTAAAGAAGGAGGACAGCCAAGGAGATCTTTATAGCGGCTGATGTTACTGAATAATGAAGTGCAGAGAGGGGGGGAGAGGGTTCGGAAGCGGGGTGGAGAAGGGTGACTTACTGAGGAGTCTACCTGAGAGAGAGAGAGAGAGAGAGAGAGAGAGAGAGAGAGAGAGAGAGAGAGAGAGAGAGAGAGAGAGAGAGAGAGAGAGAGAGAGAGAGAGATAATTAAATCAAGCAACAAGCAATGAGAGAATCAAATTGTCAGAAATAAAGGAAATATTACATATAAAACTTTAATAATTGTCAGTAAAGAACTGCGTTAAGTACTGCAGCTCGGAGATTGAGGAAACTCGGAGTGGGAAACTCTATAAAAGAAGTTTTACGAACGTCAGAAAAACTTCAGGAACCGTCACGCCAAGCAGCGGAACGTGAATGGAAATCTGATCGTAAACACTACACACGGAGAGTAGGAATAAGTAGGAGGATTTAGACTTCTATATTTAAAAGCAATGGAAACCAGAGTGGAGTGGGTGATGTTATCATTTTGTGTGTGTGTGTGTGTGTGTGTGTGTGTGTGTGTGTGTACTCACCTAGTTGTGTTTGCGGGGGTTGAGCTCTGGCTCTTTGGTCCCGCCTCTCAACCGTCAATCAACAGGTGTACAGATTCCTGAGCCTATCGGGCTCTATCATATCTACACTTGAAACTGTGTATGGAGTCAGCCTCCACCACATCACTTCCTAATGCATTCCATTTGTCAACCACTCTGACACTAAAAAAGTTCTTTCTAATATCTCTGTGGCTCATTTGGGCACTCTTCCACCTGTGTCCCCTTGTGCGTGTTCCCCTTGTGTTAAATAGACTGTCTTTATCTACCCTATCAATTCCCTTCAGAATCTTGAATGTGGTGATCATGTCCCCCCCTAACTCTTCTGTCTTCCAGCGAAGTGAGGTTTAATTCCCGTAGTCTCTCCTCGTAGCTCATACCTCTCAGTTCGGGTACTAGTCTGGTGGCAAACCTTTGAACTTTTTCCAGTTTAGTCTTATCCTTGACTAGATATGGACTCCATGCTGGGGCTGCATACTCCAGGATTGGCCTGACATATGTGGTATACAAAGTTCTGAATGATTCTTTACACAAGTTTCTGAATGCCGTTCGTATGTTGGCCAGCCTGGCATATGCCGCTGATGTTATCCTCTTGATATGTGCTGCAGGAGACAGGTCTGGCGTGATATCAACCCCCAAGTCTTTTTCCTTCTCTGACTCCTGAAGAATTTCCTCTCCCAGATGATACCTTGTATCTGGCCTCCTGCTCCCTACACCTATCTTCATTACATTACATTTGGTTGGGTTAAACTCTAACAACCATTTGTTCGACCATGTGTGTGTGTCTGTGTGTGTGTGTGTGTGTGTGTGTGTGTGTGTGTGTGTGTGTGTGTGTGTGTGTGTGTGTGTGTGTGTGTAGGAACGCATTTGTAACGCAGCAAAATCATGAATGGCAGGGTAGTTAGCAACAATTAGAGCGCCAAAAGTGTTAACAAGTGCACCAATAACATCTGTGACAGGAGCACCAGCAGAAAAAACATGAAGTATGGGCAGCGAAATCATCAAGATAGGCAGTATAGCAGCAGTAACATCAACATCATAAAGAGAGGCAGCAGCTGCAGCAGCAACCTCACCTAGAGAAGCAGCAGCTTCAACATCAACAGCTTCAAGAGCAGCAGCAGATGCACCAGCAACAGCTTCAAGAGCAGCAGCAGATGCACCAGCAACAGCTTCAAGAGCAGCAGCAGATGCACCAGCAACAGCTTCAAGAGCAGCAGCAGATGCACCAGCAACAGCTTCAAGAGCAGCAGCAGATGCACCAGCAACAGCATCTAGAGTCAGCAGCTGCATCAACAACAAACCATCAACAGAAAGGCAGCAGCTGTAGCAGGAACATCACCTAGAGAGGCATCAGATGCAGCCTCAACAGCAACAACAGAAGCAGCAGCAGGAACAAGACCTTTAAATAAACATCGAGAGCCATTAAAACGACATTAAACACACCAAATAGGAAAGAAAATATAGAACAAAAATGAATATTAAGGGAAGAAACAAACAGCTAGTGACAGAGGCGGTAGCTCTCAACTGAGTGACTCAAGGAAAGGCAGAACAATCAACCAATCAACAATCAACAAAATCAACCAAAATCAACCAAAATCAATCAACAATCAACAAAATCAACCAAAATCAACCAAAATCAACCAAAATCAACCAAAATCAACCAAAATCAACCAAAATCAACCAGAACAAACCGATCAGAGACGACATACATCAGCGAACCAAAATAAACCAGGTGTATTTACATGCATATGTATGAATAAGATGGTTATAATTATACAATGACAAGTGTAGTTTGTATGACAGTGTCGTGATTATGCAACAATGAGAATGAGGAGCAAATTTTTAAGTTCGAGGGAGGAAATTAAATTCCTGGGATGGCAAGCGAGTCGGGTCATGAAAAATGAGCAAACCTTTATTAACTTCCGAGCTTTGGACAAACTTTGAGTGCTCTGCCTCATATATGAAAACTTGTAGGAGGCGATTTTCGTGTATTCCTGAATAATATAATGTATACATATAGGAGACGCTTGGGACTAGTCTCACCCAATATAATCAATTGTAACATGCAAGGGGGTATGTTAGTTTCATAGGCTGATTGGGGTCCGCCCATGTGCTATTCTTCAGGAATTATTGGCATCAATATCGCTCCCCTGCGATTTTCATGAAATATGAAATAAAATCTGGGTTTGTGTTTACCGTAGAATTTTGGAGAGAGAGAGAGAGAGAGAGAGAGAGAGAGAGAGAGAGAGAGAGAGAGAGAGAGAGAGAGAGAGAGAGAGAGAGAGAGAGAGAGAGAGAGAGAGAGAGAAAGAGAGAGAAAGAGAGAGAGAGAGAGAGAGAGAGAGAGAGAGAGAGAGAGAGAGAGAGAGAGAGAGAGAGAGAGAGAGAGAGAGAGAGAGAGAGAGAGAGAGAGAGAGAGAGAGAGAGAGAGAGAGAGAGAGAGAGAGAGAGAGAGAGAGAGAGAGAGAGAGAGAGAGAGAGCGAGAGAGCGAGATGAAAAGAGGGGTAGAGAGAGAGACAAAGTTTTTGAAGGAAAGGAAGGGGGCAAATGTGGAAGAGAAGCAATAAAGAGTAACAGGGCAGGGGAGTTGAAAAAGGGAAAAACATAGAGAGAAAAGGGGAAAGGGGGAAAGAGACTGGAAGAAGAGAGTAAAATGGAGAGAACGTAAGAATTAAAAAAAAAAAATACCGTCGTTTCAATAGGTTAGTCTGTCCCATGCATTCGTTTTCTTCTCTTCCATTCCTCTTGTTGTCTGTATGCATGTATAGTGCTTCGTATTGCTCTTTCTTCTACACTCTTCTGTCTCTTTAACTTTTGTATATTACTATTCCTCTATCAACGATTCCTTACTTAACTACATGTTCTGTCAACTCCCAACTTCCATTTCAACGTTTCAATGGTTGTCACTAAGTCGTAACTACCAAATCGTCACTAAGACAGTAGGGGTTATGAGATCAGATACCAGTAGAGGTTTTGAGGCCAGATACCATCACGAGGTTCTTAGCAACACTTTTAAAAGTGCTCCTATGTAACACTAATAATAAAGTAACTAAGTATTATACGATAGAAAATATAAAAAAGTTATCAGTACAACCCCTTGGAGTAGTACACAAACACTACCCGTCAACTCCACCTTCCCGTCTACAGACAGATACAATAAACCTTCAGATGTTCATTAACTTGTAGCTTGGCGGAGGAGCAGAAAATTCATTTAAATATTCAATAAATGTAAGATAATGTTACAAGATCCAGAACCATGCCTAAACCTTGCCGGTGAAGACATAATGTGTGTACCGATTGAGAGAAGAAGAGAAGAAAGGAGAGATATGGAGGAGAAGAAACTGATCAATGGGGAAAGATCGGTGGCAAGGAAGGAAGGAAAGGGAAAATAGAAAAGGATGTTAGATGAACAGAAGGGAAACAGAGAAGGAAGGATGAAGAAGGAGAAAGGGAGCGAACAAGCAGTGAAGGTCACACAGGAGAATGGAATCCAGAAAGTCGGTGGATTCGTACCCCAATAAACCCCGTGCCAGACGAGCAGTCAACACCGCCTGCAGCTCTCCCTTCCGCTTCTTAATCCTTATTAAGGAGAGCTACTTGAGATCATTAGCCTTGGGAGTATCCAGCAGAGGCGCTCTTGTATGGTACGGGAGCCCCGGCGCGCCTCCATGATAACTCTCTAGTTCTGGGATTTGCTGTTTAACATTCCATGTGGAATATAATGCTCTTACATAGACACAGAAGCAGGATATATATATATATATATATATATATATATATATATATATATATATATATATATATATATATATATATATATAAATTTCTTTGGGTAATATAACAGCATTAAATAAACATTCCAAAAATGAAGAGTTTTTCTAATTTTCAGCAAGAAATTCTTTATCAAACACATATCGTTGTCTACAAAAAAAGTCTCGTTATAAAATGTCTCTGGGAACTATGTTCATTAACTTCTCTCTCGGAATGACAAAAAAAAAGTTTAGCCATTAATACCTTGGTTGATTTTTATGAATATTCTTTTTTTTTTGTTAATACTTTCTTATTTTTGCGGCTTTTCTCTCATATACGTTTTCCTCGACGTCGTCTATGTTATTTTCTCCTTCTTCCTGCCGATTACGTTCGTCCCCCTCGTCATCATTCTGGGTATATTAGATGTTGTACATCTATGGCAACTTTTTTGCACAACGTTTAATTTTTTTTCCTTCACATACATACATTCAAGCTTACTCACGCACACTTACACGTATATATACCCAAATATACACACACACACACGCACGGACGAGGAAACACTCACAGACACACACACACACACACACACACACACACACACACACACACACACACACACACACACACACACACACACACACACACACACAAACAAACAAATACAAACAATCCAACATGCACATACATACATTCACAAAAACCCTGATTGTTAGAGATAAATATATGGAGTAAATATGCAAGAGGCAGACAGGACAGGAGTCAACACATTAAACAAACGACGGTAAGAAAGACGGGGTTCAAGAGCTAACAACTCGACCTTGTAGGCACAACTAGTAAATACGAACACACACACACACGTAAGCTGCAGGAAGGAGCTTATGTGCTTTGCCTGGTTGATGGACCTTTACCTATTTGTAAACCCGCTTACTGAAACTGTGAACGCCACGGACACAACACACTCAAGTTAGGCAAGTTAATGACGATGTTTACATACATTTACATAATGCTGTGGCCTCTCGTAGAGCCCAAAGCCTCAGAGAGAATGAATTAGGATTACACTTGTGAATGAAACAGCACAGGGCGTTTGAGTGATGAAGTAAAGACATGTGATAGGGTGATAATATATATATTATATATGATGGACCGTGACACAATAACATAACACAAGGACCGTGACGAGGGTTCGAACCTACGTCCGAGAGCTTCCCAGACGCTGCCTTAATCTACTGCACTATGACATAGTTAAAAGAATTGCAACCAGAAGTTCTGGTGATTTAGTCTGGCTTCGAGCCCGTTCATTGTAGAATGAACGCAGGAGAGTAAATTTTTAAACTTCCTTCTATTATGAATTTACAGAAATCAAGTAGACAAGGGAATTTTTTGTTCCTTCCATATTATCGCACTCTTTCCCTTCAACTACTCTCCTCCGTTCCCTCTTCTCTCTTCCTCTTTCCTCAGACTAACTTACCAATCTTCCCTTCCCTCTTTTGCTTTCCCTTCCTCATAGTGTGACCGATTCCATTCCACTTTTAACTCAGACCTTCCATTTCACACTCAATTTCCCCAACACTCACGCCCCCTTTCCTCTTACCCATCTCCCTATTTTTATTCACCTCTTATTTCCCCAACCAATCAACTTTCCCATCTGTAACTAAGACGGTCCATAATTAAATTATTATGGAAATATTCTCTTATTGAGAATATCTTTCAACACTTTGAAAAACTTGTTTATCCAGATTCAGATTCAGATTCAGATTCAGATTCAGATGTTTATTCAGGTAAGGTATATACATACAAGTGATGTTACATTAATGGATTGATATATAGATAGAGCTAGTACATACAATGCCTAAAGCCACTATTACGCAATGCGTTTCGGGCAAGAAACGCCCTCTCTCCCTCCTCTCCCTCCCTCTCCTATCCCTCTCTCCTCGGCTCGTCCTGATTGGCTCAAGGTTCCCCTCTCTGCCTCTTTACCCTTAAAGTGACAGATACGTCGAGTCAGATGCCATGGCAACTCAGCTCCTTTTTTTGTTAGAGAAGATTGGAAAACTGTTTCTATATAATATATGAATATACTGAGCCATTGACTCAGTATATTCATATATATATAACGACAACATAAGACTGGACATCGATGAGGCACTATATCATCAAGGTTTATTACTGCGAAAGTGCGTGGACTTTCCCGTAGACAGGATGTGTGTGTGTGTGTGTGTGTGTGTGTGTGTGTGTGTGTGTGTGTGTGTGTGTGTTATACAGAAGTTATGCTTGAGAAAGTTAAGATTACACGAGTGACATCAGATGATAGGATGGGTAGAGACCAAGAACTAAGCGCTCGATCCTGGAAGCCCATGAATGTAGATGAAAACATGCACACACACA